>NC_079291.1:77775277-78083345 GCF_023638135.1 Falco biarmicus
GGGCAAATAATTCATTCTTCACAAAATGAGCTTGGCTGGAATTACTTTGAATCACTTGGTCTTAGGTTTTGTGCCTACAGCCTCACTGTTGGCACAGACAGGTACCCAGCCCTTCCCACTCTTTTCAACTTGTTCAAAGCTTTCTCAATGTTTTTTTATTTGGGCTGAGATTTTTCTAGATTTTATCTCTGTCCTAAAACAAGATTATTTATTTTTTTTGAGTGACCGAAAGAATAGTGGCCATTTTTGAAGAGAAAGATTTAAGGAAATACAGAATTCTGCACGTTCCTCTTTTAGTTTCTCTATACACTCATATGACCTAAATCAGGATTTAATTCAGCATGGAGAAGCACCACCGCTTGCACTTTGATATGATTAATTTATATTGGAGGAATGGAAAGAGATTAGAGGAAGAAAGATATGCAGAAGATGTTGGATACAAGAGGACAGGATGGAAAAATAAGGATCTTGTAGTTCTTCCATTGCTGAATGTTTTCTAGGGACTCAGGTTTCCAGCAGGAAATACACAGGAAGACACTATTCATCATGGTCTGCTGAAAGGCACGGGAGAAAGCTTCTGGCATACCATGAAGTAGAATTTCAGGCAGTAACACTGGAAATATTGTTCAGATCCCTTAGAAATCCTCTCTGTGCGTCAGAACCTGTAGCTTTAGGTCCCATGCCAAAGCTTTCGGGCTGCTGCTAAAAGCCCGTGGGTATGCACTTGTTTATATTCTTAGAAAACATCTTGGATGTGGGAAAGGGAGATGGTAATACAGAGGATTAGGTGAGCAAGTTAAACAAACTTTGAACAACTCCTAGTGCACCGAAGACTCCAACTCTCAGCTCTGAGTGTTGTTGTGTCCCGTTGTAAACAGGGTCATCTGTCCACACACTGAGCCAGTACCCACGAGAAAATGACACAGCTTGCTGACACGTGAACAACAGAATGATGTACGCACACAGCGGTAAGCCTGTTGCCTTCAGGTAGGCTGCATAAATCGAAGTATTAACCTAGAGTGAAACAATGGGGAAAAAACAGGAGGGGAGAGGCTGGGAGGACCAAGCTTGTTTGCAAGGAAAGCAGCTCCAAACCTACAAATGATTTATTATGGCATATCTACTAGGTTATGTGTCACGGGCCATAGCAACCATGTTAAATCTTTTTGGTTTCCTCATGGATGAAAAATGAAGCCATACTTAAATAAATCCACGGTGTTAATGAGTGATTATTATCAACTAATGAATGTTACTGCAATAGGCTCGTGTTACTACTGGAATGCACGTAAGTCTTTCCTTATGCCAGGCAGTAGTTTTCATTTGTTCTTGGTGTGAGTGAGAACTGTTGTGTATCCCACTGACAGTTTGTGTGAGTAACTGCTGATCAGCAGAGGTGAGATCCCAGTCTGGGTAATGGGTGCTTCCCTAGGGCAGCAGCTGCCTCCTTCGGGGTGTCTGACTTGTTACCCTCACTTCTTCTCAGTACCAGCGTGTAGCCTCAGCTGTTTGTTTCCTCCCCACATTTTACTGCTGCTACACTGTGCCCTGAATACAGACCTCATCCATGCCCGACTCCTACTAGCTGGAACCCCACGTCTGCTTCTTCCCTTTCACAGGACCCTCCTTGCCTCAGCCTTTTGCAGTGTTTCCCTTGGGCAAGATGAGAATAGCGATAAGCTGCTTTGCCCCTTCCCACCAGCCTCAAGAGTCTGGACAGACTCAAGGTTACAAGTCCCTTGTAATCTATACTCTTTCCGCTACCACCACCTCACCCTGATTGCCTCTGGATGCTTTCCCCCTTCAGATCAACCCTCGAATTGGGATCTCTCTCCTCAAGCAGTCATAAATTATTCCCCAGCCGTGCCCCTTCCGCAGTGTACGTGCATTATTCCTGTTCTGAAGCCAGTGCTTGGATCAAGGGCATCCAGGGAGAACAGTTTGCATAGAAGGTGCTATGTAAGATAATGCTGAAGTTACTCTGTCTCAGTTATAGGGTAAACTTATATGGCTCGGCTGGCCTCCCTGGAGCCACAGGGTTTAACTGGGGCAGTGAGCTGACCTGCCTGCCATGACCGGGTCAGTAATAAACCCCTGGTGTGTGTCTTTGCCTCTGTGGGAAGGTGCTGTGCTTACCCTGCCGTGCTGAGTTCTCTCTCCCTCGGTTAATCGTCCCTTGCTGGCTGCAGCAGTGGTACAGTCTTGACTTACAGTAATGGTGTCCCTTCCCATAGCAGAAGACTTGACTGAATTGTCGCTTCATAAAGAAAACAAAAATTCTTTCAATTTTTTTTAGCCAAGGCAACGAGTATTTTAACGCTGGATCTCCTTACTCATCCACTCCTATATTCGTCCCTATTTTGAGGGCTGCATTTTTGGGGTCCTCCAGTGTGACCCTGACCACTGTCCGTATTTGTCGTGGGCACTGGGCTCTGTCAGACTAACAGAAGCTTTAAGTGTTCACTACCTGTGGCTGGACTGAAAGGAGTCAGACCTTAGAGCCCCACTGGGAAGTGAACAGCAAGCAAGTGTATCAGTATGCCTTGTACGTGAGCTCTAGAACAAATGCTGGCTCCTTGTGAAATACAGAGAAAATGTTAGTAGGCGTCCACATTCAAGAGCAGTTTCTCACCTATTCTTGAGTTTTGCATGTTTGCTCTTACTAATTCATAAATAAATCCCCAACCTGCATCGTACTCAGTAAGAGCCTCCGTGGAGGTTTGTAGGGGCTTTTGGAGCACATTCTTCAGTGTCTGAGACAGCCTTAAGCTTACCTAAAGAGCTGCTCCTGTGGTGGACCATTTCTAGAGATGATGGTGCCTTTGGTGTCTCCCATAGCTGCGAAATAAACACATTTTTTTCTAAATGCTTTAGAATCCCATTTTGTCCTGTATAGCCTTTGAGAGACCAGTAATGAGGAGGAAAGCTTCGTTACAAAGAATTCTTAATAAGGGTAGAAATATTAAGGTGAGGCTTAAAGAATAGCACATATAGTGGGTAATTCTGTTTGCTGCGTGATTGTTGTCTACTAAAATAGAACTGTTTATTCAAGAATCAGTTTTGAGGTGATGAGTCAGCTAACTTGACAGACACATTTCTCCCCATAGAAAGCAACAGCTTACTGTGATTGGATCTTGGCTTTAAATGTCCATAATGATGCAAATGTAAGACTGCCTTTTCCAGTTTTATTCTCTTTTCCTTCTTCCCAAATGTGAACAGCAGCAGACAGACAGACAGACACACACGGTTCTTTAACATTAAACATAATATTAAGGAAACAATTGACTGATAGACTAGGGAGAATTATTCCGACTCATTTGGGTTACCTGGAAGACCAGCGCCTGCCTTCTCTTCTGCAGCAACGTGTGAATGAAGAAATTCTGCAAAGGCCTCGTTTTTCTGTAGAAGCTTTTCATAGGAACCAGTTTCTGAGATCATTCCATCCACCAGAAAAACAATGTTGTCCACTTGAGGCAAAATGTTAATTGTGTGAGTCACCAGTACACGAGTCTGCTCGAATAAAGAGGGAACAGTTACAGTTGTTCTGGTGTCTCCCTGCTCACTTGAGCCATTGCAGTCAGCTGTCTTCGGAAGAAAGACACGTACTCAGTGTGATCTATGAGTTTTACTAACTTGGAGATATTTTTTATTTTATTTTTTCCTACCACTTCTGACCGTGTCTGATGAAGTTGACCTTTGCAGCACAACTTTGTGCCCCTTTTGAAAGCGCAGAACTTGGGAGCGGAGGAGTGATCAGATTGCTTTGTGTCACGCATAGCATAAAGGAGTGAGGATGGGAACTGAAGCTTGAAGTCCCAGGCTACCATCCCGTGTGTAGGACCTTTTGCTTTGCTCACTGACCAGTTTCTTGTTGATTCCCCTCAGACTGAAGCTCTTAAGTAGAATGATGTTAATTGGAGAGTGTGTCACATTTATTGTCACTGATACCATTATTTCAGAATCAGATTTGTGCCTGAAAAGTTCATCAACCTGAGTGGAGTTACAGTACAGCTCCTTTCCATTTAAATTTCTGAGTATATTTGCACAGATAATTGTGTGTAGGAAAGGATATAAGAAAAGTAAATTTTCCCTAGATAGCAAATCGGCATGTTCTATATTTCTAACGTACAGTCAAGCCATCTGAGTACTGCTTAAATCTGATATCTTCTTTCTTTCCTAGTTTTTCTATTTCCATACAATAATTACATTCTGATACTTGCAGCCAATCCACATGAAGAGAAAGGTATTTGTAGTCAAACATATCTGTTTAAATTGGACTTCCTCATGAAAGAAATTACCTATTTTCCTTTTCCAATGTGTAATTGAATCAAGTATTTGTAGGCAATTTGTACCATGAAACAAATAGGGCTGCCCTGGTATCCCTTTGCATGTAACCAGATTTATTATCCAGACTGCTTTCAGCAGGGAAATGCCAAGGAATAACAAAATGCAACCAATGCAAAAAAACATGGAAGAAAAGTGTTTAAGATGGATTTTAAGACTGAAATTTAAGTGATGAACATTTGGGTGATGAGAACTGTAAAGGTGCCACTGAACTATTCAAAAGTGATGGGGTTAGACATTGTGATAAGATACGACAAGCTGGAAGAGATCAGACACTGCTTCCAAACTACACCAGAAGTAAATCTCAAAAAGAGAGAAGGATAATGCCCATGGAAAACCAAAAAACTATGAACTTGCTGTAGAAGTAAGACTGGAACGAGGCATGTGGTTTGCATAAGGATAAAGACAGTCTTTCAGGAGAACCTAACTTTTCAGTTTTCTTTCTCCTAGGTGAGATTCACTGCAGAACTTCCATGTGCTGTGTGGAATGCAGAGGTTACCTATTCCACTGCCGCTAACAGTAGTACCTGCTGCCACTAGTGGAAAAAAGAATTTGGGAGCCTTTGATAAAGTGAGTAACCTACCTTACTGGAAATGTTTCAGGGGCCCTGATAATTAGATACATTTTGCAGTCTTTTACAGATCAGGATTTATAACACACCTTGTCCTTCAGTAAGCCGGTGGGTCCAAGAACATGTTCAAAAATGTGCTGTCCAACATGTGCATCAACAGCTGAGAGGGGGTCATCGAGCAGGTAAATTGAAGCCTTCTGGTACACGGCACGAGCAAGGTTCACTCTTTGCTTCTGCCCTCCCGATATATTTATTCCCTGTGGAAATGTATTGACGCTGTTTATTCCAAAACTACAGCACATTTAGCAACTGTTGACTCCATTTTACACTGAGGTTTTTTATTACTTCCTTATTTTTAAATCAGTACATCTCCCTCCCTTCCTCCAAATAGGGCTCTTGAGATGCTGAGGCAGATTCTGTTGAGCAACTCTGCTTTCCGGTGAAAGGGGACCCAAGAATAACTTGGATTTGTTGATTTTTGTCTTAAGCGTCTCCCATAATTCTGGTTAGGTTAACTATCAGGAAGTGGGCTTCAGACCCCATTAAATCATGGCCTGACTTCTCGGAAATTACTGAGCACCTGCCTCCTGCAACTTTAGTCCTTTTGCAGGTGTTTTAAGCAAGCCACCCAAAGTTGTAGCTACTCATGGAAAAGCTGGCCAAAATATAAACTTAAGCCAGTACCTTCTCTCCTATTTCACTCTTCTGCCCTGCAGGGAAGCTCTCCAAATCAGGTTGCAGTGCACAAGCATCTATCACTCTGTTGAACCACGTTTCATCCATCTCTTTCCCAAAGAGGATATTATCTTCCACTGAAGCATTCTGTATCCAAGCTTGCTGGGGGACATAAGCTGCAGTGTCCTATAAAAATGGAAGTAGAAGAATGTTAACAGTCTTTTCCATACGTTCAACTTGATGTTCTGGGAACCTGTCTTTTGAAGAAAAACTCTCCTGATTTATAGAAACCTGGAATGATCGTCACCATTGACAGGTCTCAGAGGTCTTCACAAAATAGGAGTCTGCGTTCTTATGATCTTACAGAGGAGGAAACAGGTGCAAGTACGTGACACAGCTTACCAGGATGCCACTTCAGATCACTGTCAGAGTGGGAACTGGAACTGGATCTTCGGAGTCCTGTTCCAGTTCCCATTCTGAAGGGCCAGGCTCATCTGAAAGAGGTCTTAAGGTCTTCAGATAATTAAACGTGGGCTGCTACATACAGCCTTTGTTAAAATTCAGCAATAAATGGGTTTTCATCAAGTACCTGATGCCTTGGTAAATGCCTTACTGTTCCTGAAGACAGCCTGATTAGAAGCAAATGCTCAGGGGAAAATTTACCCTCATGGTCATGCAGCCATCGGTCTTCTCCAGCTCACCGAGTAATGCTGACAGCAAGGAGGACTTTCCAGCACCCACCTGGCCAACTACAGCAAGCAAGGAGCCTTGGGGCACAGTAAGATCTATGCTATAGAGAAATAATTAGTCTCTTATCACCTTCTAGATATGCTTTCTGAAAAGACAATGACAACAATTCTTGCTATTGTTTTGTAGCAATAAATATATACCAATTAACCCCCCTAATTTCTTACTTGAGCCCTCAGTTGCACAGGGTTACGCTTCCCATCTTGCTAACTTTTTGCAGCAGAACAGGAGTCATCCTTTCAAAGACACCTCCAACCAGAAAGTCTTCATCTACATCCCCATCTGAGTTTTAAAACCAGATCCAAGACCCAGATCCCCACTCTGGAGATAAGCTAGCCCAAAACATTGGATATAAACCATTCCTGAACATCAGCACTTTTCAACACTGTTTCTTCTCTAAAACTGCAATGTCTTTTGAAATTAAGCATGTAGTGATGTCCAGTATAATATCTTGTGTACCATCAATTCTGCTTTATTGACTGAAACTACTGTAATTTCATATCTGGACAAGGAGATTGTGTTAAAGAAAGCAGGCTCCATATATTAAGGCAACAGGCACCTTCCCATCTGTGTGCTCGCAAGCATAAAAGCAAGATTACATTTTGTCTGACTATATTTTTTAGAATTCCACACTAAATATGAAGCAAACTCAGAAGCCTCTACATACTCAACACTGGTTTCACTTAGGCCCTGAGGAATTCAGAATCTACCCTGACCTACAGAATTGAGATGACTAAGGGTAAGTCTGTACCTTCTAAGACAGGGAGAAGTTTCTTTGCTCCAGCAAAAAGTCCCATTTCTTATGGTGATACTTGCCTGCACTAAAATATGAGCAGAAATAGAACACTTGTAAATGCAAAGGTAGGTTCAGAAACATCCCTGTTTATGTGACTTTGTTTCAGTATGTATTATATTACAGAAGATGAACCTTAAGTATGAAAAGAAGGGGTTAATTACTAGATTACATTTCATTGTTAGGAATAAATAGGCCTGAGAGATAAAGTGACAGGAAGGGACAAACATTTTTCTCTTGACTATGGTAGGCACCCTAAGAATGGAAGCTGAACAATGGAAGCTACTCCTCTTACAAGACAAGAATGCTAACACAAAAGCTCACCACAGTCAGAAGTGTTTCTGCTTGAGCTCTCAGGATTCAGTTCTTTCAGATTCAGAAAAGCTGCTAAGCGGTTTAAAGAAACTTTGGCCTGAAATGAAGCAGCACACAAAAGAATAAGATTTAGAATTGAAAGGGAGCCAAAACTAAAAGTGAAGACTCAGAAGACTCACTTAGAACGTTGACTAGGTGCTACGGTGCAGTTGCTGTAGGCTTAGATGAACGAATGCAGCACTTCCTTATGTTAACTGCTTTTATTTCCACTTAGCTTAGAAAACCCCCGTATTCTTTCCTGTGTTTTCTCTTCTGTTCACACAGTGAAACTGGTGCTTTTGTCTCTAATTCATCCTGCCATCTTTCTAGGGATTGCTTCTGTACATGAAGAGCTGTGACAGTCCTCTTGGGGTGCCAGAGAAAAATGAATTTCCTGATTTCTTACTTGACAGTGACTTGCTTTGCTCTCTGGCCTGGGCCAGCAGGGTTTCCACTGATCTCCTGTGGAGATTTTGCTCTGTTCTGATTTCTGTGATGAAAAACAATTGGAAGCACCTCTGAGATCTGATGGTGCTTGTGATTGGCTCCAAAAGACTCAAGAGTTGTTCTTGGTGACTATAGTGTCAATATATGGAGCCCTTCTGAAAAACAATACTACAAAGTACCTGTAGCTGCAAGTCCTTGCTCTTCACTGTTTCACAATAGCAATTAAATAGCTGATATTCAAAGCCCTAAGAAATTCCTACCTTTACCTGTTAATGGTGATATGTAAAAAACCCACTTATGGCCAAAGAAAAAGGAATGTAGCCTGCAATTAACCTGGACAGCAGCATTTATGGAGAAGGGCAGGAAGGAGTGCGCAGTGTTGAGAATGTTGATCAGTGTTAAAGATACAAAGGCCTTCTGAGCATCCAGGACATGGGTGTTATCCACGAGGGTGTAGACAGCAAACATGACAAATGCAATCTGAAAGGGAGCAAAGGAAAAGCAAACCATTTGCTTCAGACAGGGAAGAGAATGGTTCAGGGGTGACAGGCCCCTGGCTAAAGACTCTGGAACTCAATTAAATCCGTACAGGCTATTGCCCATGCACATGGTACCCATCCTGCAAATATCATAGACAAAGGTCTTGCATGTTGGTGACAAAACCAAGTCTGATCGTTAGATTTTTGTTCTGCTTTAAGGAAGTTTTGGTGCTGCAACCACAGCAAGGTAAAAGCACTGCCATTTCCCATTGAAAACAGACATGGTTGAGCTGCACCAGCAAGTACAGTAGTGCCTTGTGCAGCTACTGACTGTGTCATGAATGCTGGTGAGCTTGGAGCTCCAGGTGGTTCTTGCAAAGCAGGCTTAGTCTGCCTGGAGCACATTGTCAGACCAGGTGACTTGTCTGTGGAACCGTTAGGACAGTGTAAGTGTCTGTATGGCTGATTCCACTGGGGCTCAGCAACTCCTGTGAGACCACTAACTCCTCTGGACAGATACTATCTTTAGCTGTCTCACAGGAAAAATCTGTCCAGACAGGAGTACAAAGAGAAATGGAAGTAACAGCATGTCTTATGTGGGAAGGTGAGCCACTCACCAGGAAAGTTGATGAATGGAAAGAAGCTAGAGATGCTGAGAAGAGAATCTGAGAGTTTTTTAGGGCCTGAAGTTCTTGCTTCCGGATACCAATCACTTTCTCCATGAAGGTTTTCTCCCAGCCATGCAGTTTAATTACTTTAATGTTGCTGAGAACAGCATTGATGAGTTTGGCACGCTCGTCTTTATGTGTCATCTGGGTCTCCTGCAATAAATGTTTGAGTTTTATAATTTAATAGGTTGAATGTTTAACAGTGCAGTTATTCTGAAAAAAACACCTTATTCCTGCCTATGAATCCTGAATAAATTTCCCTGCAGGTGAGCAGTGTATATTGTTTTGCTTATGAACCTTCCAGGCTGGGAAGTATTTTGCTTTATATCTTCAGAGCTTTATTTTTACTGGCGATCCATAGAAACATGCAGAAAAGGTGAGCAAACAAGGTAAAAGAGTGATCACGCAAGAGCTTACTCTAAACTTCAAGAAACTCTCTAGGCTTTGAATCCTCCTAGGTTCCTTCAGACAGCCATGGTAAGCATGAATAACAAATACTAAGCTATCACATAATTGAAGTCAGTAAAGCACTTCATTTTTATGAAGCAAAACATACCTGAAACTGACTCCTCTTCTTGGTGATCACAAAATTCAGAGGTAAAAGAAAAAGGAATACAGCAATCGAAGCCAAGGCAGATGGCCCAAGAAGCTGCCAGGAGAGAAAACGAAAGAGAAAGAATTTCTGGTGATTACAAAAAAAGACTCTTTTCCATTCCCCTTGCTCACCTTTCCTCTTCCTTGAACCTACCTACACCTGACTACGGCTTTAACCTTGCCCTTGCCTTTCCTGCGCACTGTGCTCCCGAAGCTCTGTGGGTTGGATTGCTGCCTCCCCGGGCAGGGTAACTCCTGTCATCCTGCTCTGCTGAATTTATTTGCTTCCCTTTTAGGAACTGGATTAGTGCTGAAAGCTCTCCAGGAGCACGCTGGAAATGCGAGTAATTTCTGTTGCGTCTCGGACGTGTTAAGGTGGCCATCTCGTGGCTGGCACCAGTTAGTGACTCGAAACGAAACCAGGTTTTATTTAAAAAACTAACCCAAACCCTCAACCAGCTATTCTTGCAGCATAAATAACCCAGTTTGTCTGAATTTACAACAACTATTGAGATGAAAGGGTAGCATTATGCTGTGCCATGTGCTTTTGGGACAGGTCCTGGATACCAGGGTCCCTAATGACTTCTATATCAAAGCAGAGAGCTTGTTTAGTTACATGTTAACTCTCATGGTTTGGTTACTTCTCTCTACAGACAGCTTACGCTTGCTAGACGTGGATACTGGTATACATACAGAGATAAAAGTATTCTCTACACAAATGGTTTATGAACACGAACAGACAAAGTGTTAATTATGCTCCAACTACATGCAACCACATTCAGCTTGGCAACATCACTATAAAAGGGGTGATGATTTTTCAAGTCTACACTATGGCTCCCCGTTTTCCAGGGTCATACTATCCTGCCAGACACGAGGCACAGTCCATTCAGGTTAGCAAAAGAAGGCTTCTGGAAAGCTCACGGGAATCAGCTGTCTCTATAGTGCACATACTTCCATTTGGTGTGCTGCCAAAAACAGAGACTAAGAAATATGGATTTATCCTGCTGAGAAAATACTATAGGTTGAATTTGGTGTAAAGAAAAAAGGATCTTTTATATTATCATCCTTTATTTCTAATTCAGGTTTTCTGCTGTCCTTGCTAAACTCCTTGATACCTATGAAATTCAAAGTATCTTAGCCTTTTTTGAGTATCACGTAACTTTGCTTCAAACTGTTTCACTGATGCTGTGGTAATCAGGCTTCAGGATGAAGTACGTTAAGTTGCTGTTTCAGACCATTCCCCTCTGTTCTGTAACTATGCTAAGGAGCCAGAAATGGACTCTCAGCCTGCACTGGTCCACAATGTTTTGGTCAAAAAAAGGAGGTGATAGAGGAAAATCTGAGGCAGAAGTTTATCAGACAGCTCAGAATAACCACACTCACAGTCTTTTCCCTAAAAGAGGCTGAATGCCACATACACAGGTGAGAAGATGAAGGATCAGGTAAGGATTTGATACTAATAAAAATATTTTCCAGAAAGAAAAGTGAATCCACCATGCTACAGAGCTAAGAAAAATATGGCAATTTCAGGCTGTTCAAACTGGCAAAGCTCTATGCAGAATTCTGAAAATCCCTTTTTCCTTTAACACCTAGAATAGAAAGGGATTGATAAGTACTGTCATTGTATTTTACCTGCCACAAGAAGACAAAGCAGATGATAATCCGAATAGGAGCGAGCCAGGTCCCATTAAAGTAGATAATCAGATCCATTAGCTTTTGGACATCAACAGATACCAGATTAACAATTTCACCTACTGTTGCCGTTTTCCTTGATGCATTGGACATAACTAGGATCTAGACAGGGTAGAGAAGACAGAAAAGGTGTCATCAAACAACAGCTTTGGTCCAAAAATCAAACAACTTTCTTTTCTTTATAAAGAAAGAAAGAAGAAAAGGGAGAAAAATGTCAGATCCTAGGTACTGAAAACATGCTGTTGCCTGGAATATGTGACTTCACTTTAAGATGAAGAATTTACTCCTTTCCCCAGCCATAATCTACAGCAGAAGAAAGTTATTTTTTCCTCTTTCCCTCTCTTGGCTTTTCCTTCAGAGGTAAGATCTCAAAAAAAAAAATAGTAAAATACCTCCCACATACTGTTCAGAGAAGAATATAGCAGAGTTACATTGTAAAAGTAGTTTCGAATTATATCTCCCCTGATACTGTTAAGAACAATGTACCAGCGATGTTGTAACTGCTAATGTAGAAAAGAATGAAGCTGAAAAGGAAGCTACAGACTCACCTTCCTGTACACAAGCCCTGTTACTGCAGTTTTCAGTCTCAGCCCCAGAACAAGACACATGTACATGTATCGTTGTTCAAACAGAGTCTGGAGACAGGCCAAAAGGAACATAGCGAAGGCATAGAAATAACCATGCCAGCTCGGTGCTTCTTGATCTTCGATGAACTCCAGGAAAAGGCTGCAGGACAGGAGCAAAATGTTGATGAATCCATGTAGAACTGATGAAATATCAGACACACAAAAATGCAGAAATGGCAGACATTTTTCTGTATTCTGTCTGGCTGATGTTTATCAGTAAAGTAACAGAAAAGTTAGAAAAATTGCTGAGTATTCTGTCTTACAATGTCCTGATTTTTGACATTTAGCCAGTCTTGGTTTTGAAGCCATCTCTGATAGCAGCATTCTCAGGGGAGACCTCATTTCCAGTGTTAAGGATGGCTCCTGAATTTCATGAAAATGTCAGAAACACAAATTGGGAGCCATAATCTAAGGAAGTCATTAACATTTGCAGAACTTCTCTTGATCTTAATGATTATGAAGTGATTTTTGCCCTTTAAAATATACCATAATGCAGGTTTGTGTTGTACCAACACAGTCCACAAAACATTATGTCAACTGACTAAAGCTATTTAAGATGTGTAGGATGCACAGCTGTGCTCTTTATAATTAGTTGGGGAACACGAAGCCTTAAGACTACAGCAAGTGGGTGACAGCCTGTGTAAATGATGTGATATGTAGAACCATCAAATTACTCCCTCCTGTTCTAGTAAAGTTGTCAAAAGGCTTAGCACAGCCTGTCCTTTCCGCTGCTGGAATACAGCAGTGGGGAAAGTGTGCACAGCTTTAGACAGTGGTTTGTTTTTTTCTTTCCTGCTGAATTGACTGTGGGCTTAGCAGAAACGGTAATCCAGCTCTTTTCATCACCATTAGGAGATTTCAAAAGGTAAGTGTTTGTGAGTCCACCTCTGTGGGTGCTGGTGAACACATCCCTGTGTGCGCTCATGCAGGCAGCAATCTTGTATGTATGATAGAAATATATTACAAATATGCACATACCTCAGTAACTTTGGGATGGAGAACAGAAAGACGTCACAGATAACTAAGCAGACAGTGCTGAGAAGGAAATAGGTTCCAAACATGCTCCAAAATGCTTTCAGTAAGGGCCCACTTTGACTGTGCTCTGATTGCAGTAGAACCTCTGTCTCTTCAGCTTCTGCTGTGTCAGTTTTGCTCTTCTGACCTTTTTTAAATGTAGCAGACTCCATTTTTCTAAAGAAAGAAATAGTAAGAAAGCTTGCCGCAATTGTAGAAAGCATAGGAATCTTATGCATTCAAAAAAATCATTAAATATCTCACACTGGGTCTCATGCCATGTCCAGTATAATGCTCATCAAAAAATGATTCCTCTCACAAAAATCTTACAGTTCCGTACTTCCAGGAATGAAAGGATGTTCTCCAGCAGATTTCAACACTTAAAATCAGATTTTGCACAAAGGAATTTACTCACTAAGTGTTCACCCACTGAAGAGTCAAGACTCCCAAATCTTCACAGCAGAGTGGTACTTGGACTGTTTTATGTATGTTACCCTTTTCTTCTTGTTTAATAGATAAGTAATTCAGTGAGACTGAATCTTTCAGCTATTCTTCTGACTAGATAGGAAGCACGCAAAGCTTACATTCAGAGCCTGAATATGCACTGTGGCAGCCTGCGGGGCATGGAGGGGATTAAAGCCTGCTCTGAGATGGCGCACCAGCACTGTGAGCATATTTGCTTATATCATTTAGAGGCACGAAAGCAACCACCCAGCTGGCACACTGTGCTATCAGGTACTCACTGCTGGGTTCTGCTGCGACACTTCTTCCACTCTCTTTCAGCCCAGGCAACAATTTCTTCAGACGAGTCCTCTTTCCTCACTGACCACAAGTCATCCACCCCCAAGGTCTGCTGACAGCCTTTCCAGACCAGCCTGGGGAAGGAACACACAGACGGCTGTAAGGTGAGCACAGAAGGATTTGCGGTGCATGTAACATTTTCAAAACAGACAGGCTGTAAGTTAGTGCCCCACAGCGAGCACATAGGGACTTCCATAAAACACTGCTTGGGACTGTCCTTTCCCAGAATAAATTTGGATGTTCAGAAACAGCAGTTTTGCTTCAAATCCCTATGCTACCTTCTGTCAACATCATGAGGATTTGCAAGTAAGCCCTTATTTCTAGAACATACTAAGAGTTGGGTCTTGGGCAGTGGGCGACAAAGTTCAGTTTAACTTACCCTGTGGCTCAGTGAAACACAGATGAGGCCTTATCATAGCAGACGTTAGGCCCAAAGTGTGTAATCATTTTACTTCTGAATGCTAATGAGCAGGCTGGGCCAGTGTCCTCAGGCACTATTTTCTCCTTGCCCAGCATCTGTTACAGGAAGGTCTGGCAGGCAGGTGGCTGGTGTATAGTCACCTTTTGAGATTGCTGAAGTCTGTTTCAAGATTGGGAGGGCACTGGAAGAGTAGTTGGAAGGGGGAAGAGAATTACCTAGAATCACAGATTTGTGTTTTGAACTACTTTGAGAAGTAAGTGAAATTTTCATAATTTGATCTTGTGAGAATACCTCAAGTCCCCAGAGAGAGAATTTAAATTCTTGCTGCATAAGCTAACTGAGGTATTTCATACTGGCTGTCATCTCCACCCTGTCTTATGCTGGGGTTTTTTTTCTGATGTTCTAGCAAAACCATGTCTTTTTTTGTGTGTTTTCTTACCCAGAGAACCACCAGTATGTGATTTTGGAAAGAAAAGAGCTGCTGGATTCTGGACACTGATTCTGATGGGAGAAAAAACATGGATGATATTTTTACATAGATAAGGGCATGTGTCAGATAAACATAATCCCCTTCTGCACTTCCCCAAGAAAAGCAATCAAAAAGTTACACCCATCCCATTCATTGACCCTGACAGTGTTGTGGAGGATCAGGAGACTTTGGAGAATTAGACTTTAAATAATGTATTTGATGGAGGAACAAGGGGTATCATTCTTCATACCCAAAGACATTTGTTTTCTGAAGCACAGACCTCTGCCATACCCACACCTCAAACAGAGTACTTCTGCACAGCAGAGCATGGGGAAGCAACAGGAGCCCTATCTACTGGTTTCAATGAAAATACACCAATGTGGATAGAAAAAGCTTTTAGTTTTTCAAAACATACATAGAGAGACAGAATATTGTTATCCCAAATTCTGCCGGTTACCTTTTCAAACTCTCAGCCTTTATACAGAACAATGCATCTTTCATCTCCCAGCTACTAATGTTCCTGTGCATCCCCATAAATTAAAATTCCTGTTTGAGCAATGAAGCAATGCATTATGAAAAGCTACGCTGTACTTACAGGATTGTTGACACCTTTAGAGAAGAAGGGAGGGTGATCAACGAAGCAGAATAACACAAGTTCTCCTAGCACCAGACTAGCATAAAGGTAAGTTGTAACATGGTGGAAATGGTCTTCCTGGAAACCCTAAGAAACAGAATACTGTTGAGAATGAGGTAAGAACCTTCACGTGAAATCAGTGGAGAAAGAGAGCTGCTCATGTTCTACCAGCCGTAAGCTCTGAGTTTTGGTCTGAAGCACAAGGTGCGTTTATTTAAACTGTAGTTATGTAGAGCTACTTAAATAGGTAACTCCCCAAACTGGAATATCAGAAAATACTAAATAATGGACACCTTTATTATTTAAAGTGGTGGCTTTATCACGAGCCTTCACAGCAGTCTAGTTGAGTCAGATGTCCACATTGCATCGTTATTTGGGGAACTCTGGGTGCTGAGGAATAGAAGCTCCTTGCTCACTTAGCAGGATGAGTTGCTGATGTAATAAAGCACCTGACAGGTTTTATTATAAATGGTGTATCTAAGGGACTCTGTGAAGGGCACTCTAATTAATTTTGTGAATGAGAAAAAGAAAAACCAAGGAAAAAGTCTTAAGTATTTTTGGAACTGTATTTTGGTAGTAAGAGGTGGCAGAGTGTTATTTCTACAAAAGACCTGGTGCCTGAGCATCATTCAACACAGCAGGAACAAGCAAGTTCCCAGATGTCTTTTGTTTAGTGGCTGTGAATTTTTCCCCTATTACTTGAACACACAGGTAACATAAACTTTTGTTTATTCCTTATTGTGAAGGAAAGGTACAACTGTTCACCTGAGCAAAATGGTCACTGACAGCAAGTCTCAGATGGGTAAACCCATCCAGCACTCCTCTACAAATAAACATTCACCACAAATACCCAAAAATAAAAATGTCTATCAACATATGTGTGCTGATACAAAATCTGGCATAAGGCCAGTTCATTTTGCTTTTATTCACATATGAAGTCTGCCGAGCTCTCAGAAAACAGTGTAGACACATTCTGTCTACACTGAAAGGAATAAAATGGGTGGAGATGACCATGCGTCATCAGTCATTTTTCTCAGCGTGTATCTTAAGAGAGGAATCTGGTTCTCCACCTCACAATCTATGAGGCAAAAAAAGCCCTGTTGTTTAGAGACTTCATACCTCTGCACATTAAAGATATGTGGTTTCACTTACTCTTTCCAGGGCATGTTGGACTTTGGAACTAAACATCACAACTGCAGCCATGAATGAGAGCAGCCAGTAAATCAACATGACGCCTGAAGACTGGATGCCCATCATTCTTTCCACTTGGGTAAGGAACATGGCAAGGATCTGCAAGGAGGTACAAATTTGTCCAAATAAATGGCTGGTAACAGAATGCCAAACACTTATTACCAAATTAATGGATACAATAGAGAAAAATCAGTTAGTTTCTTGCTCAAACATTTCAAGATGTTCAGAGCTGCAGTATTGTTCCTAAAAGGCTAAAACTGAAAAGCATGATGTGCAGTTTTGCACTCAAGAATGTCTCTGCAGAAAAGGCAAGCAATAAAACTGCAAGTGGGACAACAGGCTGGGAGGATCTAGGCTATAAAGACACAATGACAGGAGGGGAGCACAGGCATTTAGGCTGAACGGAAATCCCATTTCATTCTAATTTACGCTAAATCACATACTGCAGTTACAAGAAACTAAATCTTGTCTTGTTGTTGTGAGACCTCTTTCTAAATGCTACTGCTGCCTCGGCTCTTGCAAGGTATCCTCTGCCCACAGGGCTCTGTATCATAGCGACAGACCCAGTGGTCTGCCCCAACTCCAACCCCTGCTGCGTCACACAGCAGAAAATCACAAAGCACATCTCTGGCCTTCTACTCCCCATCAGCTATCTCTGTGCCCAAAGATCCTGAGAAACATGGGAAATACAAGGTCTTCCTCAGGAGGGCTGAGCTGGGCCACACACAAACAAAACAAAGGAAGAATTACCATTGTGATTCCCACCACGGCAGGGCTGATGAAGAATGCTGGAGCCCGTGGGATTCCTTGGCTTATCTCCCACAGTACGAAGAAGACATTAGAAAAACACAGTATTACTAAGATGAATCCAAGGACCTAGGGCAGAGACAGCAAGCATGTATTGGAATGGACTGAAATGATGGTGGGACAACCTACCGAACCGAATGCTCCCAGCAGCCTGGGCAGTAGGACTGGAGAGCTGGAAGGGCAGATTTGGGATGGAGCACATTACGGGAAGTAGTGGGGGAACCAAATGGAAACACAGGGGAGACATTATGACAGTTCTTCCTATAACTTGATTTATACTGACCTGACTTTACCTGAGTCGGCAAATGTCAAAACAAACACAGAGACAGATCATCAGAACAGTTAACGATTTAGAAAAATTAAGTTCTGCATTGAAGCTGTGATAATGTTAGGGTCAAACCCCATCCTCTGCCCTTACCATTTTGGTTTTGAAGATGTGAGACATCCTGATATAACCTTTGTTTTTGTATCGCAGATACAAGTAGTAGAAAGGAAAACAGATCCAAAGATAGGCACAAGGGATCCAAGCAATGACTGTACTCTCAAAGCACCAGGTAAATCTTGGGGTGTTTGTATACCATGTCTGATTCCAGTCCTGTCACAGAATGAACACAGAAGTGAAACAGTAAAGCTAATGTATGCAGAATTTCACCAGCTAACGCAAGTTGCTAGTGCTACAGCTGAGATCTACTATAATGTTTGAGGAATTTGATTTAGTGTTTCAAATGTAAAAAATATTTGGCAACAGACGGGCTGCTAGAGAACAGTAAGGTGTTGGGGAGGGAGGGAGGGAGGGAGGACTCAGCAGTAGCGTTTTGGAGGGAATGGAAGTAGAATGGTTGGGGGGGAGAGGTTGGAAAAGTGAAAGATGCCGAAGGACATCACGTATCACAACTGGAGAGAAAAAAACCCACCAAAAGACAAGAGGAGATTCAGATTATTGAATGGGCAATGAGAAAAAGTAATTTGGGAATGAAGATTATCGGCATGTAGGACCCATCAGAACAGTCAGTAGGGAATGGTGGGAGAAATGAAGATTAGGAGGAAAGAAGTGCCCTAGTGCATAGACTGCATCTGAAGCGCGTTTCCTCAGCTGAATTTGTAATAGTTTTGTAATTTTTTGACCGAGTAAGTCAAGACTGAGGAAGATCTCATCTGCTAACACAGTAATACTAGAAATACAGCGAGCTGGAGATGAACAGGCCAGGGTGTTTCCCCCGCAGCTGGCATTCAGGCGCGGCGCGGTGCAGAGCGCGGCTCGGGGAGAGAGCCCGGTGCCGGTGCCGGGGCACTCGGTACTGCAGGAGTTTCCCAGCCCCCAGGATGGGGACCCAGGAGCGTGGGCTGCAGCACCAGGCCCTCCGAGGGTACCGGGTGCGTTATGAAGGCAGTGGCGGGACCCATCTCGGTGCCCGCGCAACCCTGACCAGACCTGCCGTAGCTGGAAGCGGGCTGGGGCTGTCCCCGGGTGACAGCTCGTCCCGGGGGCAGGGTCCGCAGCCAGCCCCTCGGGGGGTGCCCCCGTCCCGACCGCAGGGCGCCAGCCGCCCCGCTGAGGCACGGCGCTGGGCACGGCTGCGGGGCGGGGGGGCCGGGACGGCTCGGCTCCCCCGCTGGCACGGCGGGCCCCGGGCAGGGCCTCTAGAGGGGCGGCCCGGCCGCGGCCCGGTGCGGCGGCGCTCGCTCGCTCTCTCCTCACTCACCCAGAGCCCGGCGGAGCCCTCCGCGGAGCCGCACAGCGCGCTGCCCGCCGCCATGCCGCCCGCACTGGAGGCAGCCGGGGCGTCGCGGCCGGGCTCGGTCCCCCCCCGCGGCCCCGCACCCGCCGCTCGGTGCCCCCGGGCGGGCCCTTCCTCACTGGGCCGCGGCCGAGCGCCCCGTTCCCACCGGGCGGGAGGGGAGCGCCCCGGGGCCGCCTCTCGGCTTGGGCAGGCCGGTAGCGGGGGGGCGGCGGGCACGGCCTGGGGGCTGCCCCCGGGGAGGGCGCGCGGCACCGGGCAGGGCTGCGACGGGACAGCCCGCGGCGGGGACGGGACAGCCCGCCGGGCCGGCAGGGGGCAGCACCGCGGGACCGGCCCGACCCGGCCCTTCCGGCGGCGCGGCGGGCGGCGCTGAGTCAGAGAGGCGGCGGCATGCGGGCGGCGGCGGCGCTGGTGTCCGCGCTGTGCTGCGCCCTGGCGCGGGGCTCCGAGGACATCGTTGTGGGCTGCGGTGGCTTCGTCAAGTCTGACGTGGAGATCAACTACTCCCTGATCGAGGTGGGCGCC
Source organism: Falco biarmicus (assembly GCF_023638135.1). Taxonomy (NCBI): domain Eukaryota; kingdom Metazoa; phylum Chordata; class Aves; order Falconiformes; family Falconidae; genus Falco; species Falco biarmicus. The sequence continues at coordinate 77,794,870 of NC_079291.1, forward strand.
GGCCCCCGGCCCTGCCCGCAGCGCGCCGCGGCCGGGGGAGGGCGGCGGGCGGCCCGCGCTGCCCGTGCGGTGCCGGTTGCGGGGCTCGGCCCGGGCGCCGGGCGGGCTGCGGATTTCTCGCTATTCCCTGGGGACGTGCGGGTGCTGCAGTGTAAAAGCTCTTGGCTAGAGAATGCCAGGTTCCAGCTTTGCTGGCGGCTTTTAACGTAGCTTGTTTGTCTTTCCTGCGTGTTTCCTTCAGGTGAAGTTGTACACCAAGCACGGCACCCTGAAGTACCAGACGGACTGTGCCCCCAACAACGGGTACTTCATGATTCCCCTCTACGACAAGGTGAGGGACCGAGCAGGAGCTGCCCCTGTGCCCCGGCAGCCTCAGGACACCACCCACCCGCGAAACCTTGGTGCTGGGATGTGATTTGGTTTGGTTCAGACCAAACTTTCAACTGTGTCTTTTCGTACTGTGATGCTTATGTCTCGGTGCCAAGTGTTATCATGAGAAAAAGCCGAGTAACTTCAGCTGTGGTGTTGCACTGGTGCTGTTGGTCTGAAGTTGCCCTTGTTGCTGCCAGCAAACCCTGTGCTAGCAGCTGTGCGAACTGCCCAGAAAGTATGGGCTCCTACAGAGTACACATAAAGCTTTCAGTTATCTACCTATAGAAATCAAAATAAATCGGCATGGGAATGTGTTTTGATATGGCTGAATCAATAATGAATGACTTAATTGCAGAGAGTAAAGATATCTTAAGAAAATAACAGTACAGGAAGCTCAGAATGTGTCAAATGTTTCGTGTCTGTTTAGGCTGGAAAGAAGTTTACATTCAAATTAAATACAAGCTGCCTTCAGATGGTGTAAGTCTTTTGCTCTTTTAAAGGGCTAGTTAACTCAGGGATCAGAAACAGAATCATAGAATGGTTTGGGTTGGAAGGAGGTTTTAAAGATCATCCGGTCCAGCTGCCAAATAAATCCTTCCCTTCCCAACCTGAGAACATAAGATGCTTTCTGATCTCAATGATTTCGTTCTTAGATCTTTGAGCCTTTCCGTGGATGAACTGTAGAACCTATGCGGCAGAACATGTGTGGTGCCCGCAGATTTAAAGAGGATCTCTGTGTAGATTAATACTCTTTTGGTGCAGAGTTTTTAATAGGGTTGAAATTTTGCTATCCCGTTTGGGCAGAATGGTTGAGTGGGACGTCCTAGTGGAAATACTAATGGCTAATTTAGAGCACATCTGTTGGGGCAGGTAGAGGTAGATCTGAACAGTTTCTAACATTGAGCTGCCTAAACATGAGCCAGGTTTGGTCTGGAAGCAGTATAAATATGATGATACATAATTTTTGTTCTTAGCTGGCTGCACATGAGCCCAGCATCCCAGCCTGTCTGGGCAGATATTGTTGCTTCTTTGAACAAAGCATCATAGGTAGGAGGAAAGGAGAATGGGATACTTGAGTCTTGTGTTACTCTCAGCGGCATGATGCTTGTGTTCTGACTTTTTTTTTTTCCTTTCATTTTTCATCCTTTCAAGACATTTCAAACATTCCATCAAGACATTTCATCATTTAAGACGGTTATTGCTTTTTTATTTTTAGGGGGATTTCATTCTTAAAATTGAACCTCCCCTAGGGTGGAGTTTTGGTAAGTGCTTGTATATGTCTTCTTACATATCTTACGTATCTGCAGTGTGGGACTTAACTACCTCTAATTTGCAGTTGGCAGGGAAAATCAAGCACTTTTCAAGAGAGATAAGCCCTACTGTATGGTTTTAATAACTAAAATGTGCTTACTGTACAAAAAGAAAATAAAGCTTTAAGGTAGACACTGACAAAGTAACCCATGAACTGATTTGAAGGAATGTGGGGTTTTGATGGAAGTCGCTACAATAGGAGGGGGAAGAAGGGTTTTCAACATCAGGATTTGCAGGCGCTTTGACTTTGTTGAGGCAAGACTTGCAGAGCAAAACTTGTGGCTTTGAGTTACTGTATGTCTGTAGAAAGTTTTGTAAAGCTAAAGTAGGATTGCTTTGTGACTGCTGTCAGTAACTACCATGACGTTTCGTTGTTCTTCCCTTCCAGAACCAACCAGTGTAGACATCCATGTGGATGGCATTAATGACATTTGCACAAAGGGAGGTGATATTAACTTTGTGTTCACAGGGTTTTCTGTGAATGGAAAGGTTAGAGTCTTTTAACTTTATTTATTCCATCTTATGCTGATTCTACCCGAATAAAAAGCATTCTACTTCCGTTCTGCAAGTCATTTTAATCAATTTACACTCTGGTTTCTTTTAATTTTGACAGGTTCTCAGCAAAGGTCAGACATTAGGTCCTGCTGGAGTCCAGGTTGTACTGAGAAATGCTGGCAGTGAAGTAAACTTACAAGCAACTGTTACACAACCTGGAGGAAAGTGAGTAGGGTGGTGCATACTTAATTCATCTGTTCATTTACACAAGGTTCTTCAGTTCTGCCATATTGGCTGGGATTATAGTAGTTCTGAAATACTTTTTTTCTAACATGTACGTAGAACCTGAATTGTTTTTCTGTAAACAAAGTTTGTGACTGTTTCTGGAGAGCTGTAACCCCTTTCTTGCCTTACAGGTTTGCTTTCTTTAAAGTGCTTCCTGGTGAATATGAAATCTTTGCATCTCATCCTACCTGGATGTTGAAAGAGGTTAGAGCCTACAAAAGTTCTGGTTTACCTGTTTAGTGAGGGTGGACCTGCTAGTCTTGATCAACTGGTGTGAGGAAGGGGTTTTGTGACTGGACAAGGTTAATGGAGTTTTTGTAAATTTAATTTAGGTAGTCAAGAAACTGCCTTGTGCAGGCCCAGTTTGGAGATAGTGGGCCAGCCAGGGAAGGACTGGCAAATGGGCTCTTGCTTTCTGTCTTCTAATCCTATACATTTTGCAGGAGCTTGAATATCGTAGCAGATACTCTGATCCTTCCCTTTCAGGTTGCTTGCTTTTTGAGGAGCTCTGGGATCCTGAGCAATTCTAAATAAGTAAAATAAGAAAAACACTCTTGTGAAGTATCTTTGCTTTAGCGTCTTTGTGTTTTGAATAGCCTGTAGACCCTTTTTGAGTACTGCTGCTCTTGTCTCTGTTTTTCTTGTGGAATATACAGCTTCTGATTGTTACTTCAGTGCTCTAAATGAGGTCTAATGCCTACTCTTGATGGAAATGTATGTGTTTCTGTATTTCAGTCAAACACAGTGGTACGGGTGACAAGTTCTAATGCTTACGCTGCTAGCCCTCTGATTGTTGCAGGCTACAATGTTTCTGGGTCAGTGAGGAGTGATGGAGAACCAATGAAAGGGGTCATGTTTCTCCTTTTCTCTTCTTCGGTCACTAAAGAGGTAATGGCGTATCAGTACCTTTTCAATATGAGTATGGACATAAATAAGAAGCAGCTAAATAGCTCCTAGATACATGTTGCCCTGATACTTATCTCTGTTCTTCATTGAGCTTGGCTTAGAGAAAACATAAACTGTACAACCCCTCAGGCTGTATTTTTTGTTGGTTTTTTTTTTTTTTTTTTCTTAAGTTCCCCCCCCTGCCCCCAACAAGGCAAATACAACATTTGCATGCATGCTGAATTTTCACGACTTCCGTGGAATTACTCAGATCAACAACAGCCATCTGTTTAAATGTTGGCAAACTTGAGGCTTAAGGTCTACGTGGGTTTTGGACACAAGAATGTAGAAAATTCTTTTTATTTCAACTCTTTTGAACTCCTCATTATTCTTTTCAAACAACAGGGTTCCTCAACAATCAGGCTGTTCAGGGGCATAGAAAACTTAATACTTCAACTGAAGCAGGCAACAAGTGCAAAATACAATACGGTTCACAGCATGTTATTGATCTGTATCTTCCATGTGGGTTAGGTTGAGGGCTACGATTGGAAGACAATATTTTTTCAGTTACACCTTTTTGCATGTTAAATGTTGGTTAGTAATATGTTCCCTGGTGAGGATGACACTTCTCCATGGCAAAAGACCAGTTTCTGGAACAAGACACAAGATGTTGCCAGACAAATCTTGAAATTTACTGTACAGTAGCTGTTACGTGTCTTCAGCATGACTTCTTGACTGCTCTTTGCCTTCTTGATGTGAAGACAATGTTCAACAGCTGGTATTGCCACCTTGAAAGTGTGTTATGAAATGAGTGTGAAACATCTGGTCACGTACTGTGATTTGTTATGTAGAGTAGAGCTCTGTTCTATAATGTTAAGCTCGTCCACAGAACTGAAGTCAGTTAATGTTAAGACATGCAGTGCAGTTCTGGGATTATATAGAATATTATATATTTTGAACTGTCCTACATCCTCCCCCACCCCCAAATTTTCTCTGTTCTCGCATGAGAAAAAAAGTTGTATTACATTTATTGCCACAGGATGTTGTGGGCTGCAATATTTCTCCTGTGGATGGATTCCAGTCAAGAGATGAGTCTCTCTCCTATTTATGCAATGTTGTATCAAAAGAAGACGGATCTTTCAGCTTTCTTTCTCTGCCAAGTGGGATATACACTGTGGTAAGTAGCTACAAAGTTCATTGCTTGTCTATCCATTGGGTTGTTACCTTTCATTTTCTACACTAGATCATGCATAACTTTGTAGCTGCTAAAACAGAAAGAGTTGAAATATTTCTAAGTGGATGGAACCTTCAACCTAAAGTATATGACAGTGAAGTAAGTTGCTGTGGTAGGGCTCTGCGGTAGGACTTAGTTGCAAATCAGGCTCTGAATTACCTGAATACATTGGCCAGTCACAGAATAACACCTAGAGGCTGCTGGGACACTGCAAGTTTCACTTGGCTACAGCCACTTCATGTCCTTTAAGCTCTCTGTTTTCTGTTTTGCCCATTCTCATTATTACGTCCGGGCAGTGTGGGAGCACGGCTGTCTGCACGCTGCCTAGAGTGATGGTCCTGCATTCTCAGTCTGCACACTCTAGAAGTGGGATTCAATGTGTTCTTTCATTCCTTTAACCCTTGTAGTGATCATATAGTCTCCTATCTGCAAGCTTTTGCACATCACAGTACCTTTGCTGTATTCTGAGTAGAGGGTTACATTTCCGTCTTTTCAGATAATCTCATATGATTTCCATCAGTTGATCTTGAAATACCACCTTTTTTCTTGTCTCCACCCCTCTCAGTTATTTTTTCCGGATAGTTTGCAGCCCATTGGCTTTTCATAGAGGTGTGTGATGATAATAAACCCATGGAAAATGGTAAAGGAAAACAGTTTTTTTGTCATAGCTTCTTAGGAGTCAAAGCAATGTGTCATCTTTCAGATACCATTCTACAGGGGAGAGAGAATTACCTTTGATGTTGCACCATCTAGACTGGACTTCCTTGTAGAGCATGACAGTTTACAGATTGAGGTAAGGCATTCAGAGGAAATAATCTTTTTGTGCTATTCATTCCCGTCAAAGTATAACTGATTTTAGCAGTAAGTAGGTGTGTTTATAGAAAAACTTCTTCGTAAGAAGTTTGAAGATGTCTGTTACACATACCCTCTTGCACAGCATATAAAGACAGTTTCCAGCATCATGCTGTATTTCTACACTTCAGTCCCTTTTACTAGGAAGAAAAAAACCAGGGAAAAGCTGTGTGCTATGCTCACTTTCATGTCCATGATGTGGACAGGCAGTGATCTTTCAGGTTGTTTAAATTTCCTCATTCAGCGTGCCAGAGCTCTGGAGAAGGGCCTGTAGGTTGTTATGGTTTGCGGAGTGCCTGGTGTGATGGCATTATGATCTGTCATTTGGGCCTTCTGAACTGTAGTGATGCAGATAAACTGAGAATCTCTTCCTGTACATTTTTTTTCCTAAAGCTGGAAATAAATTCCCTTTATATGTATGTGTGTGTGAAAATGGTCACTGTTGATTGCTGTAGGTGTGTGTTTGCTTTTACTGAGTGAAGATTAATGTTAGCTTTTTTCCCATTTCAGCCTGTTTTCCATGTGATGGGTTTCTCTGTCACAGGCAGGGTGTTGAACGGTCCTGAAGGAGAAGGAGTTGCTGATGCCACTGTGACGCTGAACAATCAGATTAAAGGTGTGCACTGGTCTTGGTCTTTGTTGCTACAGAGAAGCCTTTATTAAGCTCAAGTACAGGACATAATACACTACTTTTGTTGCAATTTATTTGAAATATTAAAGTGGTTTTCATGCAGCTGATTAATTTTACATTTTCTGGCTTAGAGGAGAGTATTAGGTGTTCATTTGTTTTGCTGTTGAAGACCTTGTTTTCTTTCAACCATATGCCAGATTGTGCTTTGAAATATGGAAATGAAGACTGGTCTAGTAAAAAAGGCATAGTACTGTCTCTTTGTTGTGCAATGTAAATTAAAAATAGCCTACAGCAGTGCATGCCCTCTGGCTCTTTCAACCCATCAGGATAGACAGTCAACACATGCTCTGTTTTTTTAACTCTTCTTGTTATTTATTACAGTAAAAACAAAAGCTGATGGCTCTTTCCGCCTTGAGAACATAACAACAGGTACATACACAATTCACGCCAGGAAAGAGCATCTGTTCTTTGATACTATTACCGTGAAGATTGCACCAAATACACCTCAGCTAGCAAACATCATTGCAACAGGGTAGGTACTGGTGTCATGATTAAAATGTAATCTGATATGTAGACAAGGTCTTGAAAATGGGTGGTCCTTTCCCATATCATGCCCAGACTTGCATACTGTTGTCAGAAGCTAAGTGTTGCTTGAGAAATTCAAGTTAATAGCACAGCATGAGTGCAGGATAATGTTTTGTCCAGAGTATTTTGCTCAATACTAGTTAAGGTTTAGAGCACCCTCTTAATAACCTCTCCTGTGCAGGTGAAGATGCTAAGACATGGGTATATTGAACAATTTTAGAATGGTATGTGAACCAAGAAAGGAAAAGGGATCATGGTTGTCTGATATGAATTGTCTTTTTCTTGTTTGTCATTCTTTGACTGCTGGGCATAAGCCTGTGTAATGGTGATGGGATGATTTTGGGGGTGTCAGGCTGCGCAGTAGTGGGAGATAGAGTGCAAGCTGAGGAAGACAAAAGGGGCATGGTTCTGTGTCCAGGAGCTTCTCCTAAGGAAGAAATAGTGGCACCCTTTCTGAGAAGTGAAGACTAGGAATTTACTGAAGCAAATGGCAACTAGTTCATACAGACTTAGCTAGCTAATCAGAAAAAATCCCTATGTGCTGTTAAATGATCAGTTACAGGTTTTTGCAGTCACTAAATATGTTGTGCTGTTGAAGGTGAAAAGCAAAGTTTAACAGCTTCTAATTAATTTGTCATATTGTCTTCTGTATTCACAAATGTAGGTGTAGTAGGGTTGTGTTCCAGTGAATTGCCTATCATATTTGAGGTCTTTGACACAAAACATTTGAAACTATTTAAAAACAGAGAGATGGCAAGCCTAAGTCAATTGCCTGCCTAGCCAAAAAATAAAAAAAATAAAGGCTTGAAGTGATTGAGTTGATGTTAGAGAAGTGTGAAGCAAGTTGCTTGCAAATAAAACCATAACATCATGGTGACTTTGTTGTAAAAGAAAAGATCCCATTAATACATTTTGGACTTGTACCTAGTATCTCTTTGATATGAACACTCTTTCAGAAATCCATTCCAATTCATGTGTTAGTACCTCAACATAACAAGGTTTACTTTGTAAGGACATTTTAAAACAAGTATTTTTTTATGAGCTTTGTCAAATCAAGATATTTATTCTGACGGCTCTCTTGTATTTAACAGGTTCAGTGTGTGCGGCCAGATCTCAGTAACTCGTTTCCCTGACACAGTCAAACAGATTAGTAAATACAAGGTAACCATGATGCCTCAGGACAAGGACAAAGCATCACTGGTTACAACAGAAACTGACCCTCATGGAGCATTTTGTTTTAAGGCAAAATCGGGTACATACAATGTTCAGGTAAGAATAAGCTTCCATCTCTTCATTGTAGGACTATTGTGAGGTTTTAGAAGACTTTAAACATTTAATTTCTAAAACTTGAGAAGCTGAGTTTAGATTTTCCTCTTTTTTTTCCTGTTTGCACTATTTAAACAATGACAGTTATTTCTTTTTTTTTTTCCTTAATAATCTGAGATTTGCATGCTTCTTGTCCATTATGCCTGTTAAAAGGAGATCAGGAGATCAGGCCATTGGGGTTGGAAGTTCTTATTTCTCTCCTCTTAGTTGTGATGCCTCTTAGACCACTCCTTATCGTAATGTATTATCTTGTGAGTGAGACATGTAATGTGTGCTTTACTCAGGTGCCTAAATGATTCCTGAGATTATAGATCACAGCAGAACCATCACAAATTTGCATTGTGGGAGGTAGTACAGACTGGAAGATGAGGAAGTGCATGGTTATAAGGCCTCTAACTATCCTCATAGATAATGAAATAGCCTAATGTAAACGCAGGTATATGTGTTGGAAGTGAAATTCACTTAGACTTTTGAAACTGAGCTGTTTGGAGGATTTTGAGCTCAGTTTTATTGCAGTTCTTTGGAGGATTTTTAATACAAAATACTGAAAAGCATATTTGGGAGGCTGGTTTGCTTTGCCTGGGCTTTACAATAAATTTCTATTTTTTTTTTTTATTGCTGAAAAGTGGATTGAACTCAGCAGAAGGGGTGTATTTGGTCTGGTATCTAAAAGCTGATGATGTTTTCATGTCATGTACTCTACAGGTAATTATTCCAGAGGCTGAGACCAGAGCAGGATTGGCTTTGAAACCCAAAATGTTCCCTGTTACTGTTACAGACAGACCAGTAATGGATGTGACCTTCTCTCAGTTTTTGGCATCTGTCTCGGGGAAGATCTCTTGTTTAGGTAAGCCAGTTTTGAAAGTGAAGTGGAAATGGGAACAGAGCAGTTCAGCACTGCACATGTGAATGAGTACTGTTTAGATCAAGACACTTGCTGTGGTTAGCCCCATCAGTAGATAAGTAAAGTTAACTTCCAGCACATAGATAAAGCAGCTCTTTCTTTTGGGAGACGTTACAGCCTGGTAAGTTACCTTAATAAACTGTGGAGTAGAGTTGTCCACCTATTTTTAATACTTGCTAGGAATAAGCAAGCATTCCTTCCTCAGGGAGGAATTCTGACCTGTTTGCCTTCCTCAGAAGATGGGTAAGTACTGGAAGGAAATGCTCCTGGCGGACACTAGGGATACTGTATATCAATCAGAGAAGTACTGGAGGTACAAAAGACATTTTTAGGGAAAAAAAACCACCAAGGTAGTGCATGTAAAAACTTGTAGGATAGAGGGTCAAGCTGTTGACGGAAGCTTGCAATCTCTGTTCTCTTTCATAAGCTTTTTGTCTTTATTTTAGTCTGAGGTTCCTCTCTTCTATTTTCCTTGGATTACCTACTGATTTCAGCGAGTGATGACTGGAGCTTGACTTTTGTGACTTTTTAGCCCTTCCTTTTTCCTCTCTGAATCCTCTCTGCACTTTGTGTTCTGTCTCTCAAGTGTTTAGTGGGCCCTGTAGTCTCTGCCAAGCAAGGTGAACTCTGGGATTTAATGGTGGCCTCTGGTTGTTACTTGCTGTTAGATAATAGGATTAACAGTCGCAGACTTCCTGGAGATTGCAAAAAAGCACTGGTAAACGTGCTTAAGAAATTTTTAATTTTAATTTTAATTAAATTTTTTAATTTAATTAAATTTTTAATTTAATTGGGTTTTAATTGGGAATGATCTCTACTGGAAGAGTGTAATCATTTTAATGTTAGCACACAAGAAGCTTGCTTGGAGTGGAGGTTTGGGAGGCAAAGCTGGCAAGCTGGAATGCAGTCTCATTTTCTGCTGTCTTTTCTGCACAGATGTTTGTGGTGATCTGGTGGTGACGTTACAGTCTGTGAGCCGCCAGGGTGAAAAACGCAACCTGCAGCTTTCTGGAAGCATGGACTCAGTGGCCTTCACGTTTGAAAATGTGCTACCTGGCAAATACAAAGGTAGGGTTATGGAGAACAACTTGAAGTGTTACCTTAGTAGCTAAATTTGTGACTTAATCTGTATAGTTCTGTTATTATTGATACCATATGTTCAACATGGAACTAGTTCTGAAACTTGAGAGAATCTGCAAAAATACTATACAACACTGGATCAGGTTTTCTTAATCTTGTATGTCTAACCCTTTTGTTAGGTAACTGCTCCCCTGTTTTAGGGTCTTCATGGCTGGTGTGAGGGGAGGGACTTTATCATGAACTGACTTGTCGCATGCCTAATGACGGGGGCACACCCTAGCTGTTCTGCTTCCAGAGTACCTCTCCTAAGAGCAATGTGTCTTTTGGCCAGCCTGCCTTGGCCTACTATGAAAATAAATTGTTTCCCAAGGAAAGGTGTAGGGAAGAGTATGTACAGATTGCTCTTCTTATACATGAGCCAGAACATCCTTTCGCCAGGTGAAACTGGAGTTAGGTTCTGATTACCTCTAGGCTTCTTTGACTATCACAGTGGTAGTGCACACTGCAGAACTTTCAGGGTGACCAGACTTCATAATATTTTTTATAATAGCTTTTCTGTTCTGAGCTGTGCTGGATTTCTGGTGATGCCGCAGTGCTGAGAGCCAGGTCTGTTACTGTAGTCATTGTTGTATATCTGGCTTTGAAGATTGTTGTCAGGGAACTTAGAGTGATACAAGCTTTTTATACCACAGAACCTGTCCTTATTCACAGTTTTACGTTACTGAAATGCTTTGTGCGGTGTGTGTTCTAGTAAGCATCGTACATGAAGACTGGTGCTGGAAGAATAAGTCTTTGGAGTTGGAAGTCATGGAGGAAGATGTTTCGGGAGTAGAATTCAGGCAGACTGGATATATGCTGCGCTGTTCTCTTTCTCATGCAATTACACTGGTATGTAGGTAACAAACGTCATTTTTTTAATGAACTTGTGTAGATAGGTTGCATTATACTTGGAATCAAGGCTTTCTCATGTCTCTAGGGAGTCATATAGCACAGCAACACTGATGTTTAGAGTGCTTTGAGATTTGTCTCTTAGTTCTAGTAAAATGGTGTTGTGTTGTTACCTGCTATAAAAGAGAAGCATTAATGTATCTTTAGACAAATACCGTTTTCATTTTGTTGTTTGGTAGTTACTAATAGTGAATTCTGTTGTGGCTTCACAGGAATTTTATCAGGATGGAAACGGACCGGAGAATGTTGGTGTTTATAACCTGTCCAAAGGAGTTAATAGATTCTGTCTTTCAAAGCCAGGTAACAGCTCTAAAATGTTAGTTTTAAAAATGAAAAATAACCAGTCCACTAATACTACTAGGCATTAAAAAAATAAAAATTTGTTGTTTCTGAGGGGCATTGTTTTATTTACATCTGTATATAAATGTCCCATTCTAAGTTTTTAGAATTCTGCTACTATATAGTCCTTCACCTAAATACAGATTACAGAAGGAAAATAATTTTTTTTTTTACTTGGTGAAAGGCTTTGATCTCTTATGAATGAATAGCATGTTAAAATAATCTTGTTCATATGGTTTCTATTTGTCAGTCACGTTAGAATGTTTCATTTAAATACAGGGTTCTTGAGGGATAATCGTTGAAAGTATTGCAGGCTTATCTGTAATAGGAAAAAAGAATGTTTTAAGATTAGATTATTTTTTTTTCTCCTTTCGGTGTCTTAGAGCTAATACTCTGTATGGCCCCTTTGCTAAACAGTTAACAAATCTATTTGGTTTTGATTCAGTTTTCAGCTTTGTACATTTCATCCTTAGAACCAGTGGTCTCATTCACAATACAGTAATACAGTGGTTCTGTAATCAGTCAAAAGGTATCAGTGGTGGGACATTAACAGGTTACTTATGAGCTTGTTTGGTTTTTTATGTTTGTAATTATGTAATGATACTTAATTGTGTTTTGTATTGATGTACATTAGAAACTCTGTGCAGCTTCCAGTAGTGATCTGTGACTACACAGAGGTGAATTAATTTACAAGTGTCTATGTGAAAGGCAGTAGACACATAGTCAAATTCTGTAATTTTTCTGTATCTCAGGTCACATGTGATCTGAGAATTCAGCCAACACAGTAAGCTTGACTTTTTTCAGTGGACCATTCTCTGACTTCACATTTACAGGTGTATATGAAGTGACCCCACGTTCTTGCCACCAGTTTGAACATGAGTATTACACTTATGACACGTAAGAGCAACATCTGATTTTGATCTTAAAACTGTCAGTGTGCTTTCATAAAGCTTCCTCCTGCTGCAGCTGCTTGCTTTCAGCAATTCAGGATGTGTTGCTAGGACTGTCTCTAACCGATAGAGGGAAGCTTTAGCAAAGTGTATCAGATGTGTTCTCTTGGTGTTTCTAGTCTTAAAAAAAAAAATGAAGTCAACTAATGGTAGGCATTAAAGATGCTTCTGCAACTTCAAATGCATAGTTTTGTCAGCCTTCTCTCCGTTGAATGTTCTTTAGCTTTGTAACGAAGGAGAGAGATTTCAGTGGAAACAGTTGATCACTTGTAAGAGCTGAAATGCAAAAGGTAGGATAGTAAGTTTACCAAGAAGCATATGCTACCGTTGTACGTCCCTAGTGCCATGACTCTGGCTTGATTCTGCTCACCTCAGTTTTTGCACCGGTAAGCAGTGCTGATCTTCCTGTCAGCCGTGTTTTATTAGTTAGTTAGAGGTTATGGTCTGTCAATGTGCTTAATGGCACCTTGCTTCCAAAAAAGAGGTTTTCTGCTCCCAGACTACATCTAATTCATGAAAATGGCAGAAAACACATTCTGCATTAAAATCTGATTGTTTTCTGCTGTGTTATTGAATTCAAAGTACTTCAAAGAGAGATGTATGTTGAAGATGAGAGCCAGCAGTGGGTGAATGGATAGAAGCAGAAACCCTCTTTTGGCAGCAAAGCAACATTAGACTTGGGGCACCTTGGTGAACTATGTCAAATATGACGAAGTTTTGAGTGTCCTTCTGCTGGGTGTAAAGGTATTGTGCATATGAAATCAATCAAATCAGCTTTAGCTTGAGACGAGGCACAGAGGAAGGAACTAATTTGGCCAATGTCGTGCAGTGCTTTGGGATTCAGAGCTGGAAAATGCTCCCTTTCTGACATGCTATCATCTCAGCGCTACAGCTTTGCTGTGTCATTTCTATATCATCTATTATAAAGTGCTTTAAACTTAGGGATGGGAGCACAAAATCTGCTAAATAAGATTTGGTTATTTTCTTTAGGAGGGGGATCTTGAATTCATCTCTTTGTTGCTTTGATTTACAGGTCCTCTCCTAGTATACTGACGCTCACCGCAGTTCGACACCATGTCCTTGGCACGATTATAACAGATAAACTGATGGATGTGACTGTTACCATCAAGTAAGAACAAAGAAATCTTTCGGCTATAAAAAGTGGAAGAAAAAGACATCTCTCATAAAGTTTTACTCTGGTTTTAATACTTCTGTGGCTGCTTTTGAAGGGGATGGCATCCAACTAGACTTCGAGGTTTTTGTGCTAAGCTGTGCTTTGAGTTCTTTATAGGTAGATAAATAATTCACAGCCCTCATTTTGCACATTGTCACTTCATTTCAGTGTAGCCCCTTTCCACTTGTGTGTCATGGTAAAAAGGTACGATTTTCTGAGGTTTCAATACAGAATTCAGAGGATATTGTTTTAGCTTAGGTCAGAGCTCTTTAGCACAGGCATCTGTTTTTTTGCTTTTTGTTTCCTCAGAATGAGAATCCACTCCTTTAGAGCATTGTTACTGGTGTGAAGAGGGTTATAAAAGGAAAACCATGCAGAGTGATTACATACTAATGTGCCAATTTATGTTTAGCTGAACAGACAGCTCACTAGGGAGCACTGATTTGTGAACAGCTTTAATTGTATGAGGTGCCAGATCTGCCTGGAAGTGTCTGATAATGATGAGTGCTTTATTAATGCTCTGCTGATGTCTACTTGGTCTAGACTATGGGTTCTCAAACTTATATGAGTGTAGAAGACATCTTTTCAGAGAATAAATTATCTGCAGAGCACTGCCTCGAGTTCCCTGAGTTTAATGAACCTGTAACTGCAACTACTGGGCAACTGCAGCAGCTGGAAAAGAAACATTGAGACAGCAGAGAGCTATTAGGATTTTAAAAACAACTTAGTGAGTAGGGGAATATTATACTGACCTAGGGTGGTTGGATTTTTGAGACTATTGGCAAGTACTTTTAAGGCAGCTCAGTTGCTGCAGGTTGTCTCTGTTCAAGCCTGCCTGAAGCTTTTCAGCCAAAGTCCAATTTGTGAACTGTCGTCAACGTAAAAGGAACAGCTCTGGATTTAAAAGCAAGCCAGTTTTTTTACAAGTCTGTGTTTGTATACCAGATCCATGGCACTGACCTGTTAACTTTCAGTTAACCAAAAAAACCCCAAACAACCCCAACCAAAAATGAAGCTGATATTTCACAATTTTTGATGATGGCTTGTTATGTTTGAAAAATGAGACAGTAATAATTTATTATGACTATCATGAGACTGGGTGTGTCTGTACAGGTTTTTAATAGGTTTTAAGACAATATATTTTTTAAATACATTTCTGTGTTGCCTCTGGACTGCAGAGAATGAGTTTAAAGCCTTGATGAAATTTAGTGTTAGAGCAACAATATCTGTTTCTCTTAAAAAAACCCAGAATGTAGGTGAAGACTGAAGCAGGAGACAGAACTATCCTGCCTATCCTGATCGTCTAAAGTGTTTGCAGGAAAAGTAATAGTGATCATTTCAGCTCACTTCTCAGAGAATTTTGCAATGTTCTGTGACAGTTTTTCAGACTGTTGTAGAAGAGGCAGAAGATAAGATAGAAAGGATGGTTGGAAACTAGAAGGAATTGGTAGAAAAAAAAGAGGATGTAAGATCAGGGAAAATGAAATGAGATGCATTGTTCTGAGCTGATTTAAAGAATTTGATTAAACTTAAACTAGCAATCTGTTCGCTGGAGAGTGACAAGATAGCTGGATAGTTCAAGTGTATCGGGTAGATAGGTTAGAGCTTTTCCTGGGAATTGCAAGCAATTGGTAGTACTTAGTTGTGATAGGAGTTACTTTCTTCTTGTATACTCCTGAGAGGTAGTTCTGAGGGGAAGTTCCTAGTACTGAAAAAAACCACCTTACCAGTCTTTTTGTTGGTTTTGTATAACTCATCCTTTCTGTATTAAGCATGTTCACCGGTTTGGAATTCCAGGCTTTTTCTTTTACAAGAGGGCTCTTGTAAAGGTACTGGTCCTTTGACTTAAAAATCTACCACTGCTGCTGGCTTGCCTGTGGGAGGTTATTGCCCCCGCAGTAGAGCTGGTGCCTGGTAACTGGTACAAAATCAAGACTCAACCTAACCAAAACCTAAGCTAAGCTGAGATGTGCTGGACACTGCGAACTGGTTGATGTGTAGGCATGTGACTCTGGTTCTGCAGTGGGATGCTGAGGCATGGCAGAGGGGGAGAGGAAGCAAGAGGGCTGTACATTTCTTGAAATGGTTTATAGTGTCATAGGGCAGGATTTATGAGAGTTGCAAGTAGGTCCTTTCCTGATAGGCCGGGTAGGTTACCTGTAGTGCCTGTGAATGAGCCTTTCTACTGGTAACTGGTTGATATGGAGGCTAGAAGTTTTAGTTCTGCTTGGAATAAATAACAAAATTAAAAAGTAATGGATTTAAAAAAAGTATTCCTGGGACTTGCCTGCTGTGGTAGTAATTAACAGGTATTACAAACTCTTACCCCTCCATGTGAAAGGAGGTGATTTTGTTTTCTTCTCCATGTTTCAGGTCATCCATTGACAGTGAACCTGCCTTAGTTTTAGGGCCCCTGAAATCGGTACAGGAGTTACGCAGGGAGCAGCAGCTGGCAGAAATTGAGACCCGCCGACAGGAGAGAGAAAAGAAGGGTCAGGAGGAGGAAGGAACAAAGCCTCCAGTGCAAGAAATGGTGGAGGAACTCCAAGGACCATTCCTATATGAATTTTCATACTGGGCAAGGTAATACCAAGCTCTGGTGGACAAGGTGTATTCTTCGTACTGTTGTCTGGTGTTTCCACCAGACAGAATAGTGGCATGTTCCATACAGGAAAGGGCTGCTGTATGGGTACCTGTGCCTGGGTACCTGTGCCTGTGTTGACTGTGAGCTAAATGGAAACTAGCACTACATTAATATGAATTTTGCTTAGGTTATTGTTGATGCTTTTTGCTTGGGTGTTTAGATGGATTCTTGGGTCAATATACAGTACTGTGTTCTACATGAGAGCTACTAATTCCATTTTTTTTCCAATTTGTGTTTTACAGATCTGGAGAGAAAATTACTGTGACACCATCATCAAAAGAGCTGCTTTTCTACCCGCCTTATGTGGAAACAGTTGTTAGTGGAGGTAAATATAAATAAAATCTAGTTTGAAAGGAGTAGATTTTTAAGGCAGAAATGTGTCCTTATAGATGAACGTATGAATAGCTCTTCAAAGGTAACGTTAGGAAAGTTCCAGTTGCAACTGTTTCTTCCGGCTGATTTCATTTCGGAATTTGGAAGCATGGGTATCTGGTAGCGGGTGCAGGTACAGTTTTTATCAGCAGAATATGCTTCCAAGTGCTGAAAGACCACCTGACAGAAGAGGAGGAGCTAGATTTTTGGATATTATACCACATTTTCAGAATTGCTCATATTAGTCTTGTCTAGAAAAATAGTTGTGCAAAGCAGTGCTTGTATTTTGGGTTTGTTACTAAAT
Organism: Falco biarmicus; assembly: GCF_023638135.1. Classification (NCBI taxonomy): domain Eukaryota; kingdom Metazoa; phylum Chordata; class Aves; order Falconiformes; family Falconidae; genus Falco; species Falco biarmicus. The sequence goes on from NC_079291.1 coordinate 77,811,561, forward strand.
TCCAGTTTCTGTTAAGTTTTCTTCATAGTAAGTTACAATAATAGAAGTATTCACAAAAAAATTAAAATTCAAAGTTGTTGGGGTTATCGTGAGTCAGTTGATGCTACATGTTAAGTCAGTGTCCATCTTGCCCTCAGGTTTACCTCTTTTAAAATCACAAGAAAATGTTAGGTACCCCTAAGAGATGTGCCTCTTTGTTGTGCACATTCTAAATACACTGGGGGGGGTGGGAAATAAAAAAATTTACTTATGTTATTAAACATGGCATATGCTGACCTGAAATTGATCTCCAAAAATTTTGTCCAAGTTCAGTCTAGTATAAGTTAGAAAGGAGTATTTTGGAATCTTCTCCATGTGGCTGCAGTATATGTAACTTAATGAATCTTCAAAGTACTTAGCAGAGATGTCCTTATAGTTTTGGATAGTTATTGATTTTTGGGAATGTTCAAATGTTTTAAGATGTGTTGAGAGACCATACAATCACGTGGGTTGATCTCTTATTCTAAAGTAAAAGAACATCAGCTGAGCACTTTGGAAGTAGTTAAACTCTTGCTGTAAGACAGAACAGTGAGTGTATTTTTGACTTACTTGTTTGTCTTAAATCCGCTTTGCAACGACCAAGAGAGTTGTCCTGGAAAGCTGATAGAGATTCATGGAAAAGCAGGCTTGTTTCTGGAAGGGCGAATTCATCCTGAATTGGAAGGTGTTGAGATTGTCATTGGTGAAAAGGGAGCAACTTCCCCGCTCATCACAGTTTTCACTGATGACAAAGGGGCTTACAGGTAATTAATGGATTTATTTTGATCTGGATTCTTTCGTTAAAGTGCAACGGTGACTTGACAAGGTGTATGTGATATCAAAGTGCTTTTTTAAAAAAAACTTATTCTTTCCTTTTATTTGAAGTGTTGGGCCACTCCACAGTGACTTGGAATACACAGTTACTGCTCAGAAAGAAGGATTTGTTTTGACTGCAGTGGAAGGAACAATTGGGGACTTCAAAGCTTTTGCTCTTGCTGGGGTGACGTTTGAGGTAATGTTCTAAACACTTTGGGTTCTGAATGAATAGTGTTTGCAGTTATAGCTAGACAGGCAAAAATCATAACCCACGTCTCCCAGTCAAACACAAGTAGGTGTGGGATTTGGGGATAATATTGTCCTGGGGAAACAGATCTCAGTGGATGAGCCTGATTGTAGACCATGACTTGCCGTGCAGAAGATATTTTGGAAGATTGGAAAGTTAGAGCCTGCAGTCCAGAAGACAGGTTTTATTTGCTTTTGTAGGGTGGACCACCTTATCTTAATGAGTTTTATCCATCCAGGTGATTTTTTTCATGTACAGTCTGGTCCAACTAGTGCCTGGTTCTAGTCTTTGGTATACTTAAGATGTGCAGGGGGCCACAACAATGAAGTGATAGAGGATGACTGTTCTGGTGATACATGCTATGTGTGGTTGTGACTGCCTAGGTGTTGAGAGCATGAGCTTCTGTAGCCCTGTAGTCTTGCAGAAGAAGTTACATTGCAGATGTGGCTGGTTTTTTCTGCTTACAGCTGAGTGCTCAGAGCCAGAGCAAGGGGCTTCTGGATTGAACCCTTTGTAAAGCAACCCTCACTTCCATTTAAAACTACTGCTTTTTCAAAACAGATCAAATCGGAGGATGACCAGGCTCTTGCTGGAGTTCTCCTGTCTCTCAGTGGAGGGGTATTTCGGTCCAACCTCCTTACGCAGGATAATGGCATGCTGACTTTTTCCAATCTGGTAAGTTGAATTGGAATCTTCTGAATGTGGCTGCATGCGCGATGCTGTGTTACTTTTCCCTCAAAAAAAGGGATGCTGTTGGCTCTCTTCAGTGGCAGGGGGATGCATGGTCTCCCTTGAAATTGTAACCCACAATTGAGAGTTGTAGGTCCCTTGCAGTGGACAGCACTTAAAATCTTAGCAAGTGAAAGATGTGAAATCAAACCTGGCAAGAGATTTCTCCCCAGCGTAGTAGATTATGTTGATTGATCTCAGTTCCTAATTTGCACTCTGTAAACATGAAACAAGCCAATTTCTTGATGATCATTTGAGACTCTTTAGAGGAAAGAAATCTAATTAGATTATTGATCTGTATATGTGTGTAGACATGCCTAAATAGTTTCCTTGAGGACATCCTTCTCTCCTGGTCACCTTCCTGTCCTTGAGGTCTTGTGGGAAGGTTTTAGGGCCATAGTTTCCTTTCCCTCTTCAGGCTTTATCACCTGGTGGAGTTCCATTGATGTATTGTCCAATGTGCTCCCGGTTTTTCAGCTCTCACGTTTTCCGACCAGTTTAACCTACGGTTGGGACAAAGAACTTGAGCTCTTCAGGGAGCTCTTGCAGAAACATAATTGTTTGGAGTTTGTGAATTTTTGTGTCGCTGTCAGTAAACAGCTTGTTTTATGCCTGTTTGCAGAGCCCAGGGCAGTATTATTTTAAACCTATGATGAAAGAGTTTCGCTTTGAACCATCATCACAGATGATTGAAGTGCAGGAAGGACAAAATCTTAAAATTCGGATAACTGGTTACAGAACAGCTTACAGGTCAGTAAGAGCTGAAATGCCGTGCAAAATGCTGCGTACTGTATCAGGATGCATTATGCAAAATATGTATTTTCTCCTGATACACCTCCGTCCTGGAGGTTTGGAAGGTACTTTTGAAGGCACAATTCAACTATTATAGTGTGTTTAAGTACTTTTTGTATCCTTTTCTCATGTGTGTGGGTGTATAGCTAAGCCCAGATGGCAGGACTGTAAGGAGAAACATTGCTATGAAAGCACTGTGTTAGTGGCACTGGAAGTCGCTTGTGCTATGTCCAGTGGGAGAGGAGAGGACTATTCTAGGGATGGTAGAGCAATTCAGGTGTCTGATTTCAAGATCCATACTTTCCTTGCCCTCAGGTGTAAGTGCTGCTGTTCATGGAGGTCAAGGAACTTGGATTCCCGAAGTTGTGCTCTGAACTGCAGCGAATTCTAATGCTTGAAGCAGTTTTACATATACATTATAAATTCCTGTTTCCTTCTCCATGCTATGATAATATATTAAGTACTTTTTCTGTCAGTTACGGTAATAAAATGTCTTTTAAAATGTCCATTAAAACAGCATCTGCACATCTGTAGCAATTGGTTCTCTTTCTACCTTTAGCTGTTACGGCACAGTTTCTTCTTTAAATGGAGAGCCTGAGCAGGGAGTCTCTGTAGAAGCTGTGGGGCAGAAGGACTGTAGCATCTATGGAGAAGACACAATAACTGATGAAGAGGGCAAGTTCAGGCTACGTGGCCTTCTGGTAAGGATTAGGATGCTCTTTATCATTTACTTTGATGTTAGTATGATAGTGGAGCAATAAAATGTGTTTTATTAATTAGCTACCGATTTCTGTTTTCCCATCACTTTTGCTAGCTCGGATTCCCTTGAGTCGCTCTGTGTTAGGAAACACTGTCATGTAATGAACATTCATTCTAGCAAAAGCAGGGGAAAAACTTTTAGTATAAACCCGTGGAACTTGGAGCCAGCATACTGTTATGGCCTCCCACAAACACTGAGCAGTTTGCATGACATGACATGGGCCCCCGATCGATGTACCGAATGTGTCTGACAGCTGTTCAGCGGCGCTCAGGTGTTATAGTGGGGAATTTTCTTAGGCAAAAGAATTTGGGGAAGCATTTAGTTTCTCCTGTGAAAACACTGTGACAGTGCATTTTTAGCAGGATATTGGGTGGATGTATGATGTTGATTGTACAGCATGTATGTGAAGTAAGCTGTTCTGAAGGAAATGTGGAGGCTGAATTTTATGGCATCAGTATGTATGGAGTAAGCAATTTGCTGTAGCAGAAAGCAGTGTTTGATCAGGTTTTATTCTTGTTATATGCATTTTCTTTGAAGCTAAAACACTTCACAGCAGATGATTTCTTTTAATACTGTAATGTAATAAGCTGGTGACATTTCTATGATAACCCTTTTGTAATTTCTATCAGTAAACGCCCTTAATAGTGTTAGTGAGCTGGATTTTCTATTTGGGATAAGGAAAACTTTAACTGGATAGAGTTAGATCTGTTTGGGTGCTGTATCTTAAATGGAATGTTAGAAAATTCTCTTACAGTTTTCTAAAATTCAAGTATGTATTATTCAGTGTTGGGATTTATCATCTGACTGTTGCTTTTAGCCTGGTTGTGTGTATCATGTCCAACTTAAAGCTGAAGGCAATGATCACATTGAAAGAGCTTTACCACAGCATCGGGCAATTGAGGTAATTTTTTCTTTTTTTGTAGTATCACTTAAATGCGAAATGCATCTGTCTAGGCATTATGTCTGTTCTATCAGCAGCAATGTAGTTGAATGCATTTTGTTCAGACAAGTGGCTCTCAGCAAGTTAGCTCCCTAAATATAGTCCCTGTATTGCATGCCAGCATCATAGTTTAAAACAGAAGTAAAATAAAGCCTAAGTAATAAACAAGTCAAAAGAATTCTCTCACAGTCACGAAAACTATACATCAGGAAACGAGAATAAATGTATAAATACTTTTCAGCATTTCTTTATGACGTGGAACAAAGCAGTAGTGACTTGAGGATGCCATAAATTCTCATATTGTTATCTCTTCGTATTTATGGATTGATAGATAACTCTTGTTATGCTTTATTTGGTCCAAATCCCGCAGTCTTGATGTAGGTGAAATTGTCATTCAGACTAGCAAATCTTTATAGGATGTAATAACAACTCTGAATTGAAAACTAATGAAATCTTGTTAAATATTCCTCTGTCCTCTGTCCTTACAGATTCAGATTAGCTGTCTTGCTTTTATCTCTTGACATCCAGCAAAGGTTAATTAGCCTTTGTTACCTGTCCGGAACTTTTCAGTGGGAGGTGGTGGTTGTTTGAGCTCAGACACCCACCTGACCAGGGTTTCCTCATTTGAAGCAAAACAGAAGGGCAGAAATCTTTCAAGACCTTAGTGTCTTCCTGCGGCTGGTTAGGAAGGGGAAGGAAGTGGCAACCCAAATGCCAGAAAATCATATGAAGGTTATGTACTGCAAGTGACAGCTGTACACAGTAACTTGTACTACTAGGATCCTGGCTAGCCTGCCATTTTCTCAGCAGAGAGAAGTGTTTGAAAGCCACCTGCAGGAAAGATGTCCAGCCTCCGTGGTGCCAGACTGTTGATGTGGCATCTGGCCTAACCCTAACCTGTCTGTTACTACAGTTATTATTTGAGTAAATGTCTTTTCTTACTCTGATCAGAATTCAGATTGGGAAACACAAACATTTCTTATTTTAAACCATTTTGAAGAATATAAAGTTACAGATTTTTGTAGGTTGTATTATGATATGAGGATATTCCTCATTAATCAACTGTATAAACATTGTAGCATAGTAATCTGCATCTCTCAGCACTAATGCAAAATACTGAGGCCGGTGTTCAGGTATCAGTCAGTCTTGTGTATGTAACTCATCCTCTTCCAAAATAATGTATGATTTTGATACTTCTTCAATTTTTAGTTTTAACTAAATGCCATCAGGATTCTGCTGGTAATGCACAGGTCTGTAATTGTGAGCTGTGCACTCTGGAGGAAAAGTACTTGCAACTGGAAAACCTTCAAGTTTCCCTGTGGTTAGCATAGAACAAAATTCACTTTTTGTGAAAAATTATGAGCACTGTTTGTGTTGTACTAACTGTCCTCTGTTAACTGCTCCTCTGGGTAAAAACATGGCTGTGTTTTATGTTGCAGGTTGGGAACAGTGACATTGAAGATGTTAACATTATAGCGTTCCGGCAGATTAACCAATTTGATTTAAGTGGAAATGTAATTACATCTTCTGAATATCTCTCCACATTATGTGTAAGTTCAAGTCTTTCATCTTTGTCAAGTGTATTTGCCATTGGTTTCTCAATTATTTTTTTTTGCAGCGTCACTGGAAGTTGTTCAGTAGCCAGAGCACACCTTTAATTCAAATTATGACTAATACTTTAATGGAGGTGAATTTGAATTCCAGATAGAATTAAGATTCTAGTGTTCCTAACTGTTTTGCTTTAATATTTCCATTTTTCATGTGAATATGTTTAAGAAGTACTTTCTTAGGTTGGCCTGTATGTTTCTGGCTCTTCTTCCTTGATTAGGGATGCCCTGTCCGTAGGGAGAGCAAGACACCAGGGGTGAAATGAGTCCTCTCTATCAGAGATCTGCATTCCTGAAATACCTGGAATTTTTGACATGTGACTGCAACAGTATCATAAGGCACATGAATTTAAAAGTACAGTTATAAGAAAGAATATGAGGCAAACAGTAAAACTGAAACTTTCAAAATTCAGAAGACTGTGCTGTGATCTGAAAAAAACTGCTAAACACCTGTGATCCTTTTGGCTTAGGGTGCAAATGCTGGAAGTATCTGCAAGAAGTGTTAGCATGGTGGGAGTTATAGCACTATTTCTCAGGCTTAAAACCTTCTTGAAACGTTACCTGCAAATATAAATGCAATGCCTGGATTTCTTTCGGGCTCGTCTGTTATTCACTTTACCTGCCAAGATCTCATTGCTAAGCTGTTGATTCTTTTGCAAGACATCCAAAGGATCCAACCCTCAGAGCAGGTGTGAAGGGAAAATGTATCACCTTACTGAAGAGCACCTGAGAACGCTTCCCATCTTTTTGGGGAAATTTAGACCCTTGCAGTTCAGCCTGAGCAAATAGGAATTGATGTCAAAATTTGATTATGTGGAAGTTATCCAAGCCTGTACCTGTTTCGTATTAGGTTGGGTCTTGCGTTGCATGTAATGCACATGTGCTGTTGGTGGGTGCAATCATCACCCTTGCTTTTGAGGCAGAAATTTTTGTCTTTGGAAGATCTGCTAAGATTTGATACAGAGACAAGTGAGCAGTTTTGTAACCTCAGTCTGGGCCCTTCTGGTTGTGTAGACTCGATGAAACAACACGGAATACTCCGGTGAGCTGTGATTTGAGCTGCAACATGGTAGCACTGGGCAGAATCAATGAGAATTCATTTGGGCTGTGTTTGTAAGGAGAGCTGAGCCTTGGCAAATATCTGATCCAGAGGTATAGAAACAATGGTATAGGTGCTAGAAGGCTGCTGCAGAGTGGTCCACAAAAAACATCTCTTTGCTTACCGTGTCCTCTGGAGGAGGCACAGCGGCTGATAAACGTTTGTGTGTACAGGCAGCCTCAGGTAAGGAGATGCTGCTGTCCTTACCAGCCTTATTTGACTGTGATACGACCCTCTAATAATTATGCTGGTTTCTGAGCAAACTATTCGCTGGGGACTTCAGGCCTATTCTGTAACTTGAGGATCTCTAGCTTGTTAAGTAAGTGTAGAGAAATTGAAGTCAAGAAAAATGAGCCTATCTGAGAAACAGAAACAACCCCCAGCTGCAAATTCCTGTGAAACTGCTGGGATTATTTAAAGAATTACTCAGTTTTGGTTGGTGCACAGCACAGACTACTTTTAATGCACTAGATACATGAAGATGTCAGACATCAGTTGTTCCTAAGTTACTTCAAGTTCTGTACAAAGACTGTTTCTGTGACTTTTCACATCCCAGGTTGGAACAATTCCAGGTGTTCTTACTTGGCAACTTTCTGTTTATAAAACACATGATGAATTTTGAAATGCTTTTATCCCTTAAGATGTGGGATGTCTGAAATACCTGTTGTGGTACAGGGTCGAATCCAAGGTTTGTGCTTTCTTCTTTCCCTCAGGTGAAGCTCTATAAAAGTGAAAATCTTGACAACCCAATTCATACAGTCAACTTGGGCCTATCCCTGTTTTTCCATTTCCCACCACTGCTCCGAGATGGAGAGGTAAGAATATTGCTGAATAATTAGCTTAAGTCACTTTAATTTTTTTTTCCCCTAAGGACTCAGAAGTGTTATTTGTGGTGTGCCTGCAGTATTGTATTCGTGCTGGAGTGACCAGTGTCCCAGAAGCTTTGAAACCTGTTAAACTGACTTTTGCATTTAACTCTGATTTTGCCTCAGACTGTTACTGCTGCTGTAGACTGATACAGTTTTTACCCACAGAATTACGTGGTGCTCCTGGATTCTACGTTGTCTAAATCACAGTATGACTACACTCTGCCTCAAGTTTTGTTCACTGCTATTGGATATCATAAACACATTACTCTGGTCTTCAGTCCCACTGTAAGTACAAAATAGTTACAAAATAGTGTTCAAGTGTCCACCTTGAGAGTGATGTCTGGTAGTACAGCCTGCGTGTATTTTGTCATTTTGGCCAACCTTTCGATTAATGTAAATGTAAAGGCGTTTTATGAGAAGCTTTAAAGTGACAGTGAATTTGGATTTGGCCACATTTAAGGCATCGGGCAGAGATGTAATAACCTGGTACGTTGTGGGAGGCAGCTAAGGAGTTCAGGAAGAGGTTGTAGCTGTGACTAACTGAAAGGCTGCAGTAACTGGGGGCTGAAGGAAAAAGGTAGGATTGTTGTCAGAATTCCTTTAAAGACTTGTGCGTGTATGACAGAAGTATCACCAGGCCAAAAGAGAGCTTTAGTTATTGGAGCTGAAGTAGAGGGTAAAGCAGAGGGGTTTCAAACTAGCATCAGGGGAAAACTTCTCCCTTGGGAGAGAGAAGTGTATTGTTGCACTTCCGAACGGTGCAGTCAATTTAGTGAAGTGTTTGCTCTGTAATACTTAAATGATCTATTTCTGTTCTGCATCACTGCATGCTCAGGTGCCAGTGAAACATGAGGGAAACATGAAATGGCAGTTACAAATGAAGGAGGCAGATGTGCCTGAAAGACTTAGTGCTGGCATGGTTGCTGTAATATTATCATTGGGATCATAAAGGTTTGGGCAGCATGTGACAGGTAAACCAAAGCACGCCAGGGTGACTGTAAAGTGGAGGCTGACCATCACTGAATTAGCTTTAAAAACCAGCAAACCTCAGCAAGAAGGTAACAAGGTGAATGAATCTGATGAAGGGGACTTCTTTGAAGTTGAAGGCAAAGTTAGAGCAGCACAGGATGGGAAGAGCTGGACATGCCAAATGATCCTGTTGCTGGCGTTGCTTAAAGCTGAGGGATAAATCCATGGTCCCCACTCTTTCCAGAGAAAGCTGCCTGAACAAGATATTGCCCAAGGATCTTACATTGCATTACCACTGACGCTGCTTCTGTTGTTGGCTGGTTACAACCATGATAAGGTAGGTCATGGGATTTTTTTGTCTTATCCAAGTATTGTCTGTCAATGAATACTTCATACTGTGTTAAGCGAGGGCTTGTTGAGGTGACTATCCAGACAGATGCAGTCAGTGGTTACCTTATGTTTTAAGAAAACATTTTAAGAAAAGCCAGTGTAGCCAAGTTTTTGGACAGTTACCGTCCTTCAAAAAAACTTGGTGTGAAGCTGAGTTCCTGGGCTGCTTCTGAATTTTGTCTTCTCATTTGGTGGCTGTGGAAAGAAAACCAACAACACAGCATCATTCAAATTCAGATAACCAGACTCAGTGGTAATAGGAATGAAAATTATTATTTTATTGACTTCAGGAACAATCAGACTGGAAAAAGATCTTGCAAGTCATTGAGTCTGGTTTCTTTAGCTTTGCACCCTCCCTAGTGAAATGCTCTCAAGAGGAATATAGCTACCTGTTATATAACCCCCTCTGTCTTTCTTAACAAGCCATGCTCTTCTAGTCTTCTCTGATATATCTGGATTTCTGTTTTGCTGATAAAAGAAACTTGTATGTGCAGTTTGATTTCATCTCAGACATGGGTAAGACAGCACCAAACATGGGGATCTCCAGGATTTTCTACAGTGTCATTGAAAGTGCTTCTGCTGAAAACAGCGGTCATTTTCTAGACTCAGGACTCAAGCTGCTGTTCTTGGGTAGATGGCCGCAGGAAGAAATGTTACTGACAATCATCTTAGTTTTTTATTACTAGAAATTCCCAGAAGTTTGGTTTGATTCTTTCCCAAGAAGAGCTGCCATTTTCTGATATCTTTGTAGATGTGACATTTTACGCTATGGCTTCTGTTTGTTTGGGGATGTAGAGGTCTAAAGAACATTATCATTCAGACCTTACCTACCATTGCAATAACAAGCTGCTTCCCCTTTGTTTTTTTGCCCAGCTTATTCCCTTATTGCTACAGCTGACAACTCGACTGCAAGGAGTACGTGCTCTTGGACAGACAGGTTCTGACACAGGTGGCTCAGAAGATGCAAAGAGACAAACAAAAAAACAGAAGACAAGACGGACATGAGGTAAAAGGAATGATCACATGAAGTGGTGCTCCGTCAGACTGGAGCCTGAGGAAGCGAAGCCACTGAAATACGTTCTTGTTGAATTAGCGAACTTTACATTTTCGTTGTTGCTACATGAGCACCATTTGTCACTAGCTCCATTTTGGTTGTAAATTTTCTGTGGAGTCTGTAGATCTCTGTTGTAAAGCAATGAAACAAATGCCTCTGTTGTCACTGTGAGTGCATCTCCCATACTTGAAGACAATTAATGATTATTTTTTTTTTCTCTTCAGTGGAACAGGTCATGCTGTCTTTGTGAATGATTTGTAAAAGCAGTGGTAATAAACTGCTTGACTTCACTTTTGGTCTCTAGATTTTGGGATCCTTATTCCTTACCTTTTGAAATACCTATCTCATGGAAGCAGCACATATGGATTTTACTATAACAGTAGTGCTTGAAGGAAAGTTTTGGGGGACATACTTGAACTGGTGAATTATGTCTTTGGCACTTCCAGTTCAGCAGTTTGATGGAAGAGTCTGTCATCTGCACAGCTATGACTTCAGTTTTTATCCAATGATTATGTTACCTTTGATTAAAATCAAGTTTTTGCCCAATGAAGATAAATTGTTAATGTCAGGTAAGGCTGGTTTTTAATGTCAGGTAAGTTCTGATGATCCTACTGTAAAGGTGGCATTTAAATTTCAGTTTCATATACAATATGATCTCCTTAGACCTCCAGTATTCCTGAAGCGACTCCAGCTGGTTGTACTGTTCTTTACAAAGCTGTACTGCGGTGACAGTGATACCCGTTCAGCTGAGTGGCTGTCACATCTCTTGCTCAGGCCATGTGTAGCCTTTTTGCTGACTGATGATTGATTTTGTTTGTTTGTTTTAACTTTAAGAAATGTGAGCTTTTTGAAATCTCCAATGTGTACAGTCCCAATAATGTAGTCTGCAATAAATAACTGGGTTTTACAGGGTATCTTTTGATTCTTGTTTGAAGTAGACATACACAGTTTAAATGTTAATGGGGCTTTTTATTGACAAATAGTATAAAGGTTAATAGAGCTTTTGAAAGATGCACATAAATGCCTACAAATATTGCAAAGACGTTGGTACAGCCAGTAAGTGGCAATGTTTCTCTTTTACAGTACTTGAAATAAAGTCCCTTTACATTTAAATATTTAAACTTACAAAACCTACCATTCTTAGAAATTTGGATGCAAAAGATTTTATGCTGGTTTTGTTGGTATTTTGCATTAGTTTGGGTCTAAATAATTAAAACTTCATTCAGTGATCGTTCTAATCTCTCTGAGGGAAATTTTATCAAGATCATACTAAAAACAAAGAATGTTGAAAAAGCATGTATATATAGAGTTTGAGATGAAGCTCTAATAAATTATCATGCTCTTTACTTAATGATCTTGAATTTTATATTGCTGTGATGAAATATATGGAGAAAAAACCAATGTGTTGTAAGACCTACGATAAATTGTACATTTTCAGTACATCTTTATTTTAAGCTGGTGAATGTTAAGAAAGGTATTGCTACTTTGGGGGAATGTATTGGGAAAAAATGCACATGTCCATGTGCCTTGAGGGAGTACCAGATATTCCGACCTCTGGACTGTGGAACGGATGTTTAACGTTGGAAATGCTGGTAATAAAAAGAAAAAGGTTTTAATGCTTGCTTCTAAACCTGGGATTTGCCCAATGTCTCTTCTCAGAATTTTCTTTTTTTTGCCTTCTGCAGCACAGTGGTGGCCTACTTGCTTCCAGCCCCGTGTTTTGGGGTTTATTCTGCTTTTGAAGTGTTTATTCCTAGCAAAAATATAGCTTGCCATTTCTCACCTGGCAGAGAAGTCATGGTGCTTTTTGAGAACATGGGGAAAACCGACGCATGAGATAAATTTCTAAAGCAGAACTAAATGCCAAGAAATCAGTATCTCCAATTATATTTAGAAACCAATAATCAGATACACAGACCCAAGCAGAAAAATCAGCGATGTGGTCTCTCACATCTGCAGGGCCACGTGCATGCAGTGAGGCTCGACTGAGGTCTGTGCACACTCGCCATCAGCAGTCTGACCGGGGGCACTGGGAGGGAATAGTTGTATGCACGGTGGGCTGAATGGGCAAACTCCTCCTGCCTCCGGCTGCTCGGCCCAGGTACCCAGGTGGCACCTGGTATCTGCAGTCTTCACAGCCCTTCACCCACCCTTCGCTCCCACCTAGGGTGGGAATAGCTCTGCCTTGTTGTCTCGTAGAGCATGTAGCTCTAGAGGATCTCCTTTATAACCATGACTGCATTACCGGTGCTTTTCTGTGCAGAAATGGTGGATTCCATTTAGGATCACCTTCTGTACTCTTCTGAGCTGACTATTTAGCATAGCTAAGGTTTGCAATTGATTTTGTGCTCTTAAAACCAAGACTTCAGTACCAGTTGGACTGGCCTTTTCAGTATTTCCTATTGAAAATGTAAGTTAAAGGAGCTTGTTGCATCTTTGATGTATGTTAATACAGAGAATAAATGCAGAATGGGACTAACATTCAAATGTTGACTTCTACTAGAAAACTTTCAAGGCTCAGCGTTTGCTCTTCTTTTCTGCAGGCACAATAGTGAAAGAATGATAATTAATTCACTTGGTGAGCTCAATATGGGCAAATGGCTGAATTTGGTTGGAAATGAGACTAAGGCCCTCTGGATAAAGATGGCATTGCATGTTACTTGATTTTTCTATCAAAGGCAACAGTGGATATTACATATAGTTGGTTGGCTTATCAGTGATACACAGAATTCTGTTTTTAAGAATGAAGTGGGTCATTAATATTGAATTTCACAGTTTATAGATGGTTCAGCTTAGTTTCTAAAGCATCATCTTTCTTAGATGGTTGTCAGATTGTAAGAACAAGTGTTTTTGATGCATAAGCAACAATGTTAAATACAGATACAGCAATTTAAAAAACAAATGTGCTTAAAAGCAGGAAAGCAAATACTTAGAAAATGAGCATTCTCAGCAAGGGTGGAGAAGCATAGGTTTCTTCATAGTTAATAGTTCTGCATTTTTTTTTAAAACCTCTATGTCAGTATTTGCTGAGTTGTGCTCTTTAATGTAAGATACATGGTTGTATGGATTTGATTCTTGGGGCTAAGTGTTTATCTTTTTTTCTTAATGAAGGTGATGTAGGGGGAAAATGACAATGTAGCGTGAGATGGACTCTGTAGATCTCTTTGGGGCCAAACGAGGGGTGAAGTGCCCAACATGCCAGCCAGCTCAGTGCTTCCCTTCTTACAGAGGATAGTTTTTCGGGAGGAAATCTCTTAAATGAATGTTACTGCTTTATGTGCTGATACACTGACTGAGGCTCCCCACCCCACCAAAAACTCCTCACGTGTTTTTGCTGTATATCAGCAAATTTGTCCGTACTGTGAAAATAAGGTAGCAATGCTGTGGGCCTTCAGCATCACCCATCGGAGACTGCAACTTGATTCCTGCTGTTCTTTGTGTGAATTTTATTCTTCAGATATTGGAAGAGCAACTGTAGAATTAGCAATTTTACTAAGTAAAGGGTACTCTTCTCAGCCCTGTGCTAGGAAACATGGATTAAGTGCTGAGGCTTTTGAAGGTTAAGATGGCTTTGAAAATCCTATGGACATCTAAGTAACTGGCTTGTCCAGAAAAGCTGAGGCTGAATGTGGAATTGAAACCTGAGCTGACTGGTGTCTGATTTTCCTCCTCTTCACTATTCCCTACTTTGTACGGGATCTGTATTTCTATTTTTTTCAGTCTGAAATAATTTAAATTGGGCTTCTTGCAAAGGTAGATGCAATGAAATGAGTAGTGTAGAAAAGGCCTGAAAGGTAGCAAATATCCTGAGCTGAGCACAACAACACTGGCTCAAATCACACCTAGTGGTGGGTTCATGTGATGTGTGGTAAGTCATGTTTTCCTTGCAGATAGATAGATGGCTTTAGGAAATCTCTGAAAGTGTATGAAAATCTAGTAAATCCATTTCTGATGCGTTATTGACTGATGCCAGAACTCTCTTGAATTTTTTTTACTTTTGAAAGAACACTGATGAGTTTATTCTCTGTCATTCAGTCATTTACTTAAACCTGGAACAGGCCCATATGTCCTTGTACAAATGAAGAGCAGCTCTACGCTAATTAGCATTCCCTGAGCCTTCATGGATTATTATTAGCAAGTGCAACTTTTTCCCCTTGAATGTTTTACAGAGCTTTTGTGAGCTTTTCACATTAGCTAGCTTGTCCTTTCAATTTTCTATTATACTTTTTGTAATTGCTTTCTATCTATATTTGATATGTTGTTGCTTTACTCCAGTAAATTCCATTATCACTTTTAACTATTTGCTAGTACTGGGATCAATGTGATTGCATTATTTACTGTTTGCTTTAAATACAACTTTTTCCTTGTTCTCCCCCCTCCTCTCCCACCATCTTTCTGGGAATATTTGAGCTTTTGAGCTTAGCAACGTGATGCTGTCTGAAGTCTTATTTGTTACCTTTATAGCCTGAGACCACGATTACTTTAAGCACAATGATACATTATCATAAGGCTCTAAACACCCACCAGCCCATTACTGAACATGTCATATCCAGAAGCTCAATAAACAGTGAAAGATAAACCTGTTTTTTACTGACTGGAAGTCAGCAGGTAGATTCCTCCTTTAATTCTCATTTTTGTCAATACTAGAATAATTAAATCCCCATCATAAAGACTAATTTCTTCACAGGTCTCTTACCACACTGAATTGAGCTACTTTTTTTTTTTTTTTTTTTTTTAAACCATAGGGTTGTGGTAAGCCATCAACAAATTCCCACTCCAAGCCTTCCTACTCTTAGGCACAGAAGAAACTAATAGGGGCTTAAGTAAAAGGAACTGTGTTGTTTCTAGGGTATCTAGTGTTTGCCTGCACTGAAGTATTTTTCTATAGCAGTCATTAGCAAGCACCTTATGTGCTCCATTCTGTACCATAGGGCTTGCTCCTCTGAAGACGGGATGCTGCTCAGGCCCTCCTCTCCCCTTTCCAAAGTACGTGTGTTGTGTGACAGCCATGGATGATTTCTCTTAGCTGACAAACTCAGGAATTCGATAAGTTGTTTTGGGTGGTTTGTTTTTTGCTATGCAGATGGGCCTGACAGAGTTTAATCAGCACCTGTGCTTCCCAGCCCCTCTGAAACAGCCCTTTCTGTCACTACAGCAGCAAAGCCCTTTATGTGTAGAGAGAAAAAAGATTTTGTTTTAACAGGCATGGAAATTGGATGCAAATTTGCTTATGCATTTAAAATCAGAAATGGTGTTTCCCTTCTATTCTGCACTCCAGTGGTACGTACTGTTATCCCTGGGGTGGCTTGGTGCAACTGCAGAGTACAGGTACACGGAACTCTGTGATTCTTTCTGGTGTAAGGGAAGGAAAGATCAGCTTTAACTAGTGTCAGCTCTGAAACAAGCTCTGTAAGGACTGTAACCTTGTATTAATAAGGATTCATGCACCTATGTGTGCTCATACAGAGCTCAGTCCAGCAGTGATATCTCGAGTCATGGTGAGCAGATGTAGAATTGATGATACACCATAAAGTCAGAAGTTCACAAAGTAAACAATTTCTTAAAAAACATATTAGCATGTTGCTTTTCATGTTTATAGCTGTATAAATCTTACCTGTGAATGAGTTTATATTTTTGCTTTTCTCCTCAGTAAATTTTTTTATTGCCTGTCGTTGGCCCAAATGTGAGACTGGAGTAAGTGATGCTGTGGCAGTTCTGAGCAGTGAGCACTGATGGAAGGATGAGAAATAACGCTGTGAATTTAACTTTTTATAGTAGGGGTAGACTTTGTGAAATAACAGTTTTGCTTTCTGTGCTTTTTAATTTCTGGTGAGCACCAAGGTAGAAGATGACCAAAAAGAGATGTTGGTCCTTTGGGAATTAACTTTTGGTGGTCTGTGTGTAATTTCCAGATCTATGAGCCAGCACTTTGGTTCATGGAAATTCAGATCCTGGGCTGAGACCCCTGTGTATGGAGCAGTGCAGGTATTGTGGAAAAGGCAAAACAAATCTCTCCCTTTCCACATGGTACATTATGAAACTGCAGCACTGCAGGAGGCAGAAACAGCAAGAAACAGAGACATACTACTGCTAATAACTACATGAAATGACAACAGATACCCGTAGGTCTTGGGGGAAGGTGACGTGATTAATATCAATACTGGATCTGATTTGCATGTACATGACAAAACCCTAAATACAAACACAAAAGATTTATCCTGTACTTCATTAAACATTCAATAAATGTAATGACTTAATCTTGAATACAGGCATTTATCCTTACTGGTAGCTGAATTAGGCACCTAGCTTTTCCTTATGTGCTCACTTTTTTTCTTCTCATAATAAGGGAATAAGGGGCTTCTAGGTCATGGGTAGCCCAGTGGTGATCATCACCTTAGCTGGATGCTCTGCTGCCTCAGGCTGACATTTTCCTAATCTTCCTTAAAATACGAGCAGGCTGCTGTCTTTCTCTGTAACTCGGCTTCCTGGAGCACTGGAGGCCAATGTTCAGAGGTATTTCAGTGCTTTAGGAGATGGAATTTCTAAAAGAATTTAGGCAAGCAAGGCCATTATTTCACAGGGTTTTAATAAAAATTACAGTATTGCATACTTTAATAAACACCTATTTGAATTTCAGGTACTTAAATAAATCTCATGACGCTTTGGTCCTGTGACCCCAGAACTGTGGTCTCCCAGTGCTCTTTATGATAATTCTCTTTGCCGAAATCAGGGAAGTTTTGCCATGTTTTACAGTACGAGAACTGGCTGTTTCAGCGTTCCTGATTGACAGCTCACAAAGCAAGGTGGAAGTTATCGTAAAGGCCCTCTGAGGGACTGGGATGCTGAGGGAAGATGTTCCAGCAACACTCACAGACGCTTCAGCAGCGAGTCAGGTCATCTGCCTCCTAATCCTGCCAGAGCCGCTTCTCATAGTGGGAGCAGGGGGAATCTAGGCTTTGAAAATCAAGCAGTAGCATTTACAATAAGAATATAATATTCATTATAAAATTAAAACCTCTGCTTTTGGTCCTTGAAACCTGGTACCAGCTCATCCTGCTGTGTCTTAAGTATATAGATAGATGACTATTTCATAAACAAGCTGTTGCTTTTCCTGCATCCATTGCCACAAGGCCACTGGGTAGTCAAACAGCTATAACCTGGCTGCAAGCGTGATCTCTCCACGAGACTGAGGCCATGCCGCAGCAAAATGTTTGTTGTTTAGGTACAGGCTCGGATGTGGACTTGTGTGTAAATATAGCTTCAGACCTCAGGTATGTTTCTGTTGCACTTGAGCTCTGATACAGATCATCTACAGCAAAAAATGCAAAATACTGAAAAAGCTCAGCTTTTCAATAAAGACAAGATGGCCTACACAATTAGAAGGTTTCCTCTTTGTTATAGCCTTCAATCTTTTAAATATCAGTTGAATAAATACAGAAAGGAAGTGGGAGAGAAGATAAAAGATGAGGGCATCAAACGTATTTGGCTGTTTAGCTTTTACTCCTTATTGTGCTGCTTAACATTTCTTTTCGCCATCAAACTAATTAGTGGAAAACTCTGCCCGTAAAGCCCTGTCTGAGCTTATTGCTAGGTCAATGAGCCTGTGTTCTTTCTGGTAGTGAATGCTGTCTGTGATTATTGCATTCATTAATTTTTATATAGGAAATAATACCTCTGCTTTGATCTGTATAAACATATAGATTTCTGTTCCAAATCAAACTTCCTCTGTACTATGTGCTGTTGCTGGGAGGGAAGCAGAGAGCTAGTACAGTGTCAAATCAAGTTAAAGAATGCAATTTCATAAAAACAACCAATGGTAATTAGTGCTTATTGTATTATGCAAGATAAACTAGGGCAGACAAGTTCCATTGATTATATATTGGGTGATTTGTAACTAAAGCCAAAACATTCAGTATGTCCTGCCTACAGATGTGGGTGTGCTTTTAAGACAACTGAGCTCTCTTCGTGTGCTCAAGGTACAGCATTAGGTAAGGCTGGACAATGATCTGCATTCACTGGTCATGATCTTATTCAGATTATTGTAGATCCACCTTGTAGCAATGATGGTAGTAATCTGGATGATGAAGCCTCGATGTGAATGTTGCAGTGCTGAGCACTAAATAAAATTTAAGGGCAATTAGGTGAGATGACTTTTGCTACATCACATCTGCTGATCCTATGTCCCTGGTACAGAATTGTCCCACAGTCATTCAGTGCTGACTTTTCTATAGCCTGTTTCATGCTTAAACATTAGCCAATTCACAAGCTACATTTTACTTTTTTATGTGGAGCGAGAAGAGCCTAATTCCACATCTTCCTGTCTCATCAGGTTTGTTTTGTTCAGCCACTGGAGACATATCTGAGCTGTTACCTGTGAGCTATGCCTTCCAGCTCCTTTGTGAATATGCTTATAATTCTGCAGAACCTTTCTGATCTCCCTTGGTTCATGTGGGTTTTTTCTGTAATTGTTATTAAATAGCAATTAAATAGCTATTTTAATTGTTATCTCTCAGGTATCCAAACTTTGGCTCGAGTTCTGGTGAGTATAACCTAGATCTGCATCTGAAATCACCTGTTACCTAACAAAACTCACTAAGTAAGTTCTAGTTCCTTTGTCTTTTTAATCTTATTTGCTGTAATATTTTCTTTAATAATTAGACCGTCAGCCTACAGCTGACACCCGGTAAGTGGTTTCCTGCATGCTTTGTGCCTCAAGAATCCCTCTTATTCACTTGCTCCACAGCTGTAAGGTATGTAACAGCTTCCAAACTGGCATTACCACTTTTCAGAAAAAGGTCTTGTCAAAAACAAGGAAAATTTTAATCTACTTTTGAAGGACATACTGGAAATTTGGGATTTTTTAGTGTTAAATGGCATAGACGCTGTCCCATATTGTTATTTTTATTCACTAGCTGAAGTGTGGAGGCTTTCTGAAAGCCGAGCTGAAGGTCTACTGCCCTGTCATTCTAGACACCTTGCCTATCTGTGCAAGAAAATGTCCCTACTTAACCCAAAGGCCTTACAGTCTAAATGGATCAGACAGGTAAAAGGATAGGAAATTCAAGTGTGCATAGTCTATATGATGGCCACCAAGATCCAGAGGTCAAGACCCACATTACAGCCACTGAACATTGCAGTGACCAGTCCCCAGGTAGCTCCTCCCCTGCTAGAGGATCCTCACACCCACATCACTTAGATGCCTGGTGGACAAAGCCTTTGGATGTACGTTCAAGAAGACGGCATGGTGCTTCTGGGTTCTGGGAAAAAGGGGACTGAAAGAATGCACATATTGCCACTGAAATCCTTTGCATCTTCTCCTAAAGGCAAAAGCTTGAACTTTATTGATTTCAGATAGAGCAGAGAGAGTTGGTCTTTTAAAAATTATGATGATACAGCTCTCCTGAGTGTTCAACAACTTCATTTCCTTTCTCCTTATGTGACTCCTTTTTAGGTGTAGCGTATCAGTTTTGTTCTCCGTATCACAAGAGAAGAGCAACAGCTGTGCGTCTCCGTTTTCTTCAGGGCCTTGCAAATCTTGCCTGGGGATATTTGTTAGTTTCTGGTTTCTTCTAATTCCCTTCTGTTGGAGAGAATAAGATATAATAGGGTGAAGCCATCTGCATATTTGTACTTCTCAGATGAGGATTATTACATTTGCAAAGCGGTTAATGGAATTCTGAAGAATCAGATTTGTTTATCATTTTAGGGAATGAGACAACATTTCTGCTTAAAAAAAAAATTAGTAGCATATAGCACACTTTTGAGACCTTGCCCAGATTGCACACAAACACCCCCCCTCACCCCCTCTGCCTTCTCAAAAGAATTATTGGTACTTTTGAAATTTGTAAAACCATCTCAAAAATGATGGCTTTAGTGATTAAAGACTTAAAGAAAGTGGTCTCAGAATAACCAATGGATTCTCCAGCACATATTAATATATTCTGTTTGGAAAGGTTACTTCCATTTATATTCCAGGTGAAAATACTTTGTGATTTTGGGGCATGTAGTCACATTTTTTTCCACAGAAGCTAAGTAGTCTGATTAACACTGGGAATAAGAATAAAAAAAAATTGTGGTGGATTAAATTAATGAGGAAGTGTTGATTTCAATAAAACCACATTTTAAAAGATTGGAAACAAAGAAACTGATAAAGTCAATTTTTAATTTTAAATAATTTTTTAATTTCACTATATCTTATATAGTAAATTTCATACTATAATGATAAAATAAGAAATGGAACAAGAATTTTTAATTTAACCCCCCACATTTGTATTTGCCTAAAAAATGTCTAGAAATTTCATTTTACTGGATTTTTATGTGGTTTTTTTCATTTCATTACAGAAAGAAATCTGAAATTTCCAGGTCTTTCTCCTGGTACGGAAACTCGTGTATTCAAGTGTCTCCAGCCAGAACACCCAGAATATTTTGCACTGAGCCAAGCCTTTTCTTGAAAGCTAGCATTTATGCAGGACAGCTGTCTAATCTGAGAAGTTCAGGTGGATATGTGATACACCCGTCACTCCTGGCAGGCATTGGGGTCTTTCATCTGTGTCTTTGCCCTTGTGAGAAACAGGCTTTGCTCCCTGAAGAAACCTGCTGCCTCATCCTTCACCCTTCTCAAGGGAATTCTATCACGAAGGTAAATTAGGTCTGAGCAGGAAATTTTTCCAGGTCCCTTAAGTGGTTTGGAGCTTGGAATTTTTTTCCTTCCTTTTCCAGGCTAGGACATAAATAAGGCTTTCCTGTTTTTCCCTGAAACATTTTCCACTCCTTTACATGCAGTCCCACCTTTGCCACTTGAAACACTCATTTGGAGAGTGGGAAATCATTCAGATTCCAGTTGCTCCTCCCTGCTAGACTGGGTGAAAGGGATCTCAGCATCTCAGGAAGGTGTTTTAAACATAAAGCTAGGAGAGACAGCGATGTGGGCTGTGAATTAGTTGCTGCAGTGTTGAACTCGGCACAGGAAAACTTGAATAAATACATCAGGGATGGTAGCTTCACAGCACCGTAGTTAAAATCCTACTAGCACTGAAGGGAACTAGTTTTAGGGAGCTCAGATGTCTCTACAATACATTGCAGTCAGGTGGCTATGAGCATCCCCTCAGCTGATGACAGTAACATGTTCTGCAGCTGCAGATAACAGTAATCGAATGCAGTATTTGGAGCTGGGGTTTAGGACTAGCAAAACCACAATCTCTGAATAGCCCAACCTGTTTGAGCCACAAGGATGTTTTAATCAGGGAAAGAGATAAAAAGCCAAATAGATTTATTGCAGCTCATAACATCTAAAGCACCAGAAGGACTACAGCGTGGGAGCTAGTAGCCTCCTGAGAAATTGTGACATGGTGTGTGCAGTGCATGCGGTGTTAGCAGGACTGTCTAACTGCTGGTATTGGTCTTGCAACAGGGGAGAGGGCTTCTGCTTGCTCTGCAGCATTTCTTTCACAGCATCACTAGGCTTACATAAGCAGAAAGATGCCTTACAGGATATGCTTCTTCCTCTCTGCAGAGTAACTGTGAGCCCCAATTCACATGCTCTAGTAAATACCTTCTGGGCTGGTCAACAGCATACACGCAAAGAGGAACAATATACCTTCCTTGCTTTGGAAAAGTTTCCTTGATTATTGATAAATATCTCAGAGGACTACCACCTGTACCCT
This sequence comes from Falco biarmicus, assembly GCF_023638135.1. Lineage (NCBI taxonomy): Eukaryota > Metazoa > Chordata > Aves > Falconiformes > Falconidae > Falco > Falco biarmicus. The sequence goes on from NC_079291.1 coordinate 77,833,514, forward strand.
CTTCTTCCCCACTTTTTAAATCACCTGACTTATATAGCTTTACTGCATAAATTCGTGCTGGCGGCAGCAGCTTTACTGGACTGTTCACCTTTCAGCAGCTCCCCAGTCAGGGTACGGTTCAGGGCGAGGGGCTCAAGGGGAAAGCCCTGCTTGTTAGTGAGATGAATTGTGGCTGTGGGCTGGCATAAAAGGCCCAGCCTACAGAGAGATGAAGCCTTGGTTTAGGGTCAGCTTGTGAGAGGGGAAGCTGGGGGGGGGGAAGAACTAACTGGGAGCTACAAGCGTGGCTAGGTCCTGCAGCAGTGGAGGCACCTGGCAATGACAAAAATCTCCACAGAAACAGGAGCTGAGAAGTTTTCCCTGTCATGGGAGAAGGCTGTGCTTGAACCTCCAGAAACCTAAAGCTGTAAGCCAAAAAAACCTTACAGCCAAAATACTTAAATCTTGTGAGATAAGGGGTTTTCTGTCTGGGACTCCTGCAGAAAGGCTTTACCCTGGAAGGCTGTAATGCAAGCTGGGTTTGCAGAGGACGAAACAAACCCTTCTCCTGTACAAGGTAACTTCTCCCACCAGGTACTTTGTTGCTTCTGGGGCGGCGTTGTGCCTCATCACATCTGTTGGTAAGAGGAGATGTAGGGTACCCTGCCATCAGCAGGGTAGTAACACAAGAGTTGGCTTCCAGCTCCTCTGGTTACTGTGTTGTTCACTGGTATCAGGTGCTTTCTTTTCTGGATAGTGAATTACTTACCCCCTAAAAGAATGGGGCTTAGTGCTTCATGCAAAAGTGTAACAGCAGCAATCTTGTGTGTCTTATTTGACCTGTTCCAGGAGTTTGCTGTGTCTGTACCCAGATGAGCTGGAAAGCAAGGAAGAGTCTGTAGCAAGCTCCTGGGCTTTGTAAGACTAGCACAGCTCGCCCATTGCAAATGGCGTTCTGTGGCTTCCTTTGCTCAGCTCTAACTTACTGGTTAGTCCGTGCTCTTCGGGTGCTATTTTGTGCTGTGCTGCGGTTGCTGTAAATGAGTGCTGCTCTGTTGAATACGGCTTCTTTTGACTTGGGATATAATTATTACTAAAATGAAAATGCATTTGCAAGCTAAGTGCTTGAGCTTGCAGACTGTTTCAGAGTGAACTTTGAAAAATCACTTTTCTTCCCCAGTATTTTTTATTTTAATATTCTTCTTGTTTCTTTGCAGGTCTTGCTGTTCCTGGGGAGGAGTGAGGAATAGATTGTTTTCATTATCATTTTTCCAGAACGGGGAGGGGCAGGAGATCATAACGATCCTATTTCACACTTCCATAACTTGCCATGTGGTGATGACATATGCCCTCCAGCAGGAAGTACTACCGAGTGGCTCTCAATTTGTGATGAGCCATATTACCATTCCCAAAACTCTGTTTTCTGCAGTATATGTAACCCGGTACTCCCTAGACCTTTGTAAATAATTGATATTCACAATTCCTATGCAGTAAATCAAGGATTTATAGCAACATTTCTCAGAAGTCCTGCCTTCTACCTCCTGCCTGTTATTTTGGTCTCAAAGCAGAAGAGTTGTTTAATAGGCACAGCAATAATACATGCCTGAAAACTAGGGCTGCTTGATAGTATAGTGGAATTTTAGTAGCATGTAATTATGGATGAATCCCAGGCAGCACACAAGACGGTAACTTCTAAAAGGAGAAAAAGAAACTTACTCTTTCATCTTGACCCACTGTGATCTAAAAGAAAGATTATCTCGTGTGAGCCACTTGTGATCCAGAGCAACTGTTCTCTCTGTCATTGCTTTTCATAATCCATAGCGTGCATATGTTCTCTCTCAGGATTGCAATGTGAGATGATGTGGCTGTAAGCCAAACAGTATCTTTAGTGTTGAGTGCTTTCAAGAAAGGGGGAGTAAAGCCTTGCTGATACAATGAGATCTGAAGTATCAAAACACATCTGATCTTTCTTGAAGCAGTAGGAAGAACTGTATAGTGTTTGAGTGCGACTAGGCGGGAGCACAGATTGATGCTGTACAGACTTTTGATGACTAGGTGTTAATGTGTGCAGAACAGAAAGCTGAAGAGCAGCAGGTAAGTGTAGTGAGCTGAAGTGAAGAGACAAAGAATGGAAGAATTTGGAGGTGGAACCAAAACCCTGCATCTTGGTATTCCTCTTTAAAGTATAAATTGCAGCAATAATTTAATATGTTTGCAGGTAACATTGAATAAGTGTGATGTACAAATGTGACTTCCTGGTATGTCACACATGAAACAGTCTTCATGGGATGACTCAATGTGTGTGCTGAGAATGGGCCAAAGATTTTTCTCTTCCATTTATAGTAAGTAGAAAATATATCATCAATAAGTCAAACCTGAGAAGAGTAATTTCTACTCCTCAGGTTGTTTGTCAGATTGGAATGTGATAAACATTAAATGATGGTGATTTCAGGATAAAGTCAATTATCTGTGAGTAGCAAATTAAAATTAGACACATCATTTAGTCTGGAAATTCATCCTAGTGGAGAACGCAATTTGCTTCCTATTGAAGGGTAGTGCCTCTCTCTTGGGTATAGCATTAGTGTGCATCAGCTCTGGAGGAGCATTGACTTGACAGGCATGGGAAGCCATTGACTCTCCCCTTCCTAATCCTGCTGGAGAGCTTTTACAGGAGTGAGATGGCAAGATTTCATTAATCAGAATGTTGACTGAAAGTTCTGAGTGTTTAGAGCATGATGAGTGTGGGTTTTAATTTATTTTTTTTTTTTTAAGAACTGTCAGGATTTCTCCTACTCATGTACTTTTAGATTCAGGCAAATGGTGTAACGAAAAATAATGCAGAGTTACTGAAATGCACTTTTTAACAGTGGGACCGAACAAGAATAGAGTTTAAAAGTGGAGTTGGGGGATTAAAAGCAAATGGAGTTATGTCTCCTGGAGGTGTGCTCCAAAACATACTCTAATTCTGAAAATTCATCAAAATAGTGTTTTCCTCTTCCTCTAGAATTGGAGGAAGGAGTTGATGGTGATGGCTTGAGAGAAAGGGAGACAGGTTCATTGAGATTTTTGGATAGGGACACAGATTTTTGAAAATATCTTGGCTTATATTTCTGCTTTCCCATATAACTTGCGCTGGCACCTTCAGTTCTGTCTGCTGCTTTCCCTTCCCATGCTTTCCCTTCCCCACATTTAGTTTTGCTATGCTGAATACTGTTCCTTTTGCTTGATTGGGTTTTTTAGTAATTTGTTGTAGTCATTAGTCTTCCAACAATATCAAAAACCATGATGCCTTCAGTTTTTTTGTTTGGTGTTTGTTTTTTTTTTTTTTAAAAAAGTAAATTGTTAACTGAAAGAAAAATTGATGAGGAACCTGCAAATCTGGATGTCCAGTCTGCACCCCGGCCCATCGAGATCTTCATACTCAGCTGGAAATAGTGTATGACCCATTTGAGGATTGGGTGGAACTTCCACCTGCTCTGTGGATCAGGTTTTTCTAAGAGATATTATTCTCTGGCTCACAGATACGTAGCTTGTATTTCCAATGACTTTGGCAGAATTTTCAGAAGTTGTCAAAATATCTAGCTGTAATGCTGTGAATGCATTTAAGGGGAAGAATTCTGAATCCATAATGCAATAGGTAATGCTTATTCAATTACTTTCTGATACTGTGTCAATTTCTTTTATAATCTGATGAGCCACTGGTCTTGAGACTATAGGAAGTACATCAGAATGAGCCTTGGTAGCATCTGATGCTCCCTTTGATTCTGCAGTGATTTTTCTACCCTTGGCAGTCTGAAAAAGAGAGGAAGTGTATCAGAGGCAAACATAAGAGAAAATTAAAATCCAGAATTCAACTATTAGACAAAACATCATCTGTTCTGTTTTGAGAGACTGGAAGGTTTGTGGTAGAAGGAACAGGGGCATGTTTACTTTCTGGCACTTGCTGTGCCGGATTGAGTGCCTCACAGCTGTACGAACTGCCCCGTCATACACACCCTACACACACAGGGTATGTTCGTGTTTCACTAATGGCAGTTCATGTGAGTATGCTGGCTCTATCCTACCTGTAGTAGTCTGGATCTCAGCCTGCATTGTTAATATGGTTAATATTTACCTATCTATTGAGACTTAACTACCCAAGAAGTTTCTGTAGATCTGCAATACTAGTATATGATTGTCCTCTGTTCCTGGAGGAAGGCTGCTGCAGGTCTCTGCATAAGCCCTCTTCCCATGCAGCCACTATCCTTATAGCTGTTGTGCCCCACATCTCCTGGGGGCTTGTATGCTTATAGCAATGAGTGGCATCAAATTTTGGTACTTCTAGGAGTTTTCCTGGTGTGTCCAGGTAGGACTGACCACCATCCACTTCATAACCTCACTAACACAGAGAAAACTTCTACCTGATAGCTCCACGCTGCCAGGTGTTTCCAGTCAAGTTATTTAGGATCCCATTTAAGAAATGTACGCTTCAGCACACAAAGCTTACATGTACTTGTGTGCTTTGGGTGAGAGTGATTTTCAAGAAAACAGGAAAGTGCTTAAAGGGGACTTCAGAGTTGTGTGCTAGACTTTTGTCTGTGGATTAATATTCTTAAATATAATTCCTCCCCTGTCTTGCTTTCAAGTAAGATTCATATATATTTTCTCGGTTCTCATACTGTATTTTTGAATAGTGGGAGTTAATCATACCAAGTACTGGCACGGATCTGTTAACCAGAATCCCGAGTACTGCAGGGCCCTGGAAAAGTCCAGAAGAACTAGAAATATCTTCTCATGTTCATTTCTACACAAATTAGGTTTTTTGCCTACATGATTGGAAAGAGCACTACAGGCCAATTATCCACTGCTTCCAAAACAAACCTTTAAGATTTCATGTTTGTAGTGTGAGAAATCTTCAGAGGCCCCTGATTTTGGGCAAAGAGTCAATTCCTATAAGTAGCTCTAGGTCACTTTTATGTTTTGATGACTGGTGAGGCGTATTCTGGTGTGGTGTAGGATCTGATTTCGGAAGCCATGTTGCTCCTGATGTGGGTCTGTTTTCCATGCCACTGCCTGGGCAGCAGTACTCTGCATGGCTGACTAGTCCCTTTTCTTGGAAATTGTGGGGGAGGGGAGGGAGGAATATTCTGTCTTGCAGGAGAGATCTGGAGTTAATGTGTAAAATTACTTTATTAGTTCACTGATGGATGTGCTTCTGCAGAATGAAAACCTGGAAACTTACACCCAATTTGTTTAATGGCAATATGGGAATCAGATAAATCTTGAAGTGGGATCTTAATGACTATAATAATTAATGATTTAATCTAAAGCACTTAGAGCGTGCTTTGTGAATGGCCCAGTATCATGCAGCTGGATGTAGAAACAGGAGCAGAGCCAGCGCTGGAGGAGGGTGGCAGCAGGGCAAGATGGTTGGTGCCCTGTGTTGTGGGCAGTGCAGCCTTCAGTGAGGGACATCTTACTGGGCTTAACCTGCTGCCACTCTGCACAAACTTCAGATCACTGATCTGGGTATTGAGGAAAGATGAACGCATCAGCTAAATAAACATCTCCTCTCCCCTCCCTAGTCTTCACTTTCTGCCCTTTTGCTGCAGATGCCAAAACCATAGAATCATCGAATGGTTTGGGTTGGAAGAGACCTTAAAGATCACCTAGTTCCCACCCCCTGCCACGGGCAGGGACACCTCCCCCCAGCCCAGGCTGCTTCCAGCCCCATCCAGCCTGGCCTTGGGCACTACCAGGGATGGGGCACCCACAGCTGATCTGGGCAGCCTGGGCCAGTGCCTCACCACCCTCACAGTGAAGAATTTCTAATCTAAATCTTCTCTAAATCTACCCTCTCTCAGTTTAAGGCCATTCCCCCTTGTCCTGTTGCTTCCCACCCTTGCAAAAAGCCCCTCTCCAGCTTTCCGGCCGGCCCCCTGAGGCACTGGAAGGTGCTGTAAGGTCCCCCCGGAGCCTCCTCTGCTCCAGGCTGAACCACCCCAACTCTCTCAGCCTGGCTTCACAGGAGAGCTGCTCCAGCCCTCTCATTGTCTTCATGGCCTCCTCTGGGCTCACTCCAGCAGGCCCGTGTCCTCCTCATGCTGGGGGCCCAGAGCTGAATGCAACACCCCAGCCTACCCCTGCACTTCCCAGCTCTGTGGAGCTGGCTGGAACCAGCTGTGGCTGGGCTGGCTGAGGGGAGCTGTGTGTGTGGGGCTCCAGCAGGTGCTATGCTGGGGTGGCCGGGCTGCCTTCCTCCAGTTTTCTGGAGACCTGGGCCCCTGTGTAGGAGCTGTTGCTCCTCCCTAGGGCCATAAGAGCACCTGGAGCTGTTAACAACAGCCCTGCAAGTGGGTGTCCCGTGTTTCTCCCTCAGCATGGCTGTGGGCACGCAAGATGGCGGCTGGTGTTACCTAAGGGCTGGAGCAGGCAGATCGCGTATGACAGCATGACTGAGGTGAGGTGATCCCTTTGGTTCAGTACTGCAGGTGCCTCCTGTCTGAGAGCAGAGGAAGGCACGTGTGAAGCAGACTAATATCAGAATGAGAATCTGATTATTTTTTTTTTTTCTGCCCAAGATCCAGCCCACGCTATAGCAAAGCAAGGTTGGTCAAGATTGGTTAGGGAGATGTAATATCTCTTGCTAAACCAACAGGTACAGTTGGCTAGACCAGCAAGCCTTAGGGTATATGATTTTATTATTTTTTTTTTCCTTCAGGAAAGCTTGTTTTCCTCAGGTTTCTATCCCCTCCACAGTGTGGAGACTGCTGCTCCCCACAAGATGGCCGGGAGGTGCCTGGTCCTGTCCTTGAGGGAACATGGCTTCCAGCCCTTTGTACAGTGTACCTACTGGTTAAGGCACCTGGTGACCCTTCAAGCTTTGCAAATAGGGCTATTGTGTGATATTTCCCTTATCCAATTGCTAAAACTGTGCTTTTAATACTTGGAATATTCAAGTTGTTTGGGGATACCTGTGTACCCTGACATTTATTCTGTAGCATCCAGTGTGTCCTGGCAGACTGCAGACCCTTAACCTGATTACATCACTTTGCTCTCACTGAGTTCAATGGGGCTATTTAGGTGTGTAAGAAACACTTGCAAGCATGTGATTTTCTAGATCTAGCCTTATCTCATGGCTTTTGTCTAAGATGAGCTGTCCTACTTGCTGTAAGTCTGCTGTTTTTTCCTTCTTTTTCTTTTAAAAATATTGACAGAAAGCAAACACTTTGTAGTCAGAAAGAGTCCCTGTGAGGGCTCTGCAAGGGTGTCACACAAAATAGGGTCTGTGTGCCCTTGTCCTGGATTTCAAGTGAAATCTAAGCAAAGTCTCAAGTGAGAACTCACATGCAGCCAGCCAGGGTGGGAGTTGGAAAGGATGCCATTTTATATTGTGGCATCTTGCTGCCTGAGAAGGCAGTAGGCTTGCTCGCTGAACCTGTTCCTTACCAAGCCAAACCCTGTAACAAATGTTTGATCTTCCTCCCTGCTGTAGGGATGAAGTTCCTTTAGTCATCTGAATCTAGGAAACTTGTGTCTGAAGATTTCCTACGCTATTAGTTCAAAGGGTGCTTGGGCATGGTCATGTCTCGTCTGCTATGGAAGGAGTGCTGCTTAAAATCAAAGTACTTTATTAATGTAAATCTGTTTTACTATTGCACGTTAAGGAAGCAGTTAACCTTCAGTTGTCCTTGTACTTGAAGAACTACTGTTAAACCTTTTTTTGACTTGTGGGCTTTCATAAGTTTTAAGCATGTATTTACAAAACTTGTCCTCAAGAGGAATGCAAGCAACCTGCCAGTTGTTCCTGGCTGACAGGGACCTGGCACTAAATGGTACTTCCTCTTTGGGAGGCAGGGAAGCAGACATCTAGCAAAGCCTTTCTTTTGCTTGAAGCAATCCTGCCAGTCAGCAATGACTGTGTTCCAGCAATAGAAGACTGGCAGGCAGCAGGGTGAGCTGTGGTTGCTGAAAAATAGGCTGAAGTAGCAACAGCTGGCAGCTTGAAGAATCTCTGACAGTGTGATGATAACCTGTCTAGTACTGTCATCCTCTGAGCTGGGCAGGACCAGAAAAAATACTGATGACCTAGGGAGGATATGGGAAAGTTGTAGGGTTTTTTCTGCTTTACCAAAGAATGATTATTTTCCTGCAGCATGAAGGATTGTTAGAGCACTTGCAGAAATAAAGCCAGAACATCTTGACTGGCCACTAAGGGCAAGCTGACTTAAGTGTTACAGTCTATTTTTCAGTAGAAAAAACTAAATAATCAGCGTAAGCAGCATGTTTCTTTCAGAAATGTCACTGCTAGAGCAAACACCTGTCTCTTTAAGGGGAAGAAGTTGAAGTTATCCCTCTTTTGTTTAATGCATGAATTTGGCAGTGTGCTGGCAGTTTGTTTCAGTTTAGTAAAGTGAGTAGATGATCTACAGTGTAACTGGGAAAAGATCAGATGAAATCCTAAATGGGAACTGGATGATTTCTGAGTATAGAAGCAGGCAATGTTCCCAAGTGTTAGGGAGCTCTGGAGCTGTGAAAATATGGGGTCAGCAGGGACAACTGTTGCCACCTGACAGGTCAGCTAATTCTGCAGCCAACATAAGCACTACTGCAGGGTGCCTAATTGCTATTTAAATGAGTATCTGAACTTCACTGTCACGAGGAAGCCAGTGTTTTACTCTGGGTTGAAGGCCTTTTAGCCCATCTCTGATGGTGTGTGGCTGGCACTTTGGAGAATAGCATTATTGACTGTCCAAATGAATTATTGCATGCAGCCAGACTGAAGCTAAATAAGCCTCAGTTGTCTCTTTTGGAAAGAGTATGTGCCCAAATGAGGTCTGCTATTGTGGTTATCGAGAGATGAAGATGCAAAGTAATTTCAGCATTTGGTCTGCAGATAAGACACAAATTTATATTTAGATCTTGAAAAAATGAATTAAGCCTGTCTTTTTCTGCTGAGTGGAAGAGGTGCACCGAAGAGATTTTTATACGTGCATGCACACAGAACTGATAGGTTTCTGGGGCAAATCCCAAGTATAGGATATTGTCCTGCAAATAGATAAAGATGGATGTGTATGGCAGAGCTCTTGTATCTGGAGAAGCTTGCCTGTCTACACTAGGTATGGGTCTGAATCAAAATTTTGGAGTGAAAATCATCCTCTTGGGAATTATGGGCAACTTTTACATTCTGGAACCAAGCCTTCTGTTGCAACTCAGTCCAATGCTTTGCTCATACAACCGTTACTTCTCATTAGCAGCTACCTAAAAATGCTCTGGAAGCTGTCTTACACAAATATAATAGAGTAAAATACAGCCTCAGTATTTATACAGTGCCAAGTATTAATTAACATGAAAGATACCAGCAACTGACTGAACCCTCTGCAAGTAATTTTATTAATATATTTAATCCTTATTAATAACATGTAATTATTTGGGTACATGTTTTCCTGGTGCCTTTAACACTTACAGGTTTATTCCTAGCATTTAGCTTATCTCCGTTGTAAAGGAAACAATAGAGCCTTTAGTTTTCCAACCTCTAGCTAAGCCTCCAAGCAATTCATTTAGAAGGAGCTGCTGTAAAGGGATGGCAGCATAGAGACCATTACCAGGAATCTTTTAAGTGCAGGTATGAGTTTGGAGCTTGGAAGAGAGGCCAGTGTTTCCCAAATAAAACTGAAACCTGCTCGAAGGTGAGCATCTGACTCCTTGGAGCCTTTGAAAATCCCATCTGAGGTGTCCACTTCAAATTTGTTGTAGCCAGATGTGGTGTTCCAGTGACATGTTTGATTAAAATTTGCATGACGGAATGAATGGGTTCTTAGCTATCTGATGAAAATGATTATTACATCTAAGGCTGTAGTTGTGGTACAGTACACATCTGAGCTACGCTTGAGATTTGTGGCATACAAGCCAGTTTGACATTGAATTATGTTTTCAAATGGCACAGTTCCTTTTCCAGCCAGCCTGCCCCTCCTGCCCCCCACAACTTTTAGACAGATAGATGAAAGGCTTCACTCAGGCTTTACCAGCAAACTGGCATTCTCTGAATGGTGTGAGATAATAGTGTGATGACCTTCCAGTGATAACAGAATTGCAAAGAAAAAAAAAAAAAGCGAAGAAGGTAATTTATACTTGCAAGGACAAGGACAAAATATACAAATCATATTAGAGATAAAGAAATACTCAGGCTTATGATGACAGTGTGTTGTACGTGATGTTATCACAAGATGCTGTAGCTAGTTTATCTTGCAGTCTAATACACTAGACATGCCAGTTTAAAAAACAATTCCAAATCAAAATAGCTTGTGGGAATTAATTTTGCTACATGCTTTGTTCTTTTTTTTGAATGAAAACAGCAGCAAGGGCTAAAAGAATAGTGAACATACTCTGTGGTCTATTGGCAGCTGGTGACTTCCTTGCATTGGTCTCTTGTTGTACATGATTTTTGTTGATTAGATCAACATTAGAGCATTAGATCAGAGGAAAAAGTACAGGCTTGCTGCTGTGGAGCTGGAATCTTGGCTGACATGAACTGAAACTGGTAGAGCACCAGCATTTTACGCACGCTCACAATTTTCCACGTACGTTGGTCTGAGTCATGTTAAATCAGTTTATATTCCTATTGATTTTCATAGTGGCTTTGAATTACCATAGCCTTGACAGAATAACATTTTATTCATCAAGTCTTCTCCAAGTAACTTTGGTAGTGCGCTGGTGGGTTAGATGTGCACTGAAAGTAAACCACAAGGCTCAATTAGATACTTTTATTTCAAACAGTTATAAGCAATAAATGATGCCTTTGAAGGTGTGCAGCTTTGCAAATGCATGTGTAGTCATTGCAATAAATGTTAAGAGTTACACAGTAACAGGAGATTAATGGTTTAATTCTGGAATAGCATCTTGTTTCTCTAAGGAGTGAACAGCAGTGGAGAAAAGAAATGAGAAAATAAGTTTGGTTCTTCAAGCAATGTTTCATTAATTGGAAGGGAAAAACCCCACCCAAATCAAACCTGCATAACTGCAAAGTTTGTCAGTGCAGGTAAATAATTAATTTTCATCCTACCAAATATGCTTTGATTTCCTGTAATTATAGGAAAACAAGAAATGTTTCTTCTAGGAATTGGTTTTCCTGTTACTGTATTAATTGAGAATATTTACTAATGGTTGTATATAATGAATATTGCTTTTCACTATCTCGATTCTTCTTTAAATGTAGCTTGCTGAAGGCACTTCAAATTCATCCCAATTACTGTATCATACATTTATTGTAGAACTTGTAATTAGACATGCTTTTTCTGTGCTGCACTAAAAAGCTTTCTTTGCTAATATTGTGTGATTTCCCCAGTCACCTTTTTAGTGACAAATGTTCATTACCACAAATATTGAAAATTTTTTTCCAGAAAAGTTAAAGGAATTGAATTCTGTTGTGTAGGGGGCAGCTAGCAAAGCACGAATTGATGGGACTAGTTGGCTGATATACAAAGAATTGGTCTTTCTAATCACAAGTGGTGCAAACCAAGCATTGTGCTGAGGATTTAGTTATACCAGCTATGTGTTAACAATGGCAGTGAGGCTGGAACAGTGTTGCATGTTTCCTTGCAGTGGTGTGGCTCTTGGGGGCTCATCTCTGTCCCCTTCTTGAGTAGTATAGCTACTGTTCAATGCAATCTGCCTGCAGCTTTCCTGGGATGATGCAGTCTAAGCTCTCACTGCTATCTGAACTAGTTTGCTGGCTCTAAGTCTCCATGGAGCACGTGGGGTATCACTTGAACTGCCATGTGTGGGTGTGAGCAGTGCAGTGAATGTTCTGGACATGGCTGCAACATGGGACCTGCCGCGGGCTGAGATGTCCCTGAAGAATGAGAAGCTAATCACTTTCAGGGAGCAAAGGGACAACTATATTGCAGGGGGCTTGAGGAAAGTGTCACTTCAAACTTCACTGTACAAACATAAAGCCTCATGATTTAAAGATTGTATTTTATCTTAAAAATGACTAAACTTATTGGAAAATTAGAGCTGCAAATGTTAAGATTTGTCTCTTCTGCATGCAGTTGCTTAATTGAGGAGGTAGTAAGAGCCATTTACATCTACTTAGTATTTACTGTTTGTGGGCCGCAAAAATGAAGTAATGAATAGGTGTGAGAATGACAAGATTGGGAAAGAAACCACTACAAAATTACTTAGTATCTAAAGTATGAGAGTGTTTCTGGAACATTAGGAAGTCATTTCTCTCTGGTGGGCCACACAATCTTCCTGTATCAGCCAGCCTGGCTCTGCTGAATGTGCATGTGCCATCTTAATGGAGGGTGCATGGGCAGCAGGCTCCACAGGAAGCTGTGTGCTGCTGTCAGCTGCACACTCCTCCTGGCAACTTGGTTTTAACCTTAATGAAATAGGTAATAAAAAGCGTCTCCATATCACTGAGTATTATTAGGGATGTACTATATCTGAACAGCTGTGAAGAATTAGTAATGTTACAATTATAGGTGAATCAAAAGAGAATTTATATACTGCTTCAGCAAAGTTGACTTTAGGGTAAAGTGAAACCCTGAAGGCATATCAATGAAAAATATTAAGGATGTCAGGCAGTGGATAACAATTTAAATAAAATTAGCCTAACAGCCTAAAATACTTAGAATAATAAACATCTCTAGCCACAAGAGGCTCTTTTTACTTAATTTCAGAAATATTAAACAGTCTGTATAATCATACTTGAACACATGATGAATAACGCATGTGGAAATGAGAATGTTACATTTGCTAAGTCTATTGAATTACAGAGTCAGAAGTGTACATCAATATCTAATATCTACTTTTTCCTCATTAAACTGCAGACTTTTGCTATTTTCAGCTGGGAATTATATTGACCACAAAAAGACACTTGCTTAAGGTTGCCAATAATAAAAGAAAAAGATGTAATATGACAGAGAATGGGTAATGACCAAGAGTAAGACAGGTCCCTTCCTTACTATTCAGCTGTATCCCTTGGTCTGGCTGTCGGTGAATACTGCCTGCTGCCTATGGGATGGTATAAAAGGAAACAAAACAAACAAAATGTATTGATTCTCCCTGGACATGGGATTATGGGAAAAGAAAAGAAAGCTTTGGTGAGGGTTTGTAATTCTTCTTGGTTATCTTTTCAGTTTCGCACAACTGGGGGCAGGGAGTGGGGGAGAAGTCGTCGGGTGTTTCACATCAGTAGTTTTCTGTAGATGGTAGGCTAATTTTCCAGAAAAATGTTAAGTATGTGGTGATGTCCAAGTAGTTTTTGCACAAGTTTGATACAGAAAGGATGTCCTTCCAATTAAATAAGTAGCCCGGGTAAGCTCATTCCTCAGATCTACTAATTCTTTCTTTACTCTAAAATAAAACTCCATGCTTACTACATATTGGTTTTTGGGGAATGACTTGAGTGCATGTGATAGTTCAGATTTCTCCAAAATATATCAAGAAGCTCCACTGTAGGTGCATTCCAACTGCAGATGCAGGTGGTCTTTGAAGAGATCCGCAGAATATCTTCAAAACATGCATGGTGGAAACATGTAATGTAGGGGACCAGACTAAGTTTAGTACAAAGTGGAAAAGAAAAAATGAAAGCCTTCCATTTTATGAAGTGTCAGTGCAAGTGCCTTAGCAACTGCTGTAGTTTACTGATTGCCTGCTGCAGCCCTGAATTACTGGATAATACAGTCAGTCTGACCCTCATCTTGCCACCCCGTTACCATTGTGAGTGGAAGATCTAATTGTTCTGTATCCTGAAATTTCTGATTGCATTGGGTTTGTGTGAAGCTGGAACAAAGGAAAAAAGCAATTTGGATATCGCAGTAGGAAAAATATCTATGGTGCTTAAATCATTACTCTAATATTTTTTTCTTCTACTTATTCTGTTCATTTTTTTTTCCTCTGGCAGCACATAGTGTTGTAGCAGTTAGAGACAGACCCAAATTGAAATCTGGTTACTCCCCAAAATCCTGGTTTCTTGTCACACCAGTCTAAACTCTCTCCCATTTGGGGAGGGTAGATACAGTACTGAGCCCGCATACACAAGAGCAGGGTTGGAACTCTGAAAATAGTTGGATTCTAGAAATTCATATGAAAGATTACCTTAATACTAGAGGATGTGTAAAAACCAGGTTGCACTGAAATCAGTAGCAATATTTTTATTTGTTGAAGTGGGTTTAGATGTTTTGTCACTGCTAGTAATTAGTTACAATGTGAAATGTGTTATTGCTCTGTTAGATATGATGTCAGATGCAATGCAACATGACTCCCACCAACAAGTCTGAGCACCTCGCTGAGGAATTAAAGTCCAAAACCAGTATATGCATATGGACTATTAACAGGTTTAACTGGAAGCATAACAAATAATTATATTGTTTCCTAAATAGCATGCATTTATTGATGGCCAACAATGATTTGTTCCTTCAGCAAATAATAAACCAATCAATTTGAAATAGTTTTATTGTGTTAATCTGTCTCAAACAGTTACCCTAGCAGAAGTTTATGCAATGACTTAAAATGGGAGCTGTGAATGCAGAAAAGGAGGACTGTTAAGAAAAGTAATTAACATTTATTGGAAATAGAATTTGTTCCTGTGAGGTGGGAGTGCAGATTGAACACATGAGCTCCACTTACATTTTGGTGTGCATGGATTTATTTTTTTTAATAACACCGCAGGCAAATTGTGATGGAAAAGAGAGAATCACTGGAGTGCAGATTTTTTGAATGTTTCATTTATAGCAGCTTAGGAAGGATGTGGAGTGGGTTCTATGTGAAATAGTTGTTCTGCAGTATACTCATAAAGTTATGAAAGAAAAAAACCCTCTAAACTGATGTTATAATTACATAATGTCTGTTTGATGTTAGTCATTTCAGAAATGTCACATTTTAAATTTAGACTAACAGCTTAGCTTTGACATCTGAACTTTGTTATTAAATTTGCTTTTTTCCAGGCTGACAATAGAATTTTTTTACATTAAACCAAGACATATTTAAGAAAAATGTATTTCTAAGCCTTAGGTATCTTTTGGAGCCCTGATGTACTTTGTCCTTAATATGTATACACAGACACTGTAAAATGTATGTACTAGATGCTTGTGTTTATACAAGAACTACTGGAGCTGTGAGTTGTTCATAAGTCTTCTCCTGCAATCTATGTAAGCTTTAACTGTTTTCGTAAGCCTTTTTTTTAATTATTATTATTATTATTATTATTGCAGCGGTAGGAGGGGAACAATGGCACAATCTTTCCATTTCTTTCCTAAACATTATGTGTATATATGTGCAAGTAAGTACTGTCAAAGTCTTCAGTATCACAGTAGATTTGCAACACTGATTGTCCAATAGTGATCTCCAGCTTTTTGATATCTGGAAAAAGTTATTACCAAGGCTGTATGAATGGGGAGCTTTTAGGCAGTATTAACTTCAAGATGCTCATGTGAGGGGAAAAACTGTAACAGATAAAAAGACACCCATGAATGTGCAGAATGCTTGGGTCTTCCGAGACTTCATGAAAAGGTGTTCACTATTTTATTAACAAAAAAATATTTTGGTCGACTGAAGCTACTTGACCTTTTTGTTGGGGTCAGGGATGAAAATATGGAAGTTAAAAGATTAATATTTAGATTCTTGACCTGCAAAGACTTTTAATTTCAAAATGCTCTACCTTTATTCAAATAAGGGTAAAGTCACACTACATTTCTGTGAGTAAAAACATTATTTTTGTTGTTGTTTTGTTCTGTCAGTGAACCAAAAAATCAATTTTCTTGTACAGATTTACTGTGGAGTAGTGTGCTATTTTTTTTTTACCACGTGCTTTCCTGACTGTAAATGCATTTTAATTCTATTTCATTTTAACATTCTTCCATCTCTCATGGTTTTTCCTCCCAGCCTTTTATGTACAATATTTGAATTACATGGGCAAGATAAGGATGCTGCTCATTGAAAAGTGTGACAGGTTGGCATTAACCTGTCCAGAATTCATGCCTGATAGAGCAGATACTGTTCAGATGAATTATATATCCAGTCTCTAAAAGCTTTTCAACAGTAAACCAAAGTCTTTTACTTTTCTTTACAAGATATTTGATCTCATATTACATTATTTTTACATTTTCAGTAATCCATGGTCAACACAGAGGCACTAGTACAGCGTTACAGAAGCATATCTGCCGTTTGGAAGGATGGAACAAGCTGTTCTTGTTGCTTGAGCTCTGGTTTCTAGACTGGTATTGTATTAGCATGGTGTTTTGTTTGTGGGATATTAAAAATCCATCAACACATAAGCAATACCTGGCACTGACAGAGGGCTCATGCACTGCACTGATCTGAAACAGTCACTTTCTATGGCTAGTTGTTATGTCGGTCTTTCCTCTCCCTTGCTACCTTTACCTTTCCTTGGATTGGCCCTGTGTTTGGCTGTGGAGGAGCTGGTGGTGTTGGTGGCTCAGCACTGGTCTGGCTGTCTGAGGAAAGACTGCATGAAGGAGGCTGTTCTCCATGGCAAACCAAAGAACCTGCTCTGTGGAGACCTAGATTAGGCTTTTGGATTGTTCCTTGACAGATGGATGCTCTTGACCCTAGCTTCAGTTCAGGTCCATCTGTACTTATCCTCTAAGGCAGTGCTCTCGGATTCCAGGGTGCATGACAGAGAACGCTAAGAAAAGGCTGGGTCCATTTGGAGATAGAAAGCAGTGCTGGGATGATTTGCAGCCAAAGTTGCCACTAGTGCATGCTTTGGTGGGTTTTTATTTTCTCTTAAACTGCACTAGAGGGCAGTGGAGGTGAAAAGGGTTGCCTGGGGTGCTTGCCAACTTCTGTTTCTAAACCTAACAGTGGCTGTAGACACAACTGCCTAGGACTGGCTGTGGAAGAGCTGGTCAACCTCTTTATGCTTTTGGACCCTAAGAAAACCAACTGCTGAGCTTTCCTGGCCAGGCAGAGGGCTACCAGCCAGTCCTGGGCGGACAGGGGGACCCTGGGACACAACTATAAGCCCAGCCAGATTGCTCGCTGAGTGCACTCCCAGCTGGGAGTGTGCAGCCCTCAGTGAGGGGCTGTAAGACTGAGCTGCAGGGGGACAGGACAGAGCCCCAGGAAAGGGGAAGAATGGTGTGGAAAGGAACTACTAAAAGGGTTTTTTACGTGTTGGTTCAGGAATTGTCTGCAATTTTTAATGTCTTTTTATTGAACAATCCTTAGCACAGCCTTGCTAGTGATCACTAGCTTGCGACTGCTGAACTACATCCTTTGAGCCTTTTGAAAGCTATTTGTTTCCATATCTCTGACATGGTATTGTTGCTGTTCCTCTTGGAAACCTGCCTGTCTCCTCTAGTTAAGCTTTTTCTTTTGCCAAAGCCTGCTGGCAGAAGGCCAGATCTCTAACCTACCTTCACCTGATCAACCTCTAAGTCCCCATGGAAGGAGGTGGTGTTCAAAGCTGCCCCTGGGGGTTTAGCAGAAGATATGTCTTGCTGACATACCTGAGTCTTTGGCCTGTGGGGTAGACTATAGCTGTCAGCTCTGTGGGAAGCCAGCCTGCTTTTCCTGAGGACCTGGGCCAGTTGAGTTTTTGATAAACTCATTCTCTTAATTGTTCATATCCACCAAATCAAAGGTCCTTGTCCTGCTCTTGGAGTCCCATCAGTGGATGGGACCCCTGATGCTGTGAAGTGTGAGTGAGTGAGGTTTTGGCCAGGAAGGAGTTTTCAGCATGCAAGTTGAATGGGGTTGTAGTCATAATTTGTTTGTGGATCAGCCCAAGTATGTGAAACTCCCACTAGGAAATAGGAGACACAACTCTAGTCAACAAAGAGGGGGTGGTGGGGACTGAATCACAGGACACAAAATTTCTATCTTGTTTGGGAAAAGGCTGAGAATGACAAACTGAAATAGAGATAGCAAGTCTAAAGCAGAATTGTCATAATTTCTTTGCTGTCTTCTCCACGTCACCAGGGTTGGAAGTTCTACTCTTGCAGATGGCAGGAAAAAAAACAGACTGGGTTTTTGTGTTGAATCAGACAGAGCATGAACTCCAGGAAGCCAGTTGTTGCTTCAGGGATGAATTTGGCCCAGTGAATGTCACATTAGCACAGTCAGAACACAAAATGCCCTTTCTGAAAGTTTCTATTGATTTTTTTATGACAAATGAAATATTGCAAAGTATGAACACAAATGCATTATTCCCCTTCTGCAGAGGTATTACAAATTCTGTATAATACCAGTGGGACAGCTGCTGCAAGAGGACTGGCAGAGCCATTTAAACATGGGGAGGCATGACTATAGATCTCAGACAATGGAGCTTCAAAACTGAGATCTTTGTGTTTGATTCACCTGGGCTCAAACTGCTCATACTGAACGCACACCAAATACTTCTGCTTAGCCAGACTTTTTATGACCAAAGTACAGTTGATACTGTGTTATTTTGGTGTGCATAATTCAGAGGATCAAGTTATGTGGCATTTTTGTCCTTAACATTGATTAAGAGTTCTACCCTGTGTAATTTCATACTAACAATGAAGCACTTCTGGAATGATATAATATTGCCAGGTATTATCAGTGAGGATGGGTTTTTATAACCTATACTGCTATATGATGCATACCATGCACATACACTGAGGCCTGTTCTTCCTCCTCACATCATGCCTTTCTGTTGTGCAGTCCCTGAGGGTGCTAGGTCTGATTGCAGTTGTTGCTGTAGCAGATCTACAGCCCTGCTGAGACTGAGGTCACTGTTACAGACAAACATGATCTAACAGAACCTGGCTAGTCTTATTCCCCTTCCTCTTAAGGAAACAGATTTTCTCATTTCCTGCATTTCATCCCTACTGTATAGGCCTGGCAGTGACTCCAGAGACATAGCAGATATGTCTGCCTCAGGGGTTTGTTGGGGAGGAAGAGAACTGGGAATGAATATGCAAGATGCAACTGAATGGTTGGGCCTGGAATGTGAGATGTCTGAAGGCTGACATCATTCTGACCCTGACACAAATTGCTGCATTGTAGGCACCTCATCCAGTGCAGTTCTATTTGGAAGCTTAATGTGGTTCACATGGTTCTGTATAAAGACTGTGTCTTCACAGTAAGTGATGGGTGTTCCCTCAGCAGCAGTGATCCCTTTAAGCTTGAGCGAACAAGGTGTGTAAGAGCAAAGAGATATGCAAAAGAAGACAGTGATTGTCAAACAATCCCTTTTGTGATTATTTACTCTTTCTATTACAGGCTTTTAAAAATTTCTGAATTCTAGAAGTGTTTTCTCCTCCTTCTCTCTGGATATGACCAGAAACTTTCTTTTAAAACATAAGTCAACAGTAGAATACAATGCATTGTGTGATAGGGCTGAACCCACAATGAAGAACAGGAGTAGTGTTGCTAAATTTAAACCAATTGTAAAAAAAACCCCAAAAACAAACAAAAAAACCCCCAACCCAAAACAAAACCAAACAACAAAACAACAACCACTTACAAACAAACTTCCCCCAAACTAAAAAAACCCCAACCAACCAAAAAACCTATTTACATTACTTGCTACAGACTTTGTGTTAACCTTGTTTCAGTGGTTACACCTGCAGTAGTGATAGGAGGGGCAAAGTGCTGAACCAGCTGGGATCTGCAAGAGATAAGCGTATGCCAGCATGTTCATCTGAGCAGACATAAGAAGTATTGGACTAGATGCAGATATCTTTCTGGGAGAAACATTTTGAACTTTCATGTTTAAAAATGAATCAAGGTGCTAGTGTTAACTTTGAAATGCCTTAATTCCACACTTATGAGATGCTTTTTTCCTCCATGGTTCAGTGCAAACCAAGAAACATTTTTCAGAAGCTATACATTATCTGGGCTGCTAAATAAATAAACAAAAATAATGAAAAAACTAATTCAGTTCTGTTTTAACAGGCAGAGGAATCGCAGATTATCTGCTTCTGGTAGTCAAGAATTTCACATGTAATGAAATCTAAGACCTGCTTTTACCACCAAAGTTTATGAATTGTGCAACTGAAGCCTCTGGCCACCTCAGCCTTTTCTAGGGCAACAACACAGGAGGTTATCTATGGCACATACATAGTGACTATGACTAGCACCCTCTTTATCTTCCAGGACTGAGGCACATGAAATTTGTGCTTGTTGGGTCACAGTGATGGTAAATTTCCCAAAAGTGGAGGGAAGCTTCCTCCAGGGAGTTTTGCAACAGTGTAAACACTGTGTATGGCTGAGTGTCTGCTTTTGATCTCTTGATTAAAGACAGGAGCCAGTCTTGGAAACCTTTGGCCCAGGCAAGGTGTTTTTTTTTTCACTGCAAAAAGGAAGATGTAGTGTAGGAAGGAAAGCTTTCCCTTCAGGGTATTGTAACTGACTGCTGGCCAGGTCTAAAGGGATATGGCAAATGGAACCACCACCAGTGGTTCTGCAGGGAGAATCCATCCTTGCTTTCCATATCAGGGGGTTGGATCCAGTGGTTTGGTTTAAATTGGATCCTGTAAGGAACTGGAACCTCTTGTATTCCTGGTATGGGGCCTTGGAATCTGACCAAGTGTTGCAATTCCAATAACCTGTTATTCCTGCAGCATGGAAAGAGTTTTCATGCATTTTCTGATTATTTTCAGGATTGGAAGGACAAGAAGAGCTATGCTACTGGTTATGCCACTAAATCATTATAGTTGTTTTTCTTGTCGTGGCCAATATGTTTGTGTTTTTGTTTTTTTTTTTTACCTACTTCTGTATTTTCTTTGTTCTTATACCACATCTATGCTTTTATATATGTAAGCAAGTATCTAATTTTAAAATTCTTCATTACAAACATTTCCCTTGAAATTTCTTCTGTCTTCCCAAGACAACAGAAGTCTACAACATATTCTCCGTGAGACCTTCTGTTCCTGCAAGATGAGTTATACTTTGGCTTTGAACACATCATTGTTGCCTTTTTAATTTGCAGCAGAATTTTCCCCAAGACTTCAGTTAGAATATTTTATTTTTCTGAAGTGCTGCAAGAGAAATCAATCAGTCTTGGATACAAAATTAAAGTTTAGCTAGCAGAGAAAATGAGAAATAGCTAGATCTTGCAGTATTTTAGGCTTTAATGAAGTTGACTGAAGGTTAAGTGGATGTAACTACACGCATATGCTTGAGCTTATGTATATATGTGCACATGTATAGGTTAACTGTGGCTGCCAGTCATTACAGGTCAGATGTGATTAAGCATAGATTGGGAGACTAGTCTTAAACAGAGATATTTCCAGAGTCCTACTCTGACTGCATCATTTGTCCCCTGCTGAGTGACCTTTTATGTGTTGTCCAGTACGTGGCAAGCACTGCTCTGCTATTTTAAGGTGGCCTGTGGACAAAACCCATCACGTACTGCAGTTCTAGAGCAAAAGAAAGCAGGTTCTTTGCAAGAGCTGTCAAAGGCATCTTTCCCTGGACTGGCTGCTGTATCCCAAGGTGTGAGACCAGCGCTTGCTAATATCCTTCATATGCATAGTGACCAAGGAGCCCATAGGTACAGTGGCTGCATTTGAAAGCACAGCCTGCTTCCAGGCCCTCTATACCCCAAATTCTCTCTCGGGTCCTTATGTGGGGTCAGCTACATTCTTCCTACATACAAATAACCCATTTCTACTGTTCCCTTGTCCCTGCCTTCTCTCCATTATGTGAGGGCTTTTTTTTGGGGGGGTGAGGTGGGTGTCACAGCTTGGTCTTAATTTCAGTAACTGAAAACTCTGTAAATGAAACCTTCCTTTTAAATAAGAATACGTTATACAGAAACATACTGATTTTATTATTAAACATTATTCAAGGCATAGGATTGAAACTTATAGGTTAAATGTTTTGGCGGAAAGAATTCCCATGTGTGTAAGTTTAGACATCAGATTTCAAAAGCAGGACTGTGAGGTTTGATCTGACAATGTGCCATGACAGGCATACAGACAGCAACACCTGTATCCATGGATGATGTTTGGGAGTCTTGTCACAAGAACTGATGGAGCTGGGATCTCATACCCCATGAACTACTGGGTTTACAACACTGGAACAAGTGTTTGCATCTCTAGGTAACATCATGAGGGAAGAGCTTGTGAAATTCTGGAGGAGGTCCTGTGTGTGTCTCTGAGTTGACTTGAGTTCTTAGTGGTTTAAAAGTTACTGCCCTGAACAAGATTATGTTGCTCAGTGAAAACAGGGCAGAGACTGCTAGTATTTCATTGGGTTTGTGCATACTAACGCCCGTTCTTCAGCACCTTGTCTTCCAGGAAAATATTCTTGACTCTTTCTGTTGGTTTGAGCCTCTACAATTAGTTTCCAAGCATGGTGTGTGGAGTGCTACATATATTGGCAGAACTGTCACAAACTCAGTGATTTTTGTGAAACCACCTCCTTGCTAAGAAGGAGCTGTTGGTGGTCTGAGCCTTTGGCTCTTTAACAGCCAGGCATTATCTAACTACTTGGCTCCAGTTTCTAAAAGGACATGTTCAGGGGAGCAGGCACTCAAGATGGTCGGACATTCAATAGACCTCTAATGCCTTCTTGTGTGTTCCTGCTGTACATTAGAAGTTTTAATGTGCTTCTATCACTACACAAAACCAATGCATCTCAGAGAAGAGTATGCTGCTTGCTGAAAGCTTAAATACTTCAGGGAAATGCATTAAAACAGTAGTTTATAACCAGAAACTCCACCAAGCCTGCTGTTAATCAGCTGTGTATGCCCAGGTGTTCTTCCTGCGTATGTCAAGACAGTTTCCAAGATTTATTGTGCAACAGATGTTAAGCTTTCGGCTCTTTAGTTTTCTGGTGTGTTTCTTGACCCTTTTCTAAATAACGGATATTTTTGCTATCTTCCTGTTCCATTTATAAAGAAATCAAAAGCCACAACAGGAAACTCCGGTACTGGAAGTTCAACAGCTGTCATAAAACTGGAAAGAGATCGTTTTGAAAAGGGTATGTTACAGAGTGAAGTCTGCTGAATATTCAGCAAGTGTACTCCATGTACCCTGTTCAACTTCTCTGATATTTAAGGAAAAATTAGATTAATCACTATATACAATCCTAACTTTTCAGAAGCTGCTTTATACGAATTGCATAGTCTACCACAGTTTACTGCTGTTACTTATAGATGTCACAGGAAAAGCTTTAATGACTGGATTGCAGCCTATGCATCTCCAAGTTGGGGATAAGGCAAAAGAGCAGGGAAGAGGTGTAATTATGAGCAAAAAGTAGGATGTTATTAAATTAATAGGCCCTGGTTTGACGTTTCAGTGTGGTATAATTGCTCTGCAGGAGTACTGTAGGTTATTGTGTGATTCCTGTTGGATGTTAAGTCATGAAAACATTCATTGCAAGGCTTAAATAAATGAAAAAATCTGTGCATTTGTAAATCTCTCATGCTTGATTCCAGCTGGGACTCCTGATGGGTTAGGTCTGTGGTTCAGGCTGCTGCCCCTGTCCTCCTGAAGCACACAGCAAACCACAGTGGTTCACTGATTGGCACTTGTCAAACCTGTCCTGTGGCCAGGAGTACTGGTTGAGCTACATTTGTTCTGATTTCCCAGCCCATCTTCTTTTCTTGCTTCTAGTTAGGCATGATACCTCTGTATCTCCCTTTCTTATCTTTTCTATTTTTTTAAGGTTAAAACTTTTTCTTTAGTATTTAAGAGTGGCTGGGCTGGGAAACTAGGTACCTCTGTGTTTGCTACCCTAGGCAGGCTGTTCATTTCAATCCTACTTTGTGAAAACACAGTAAGGAACATGCATGGAGAGCATGTTGGATACCCTGGCACAGCCTGGAAACACCCTAACTTGCTTTAGAGTTGCTACAGTGGTTCGTAGGTGGAAGGGTTATTCAACAAAACTAATGATGACAGAGTAGGGTCCTGGAGAAATAATTATACCCGCTATCAGAAAAAGGTTTGCTTCAGAGTAAAAAAAAATTACTGTAAAAAAAAATCTAGTGTAAAATAGAAGTGAAACTCAAGAAATGAAGATGGAGTTGCAGAAGTAAACAGGAAAGCCTTCCTTGTTGTCAATACCAAATACGTTGGGCGTGATGTTACTTTCTGAATATCTGATGACTTATGTAGTTATCTATATATAAATACAGGTGCCTAATACTGTAGTAAGTGAATCAGAAAAGGTTTCTGCTGACTTTCCTGACTTATTTTCTCTACCAGCAATATAGGAATTAATGTCTGTTTATGCTAGAGGTGTGAATCGTGAGTTAGGGATTTGTATTTTCATGAGGCTTTAGTACTGGTTTGAAAAGTCTTCTCATATGAATTATTCCCCATATCCTAATACAGCTTAATTCCAGTTTACTGGTAGGGAAATTGAGACAGGAAGTCAAAGATATTTATTTATTTATTTAATGTATGAGTATGTTTCTGAGTGTCTTCACAAAGCAGCCTCTTTAATGCTTAGAAGATGTTTTAAAAGTGCAAACTTACTAAGTGCCAAACACTGTACACACTTCCTACCCTTGAAAATGGCGAAATCACTCTCTTGGGTGGGGGAATACACATAAAGAAACAATTTATTTTAAAAGAAAACAAATAATATAGTCTTCTGTGTCACTTGCAGCTGGTGTTTGCCTTATGTGAAAGTTACTATGTTTTTTTCAGGGCAGTGGCACTTCCATGTACATTCAAGTCACTGCCAGGACAGAACAAACCCAGCAGGTTTTACGAGACTCCTTTTTGTGAGTGCATGTGGAGGGGTATGATTAGTTAGTACGTTTGCTTTGCTTGAATGAAGCTCATGAGAATTTCTCTTGTGTAAATCCAGTGTGAGCACTGATAGCTTCAGTTTGCATTGGAGCTGCACTGAAGTTGCACACCAAAATCAAAAGAATAGTAAATATTTTTCTGATCAACACAACTTCTGATAGCTGATGTTTTTTCTTTGCTTCAAGGCTGTGTTTTTGTAACCTGGCTAGTAGCCAGGTAGCACTGAATATCAGAAAAATAATAAATATACTTAAACATTTTTAGTGTTTAGTTTTATTATAGAGCTGTATGAACGCTTATAAAAGTAAGTTTTTAATAGTACTAATTTGGCTAGTGCAAGACACATTGCATATAGATGGGGAAAAGGCTTTTTGGTTTGTGCAGCTGATGGCACTTCTTAGTCCTGATCTGAAAGAGCTTTTAACCCAACCTCTAACTGAATTCACCTGAGCAGAAGAATATCACATGGCAGGCTAATGGTAGGTGGTGGGCTGCAACTTCTAGCACCCTGAGGGCTATAGCAATTTTGTGAATTTACAGCAAGGTCTAGAAGTTGCTGCGTTAAGGAACAAATTGACTTGTCAGATAGGAGTCACTTGGGGCTAACAATTAACACCCAGGTGAATGCAAGAATGATGAAAGTTAAGATGAATTTGGAAAAACAGGGGTTTTTGTTGGTATTCTTTAATGCATCCTAGATTCTTTGTCCACTGGCTCTGCAATTTTTTTAATAGTATTACACTTAATAGAAAAGAAAGAGCTTTTTTTGCCAGCAAATGCTGAATCAATCAATGAAAATGAAAAACCTTGTGAGATGTTTTGTCAATATACCTGAAAACTGTTTGAATTCATTCATCCTGCTTTTTTGTAAGTCACAGACAGTTGATGGAAAATGTTTTGATCTAATCAGAAGAAAATAGGTACAGCTGGAGAAAGGTGAAGTTTTGGTTAGAAACATCAACTTTTCTCTATAAACTGTGTTGAAAAGGGACTTGGAAACATTAAAGTCATTGGACCAGAAATGCAGAGTTTAGCACTATTAGAATTTCATCTCAGCGGCTATATTAAAAATCAGGGTCATCTAAATAGATTTTAGGAGCTGTCACACTGTATACAATATCTAGAAATGAAAACCTTAGCCTGCTAGCTTTGAATGAAGACTATTTAAATTTGTCTTCATCAAGTATAAGATAACATTTCACAATATATGTTCATTAATATACACAACATCAATCATTCAATGTACAACTCTATATATGCTGTGACGTATGGTTGTGATGAATTGTATAAGGGAGAGGCCGGAAGAATTACTTGACTTTGTCTTTCAGCCTAAGATTTCCTCTGCACTTGCTGTCACATGTAAAGATATAGTTGTACCAGAAGATTAAGCGTCTTGTCTTGAACAACATGCCAAAGATACAGGCTTTGCAAGGGGCATGAAACAAAAACAAATATTTTGGGTTTTTTTTTTAAAGTTGTAATTGAGCTTGCCCTTTGAAGGAACAGAGCAATGACAATTGACTGCATTTACAAAAATGCCTCGTGAGTCTCAGCAGAGGTATATTTAATGTGAGATAGGAAAGAGATTATTTTTTCTGCCTGCCTTCACCCTTCATGAATCCCCACCCCCCATGTTAAACACTGACAGTATATTCGATTCTCCTTGTAGATAAAATAATTAGCAGTTTAGAAAGCTAATGATTGAATTGGCTGCTGTTTACTTTCTGGGCTCTTGGATGGACCTGCATACTGAGGTGTAGTGTCCCCCATCTGGACACAGCCTTCTACCTAAAGCCTCTCCAGCAGCATAAGGTGTGATTTTGTAATGTACAACCCAGCACCACTGGAGTCTGTCTCTGGCACAACCTGGGGATGTAGACTCATTTCGAAGTGACTACAGGAAAAGGGT
Source organism: Falco biarmicus (assembly GCF_023638135.1). Taxonomy (NCBI): domain Eukaryota; kingdom Metazoa; phylum Chordata; class Aves; order Falconiformes; family Falconidae; genus Falco; species Falco biarmicus. Next base: position 77,860,085 of record NC_079291.1, read on the forward strand.
TTTATTTATTTATTTATTTTTAAATAACTCAATAAAATGAGGACACACCCTGAAAAAAGTTTACTAGTGAACTGGGGAAAACAAGTTATCTTGGTATCATAAAGGCACAGACAACATGTTTTCAAGGAGTTAGTGTTTGTTTGAAGTGACAGAATAGGAGAAGCAATATAGTGCCAACGTTGTTGTGTTATCCCGCTGAGCAATCCTTCAGTATCCAGCATGGAGGAGCGATTAGCAGTGCAGTGAGGGAGGGCTCCAAAGGCTTCAGCAAACAAGCTGAAGGGGTGGTTAGGTAACTAGACAGCTTGGGAGCCAGTGATGGGCAAAACATTTCAGCATGAAATGTGAAGTAATTGTCCACCACAAACAGCATGGCAGGGTGCATGCCAATGCTGCTATAACACTGTTTATTATCCCTGCATATATTCATCTGTAGCTATAAAAGTATTATAGGTTGGGATGTAATTAGCCATTATAAATCAATATTTACAAGCTACACATAAGCTCACTTGTTTTCTTGTCAACTGCTCTGGTGTACCTCAAATGTGAAGAGTAGGCTGATGAGCAGAATGAATCATTCCTATGGCTTCGTAAAGGTTTTATTCAAACAGAAAAACCATGCATCTAAACTGCAGCCACAATTTTTCTTACAGTGTCAAACTTTGACTGTGCATCATTGGATTAATCTTTCCCTACAACAAATTTATGAAAATATATGAAATGTCTCCATCTATCTTGCTGTCACCTCATGGCTCTGTGGAGATTGACATATAATGCCCAGAAAAGATAGAGAGATTAGATGGAGCATGTTGTTGTAATCTGCAGGGAAGGTTACTCATGATGACTTGCTTGTTTTACATAATCCTGTCAAAATGCCTCCTAAGGTCAAGCAGGAATGTAGTTAATGTGGTTTTGCCATGTCAGTATCTCCCCATTTAAGCTTTTCTTGCCTCTCTACGTAGTTCTGGAGCTAACAACTCTTCCATCTGTGTTTTGACTCTGAGATGTTGTTTAGACTCACACAACCGCATTTTAATTTTAATGTCAGATCTTACTGGTGAGTGCTTATAAGTATAAAACAACACTACCTTCCTGAAGAGGTGATATGCAAGATATTGGAGATACTACCAGGATAAATGTACCTGCAGTGAAGTTTTCCAGCCTCTAGACCTTGACAGATGATATCTTCTTAATTTTTGCTGCTACCAGAAATCTTGAGGTTGTCTTAAATCATGTTCTCTTCTTTTTTTTGCTAAATTTCAAAGGCTGTGTCTTCATCTCTTGTCATGAGATATTCAGCATAAAGAACGCTCAGCCCTCTTGTGCTGCCTCCTCACTCTCCCGGATGGAGATTAGAGAACTTCAAATCTGAATATCCTTCTTGTCTCCCCATAAGGAGTGTAAAATCCCAGTCTCACTCTGAGACTGCAGTCTGGATTGAGACAGGCAGTCAATGTGATATGTCAGATGCTTAGGATTCACATGGTACCTTGCAGCTGGTTTAGGAGCAGGATCTGCAATGTAGCCAGGGGACGGCTTTCCAATGTTCTTGTAAGGTGTTAGTGTTCAACTATTAAACAACATAATTCGATGAGACTTAAAGACAACAAGAAATGGCCTTGTTTTCCCTTTTATCCTATGATTCCTTTGTTTTGTGTAAAGCCAGATTAATTTTTTTCTTAAAAAAAAAAGTGTGTGTGGGTTCTTAGTGTGTGTTGTTTGGGTTACCCAATTAATATTCTTTACTAATAGCAGTTAATATGCTCTGCTTCTCCATCTGCAGCCAAGTAGGACAGAGGTGGTTGATACAGAGAGCTCCTTGAAAGCAGCATAAATTGTTTAATACATTTCCTTTGTCTGCAGAAATTGTGATTTATGTTTGCGGTGTTAGCAAAGCTTAAGAAGTATGATTCTCTGTTTGATCAGCTTTGGCAGATATAGATATATACTGTAAGGGACCCACAAACTCCATTTGCATGAAACATGGCTGTGTAAATACTGGGGAATTCATGTTGGGAAACGCTCTTGGATAACCAAGAAAACTCCCTATACTACTTGAAATTTCAAATTTGAAGTTTCGGGGGGATTTTTTTGACTTTTGGTTGAAGCATTGCAAAACAAACAAGGTGTCTCGTGATTTGGAGGAAAGCATTGTAAATGATGTTTCTGGTGGCAACATGCAATTTCCTTTTGAGATTGGGATCCTTGAAAATGAATGAAGGCTGCTAACAGTGCTAGCTTAGCACTCCTTTGTTCATATATAACCTAAAAAAGCATTGTGCTATGTATTGGCAAGACATCAAGTCAACAGACCTAAATTTTGAGCTGTGTTGAGGGTTTAGAGGTAGATGGTATAGATCACATTCAAGCAACTTTGTGGCTTTTTGAAACAGCTGGCTTTATATTTTTATTAAGATTAAATTTTGTTCACTTTATACTATTTTAAATCTCTGGCTTACATGTTAGAAGTGAAAAATGTGCTTGCTTTTAAAACTCTTTTGTAATACCAGACTACTATGTTCTGTAAATTAATCCCAATACATTTTTTGTTAAGAAATCTATGCATTATAAGAAGATTGGTCAATACCTAACCTGAAAGTCTTCTTTGCTGCTCTTGTATACCACAGACAAGGAATAAGAAATGTAGTCTGATGTAGCTACTGTTAATGAAATCAAACTTTAAGCAGGGAGAGTTTAGCTAACATTGTAGATCAGAAAATCTGGGAGGTATTTCATATGGTTACCTTCAGGGCAGAGTTTAAAGCAAGAGAGCAATGCATTTCAGCAATGACTGCAGAACTAAAGAAAATGCACTTTAAGTTTAGCAGAATAAGGTCTTGATATACTGCAAAGTTTGTCTTTTTAGGATATCATCATGTGTTCAGTGTCTTTAAAAAACCCATTTTCTCCTTGGAGCTGTCACACTACTGACTTCCTACAAGGCCTGTATCTCTAATATATCTAGAATTATCAATTTTTGAGCGATGCAGACTTCTGCAATTCTAAAAAAAAGTTGAAGTGAGCTGCTTCCTCTGAACTCCAGAAAGCATGAGAGACAGAGCTCAGCCATAGCACCATTTCACTGGCATGGCACCTATTCTTTGCCTTATCAAACTGAATACAGGATTAAAACATCTAGAGAGGGAGTGATAGGAATTGATGGATGACACACATGCCTCAGTTTATCTGTGTGATCAGATAAGAGGTGCCTCCAGACAGATATTCTGTCTTCAACAGTGAATAGATATTTAGGTTGGGTGGGAATATAAGGAAGTATAGTGTCTGACTCCCAGTATCCTCTTCAGGAGTTGACGGCTTGGTGGCTCCCTAGCTGGGAGCTGCAGACTGAATGTCATGATTTGTATCATCCCTGATGAGCCCCATGGACTCATCTAATCTTTCTAACCCATTTATACTTTTTTGACCTCTGCAGTGTCCAGTGGCAACAGATTTACTACTTATTGTTTGGCTGGGGAAGGGTGAAAGGGAAAGGAGGATTTATCTGAATTTATAATTAATTCTGGGCAGACTAAAAGGCAGGGGAAGATTAATAGCAGGTAGAAGGCCTTTTAAGGAGGAACAGAAAGTTTTTGAGGAAATAACAGGCAAATTTAGTGTCCACTAGACAGGCAGTTTCTCTGAGAAAAAAATCTAAGACCAACAGTTGCACTTGGCTGGGCAGGACAAAGGTTGGCCAAGGATGTTCCTGCAGTGTTTTGGAGGTTTGCTGTGGCTGGTTGGTGGCAGGAGGGAGTTTGACTGGCAGTGACCAGGAGAAAGGAGTTGGTGGTGGAGACTGGCCTACCGAACCCACAGGTAGAGATATCTAGTTCAATAACATATGCCAAAGCTTCCAAGGTAAAAGTAGTGTACAAATATGAGTAAATAAGATGTACAGCCCTCTTTCTTTATTTTTTTTTCTTGAGTTTTATGTGTGTGGGTGAAAGAATAAATGTGTGTGTGTGTGTTTGGTTTTTTAAGCTGGATGAGTAGAGTGTGGGCAGCAAGATAAAAGCTCACTTGGGGATTACGTGGAGGCTGCAGTTCCCTCTGAGATTATGCAAGGTGCTTCTATGCAAAGTGGTAAAGGCAGGAGCCTTTACCTCCTAGAAGCAGACACCAACAGTATTTAGAGTAAACAAAGACTTAGGAAAATGAAACAATTGTGGTGGAGGAGAACACTTTCTGTGAGTTTGAGACTGTCTGTAAAATGAAAAAAGTGTAAAGAGAAGAGTCAGAATGTTGTAGGTTGCAGGCAGTGTTAACTGAATTTGTTTGAAATTCCCACAGGATTCAAGCAAACTTTAAATTAGTGTAAAACCTACCCGAGCTTTTAAATTCCCCAGTCAAGTTGTGCTTACTTGTGTTCTGCTGACTTGAATTTATTTTTCCCACTTGGACCAGCCAAATCCTGAAAACTGGAGTTGCTTTCAAGTGTCCTGGCAGTGAGGAGGAGGAGGAGAAACTGAGATAAATTTCTGGGGTTTAAAATTTTTCAGAAGTTGCCTTTAGGCTATCACTCTCTAGCACAGTCTTGAGGAAATGGAGAGCTATGCTTATGTGAAACTTAGGGAATTTTAATATATTTTGCAGACCAATGGCATTTGTTTACCTTTTAAACTTTAGATGTACTGGGGTTGCATCCCAACTGTATGGTTGTGAAAAATAGTGTGATGTAAAAGTACAAGAATGCAACACAAACTTGGGTGATTCAGGTTAAAGAGAACCTAGTCTTGGTTTCCAATAACATGCCCATGCAATTAAAAAAGCCAGACCCCTTTTTAAAAACAAACAAACAAACAAAAACCCCACACACAACAAACAAGCCCACAACACCACACCTCCCCAAGACTGCACCAAAACCATAGTATACCTCAAAGACAAGGTATGAGCAGAGAAAACCCTCATCATATGGATGAGATTAGCTGGTAATTAAAAAGCTAACCAATTTGAGTTAAGAAGTGGATTAATTAGATAAAACAGCAGGAAATCTAATTTACTCAACAATTTATTTTTTAATCGAAGTTAAGAAGATTTTATCATGGCTTCTATGAAGCTGGTAGGAACCCAGTCAGATTTAATTATACTGCTGTGTAATGACTCACATCTCAAGTTTTATGTGTTATGATTTATTTTATTTATAAATAGATGTACACTTAATATCTAAATAGAGTATCAAGACCATTTGATTGGCAGCTTTGATGCATTAATACTGAAGCTGCAGAAGGAGACAGAACTTTGAAATGCAGCTGGTGACCTAAAGTAGTGAGTTTTCTTAATTCCCTCCCATTCATCCAGAATGTATTTCTCTGGTTGTGGCATTAGAACTGTCTTTTTACTATTGGGTACTTAATTCTTTATGGAAGGTGGGCGGGCAAGAGGTGCATCTTTCCTGTATAGATGAACATGCTTTGAAAGCTATTTGTTGTCCTAAATACTTTTCTTAACAGATACCTTAGAAAATGCACATATCCAAAATTAAAATTGCATAGACTGAAATAGGGTACTAGTAAAGACTGCAGATAAATGCATTTGTGTGGGATTAGATGAAGCTGTGCAATAACCAGGGGCTTTGTAATATGGGTGCACAGGCACAGTTTTATTGAGTGTCCCCATAGGACGTGAAATGTTTTTAACTGCCCTGTGTAAACAGTCTAATCTAGTATTGATTCAGCTTGTACTTTCATAAAATAAGATAATGAAGACTAAGCATCCTCAGGCCTGTTGCATGGTTGCAGGATTTTCCAGGGTAATGATTAAGAAGGATTCAATTACTTCTTCCCAAATACCCCATGGTAAGGCACATTGCCCAAGGTCACACATCAGGTCCAAACATTCTGATGTCCACAGCTTCTGCCAGCCTGGGAGTTCATGCAGGTATTTCATGTTCTAGCTGATGCACTTAAAAAGGAGTGGAAAACTTAACCTGCATACACTTTTCCAATCTGTGTAAACTAGAGCTAACTTGTCTTTGTCTGAAGAATGTGTAGAAGACTGGAAATACAGAGTCTTATAACTCTCTGTAGTCCCTGCAAGATAATTAGTTGTGTGTGCTTTTTTTTTTTTTTTTTTTTTTTTTTTTTTTGGTGTGTGTGGGTTGGTTTGTGTTTGTTTGTTTGGGTATTTTTTAAGAATAGAAACAGACAGCTTTTTCATTATTGTCTCTGCGTTGAATTTTTAAAAGTAGAAAGCCAAGCAGATCTATATGGAATTAGGACTGGGGGATTTTTTTTCTGGAGAAGAAATTTACTGAAAAATGCATTTTTGAGGGGAAAAATCACCTAACTTGGGTTATTATTTTTTTTTTTTTATTTTGGCCACAATGTAGTGTTCTGAAAGTGGCAGAAAAAAATTCAGAAATGTTGATCATTAGAACTTTGAAATAAACGTTTGAAATTAAGCTATTCTTAAACCTCTATTCCCCAGAAATCCATCAGAGTAAAACTAGAGATTGACCTAAAATGAGAATTTAAATTTGTCTTTCTTTAAAAACGTTTTTTTTTCTCATGAGCTGAATTAAATTTTTAGTGCATATTTTGGTTCTGCTACCAGCCCAATATATACATTATTCATGCTGATCTACATCTCCAGATAATGATAAGGAACATTCTGAGTAATGTCAGAGGTGGTTATGCTACCATAGACAAGTGACTCATGCAGCAAGGAAAATGTCTCTCAGTTCTGCTTGTGAAGGACTATATCCCAGAAAGTACCTGCATGACCAAAGAAGAAATTGTTGTAATTGGGCTTTGTTCAAAAAGGGAATTTCTGTTCTTTCAGCAATTCTGCTTTTGTGAGTCCACTTTCATTTTTTATTTTTGAAACTACAGATAAGATATGAATATGCTTAGGTACAGCAGCTAGGTTTAAGACAAGATGTGTCTGGGGTCATGTTCTCAAAGTATATGTTCTATATCTTTGGATATAAGAAACATGACTCAAGTGTTTTCAGGCCCCAGACATTAAACTGAAGTTTGTACTTAAAAAAAAAAAAAAGTTACATTCCCCTAAATAAATCCAAAGACAATTAAAAAAAGTACCCAAAACAAACAAGCATCCCATACAATATCAAAAATCTATCCTTTTTGTTCTGCCGTCTTGCAACCCTTATAACAGACTAAGGGCTTAATCCTGTGAAAATGACCTTTTAAAAAGTAGGAATAAGTTCTTCCCCCCACCCCCCTCCCCCGAGGATTTTCCAATTCCTGTCAGCATTGGTGTCATCTTTCCTGTGAAAGAGTTTGTAACTTGGTGCTGCTTTATCTGTGAATCGTAGTCGGCCAGGCAGCATGACCCAGCTGCCTGGTACTTTTCTACCGCTCCATAACTCAGTAACAGCAAAGAATCCAGGCTGGCTGCTGAGGAGCACAGGCTGTGCTCTGGGGTTAGGTGCAAATGCTGCACTGGGCAATGTGCAGCAGTTGTGGGAGATGTGCTGTCAACAGGGGATGGTGCTGTAGGTGTAACAACTTGCACAATTATACGCTGAATGGTACTGCAGGCTTGACAACAATGTAAGTTGGAAAAAGAACACTGGTTAGTATTGCAGTAGATTTAGCTGCATCTATCTTGTGACTTTTTACTACCAAGCAGCTAACCTTCGGTAAAATTGGTACGTACTAGTGCCACGCTTTGTTACTTTTCATTAGGGTTTTTTTGGGTCCCCTTGGAGTGGTCAATTCACTGCTCTATGTAAATACTAAACTTGCCAACTTACCCTTTAAAAGCTTGATCAGTTTTAGATAACATCCAAAGAATAACAGACTACATGAACAGAAGCATATAGCTCTCAACAGCTGTGAAAAGAGCTAAAAGCCATACTTGGGTGTTTTGTGGAAACAAGGGATGGGAGAGAGGAAAAATATTATTCAAAATAGAGTTTTATTTTTTGATCTGTTAATCAAATTCATGGTGCAATACTGATAAAGATGTCCTATGGATCTTTTCCTAAAGGTCTGATGGAGTGATGCTACTTTAGAGAAAGGTAAATAAACTACAAAGGTTAAGCAATTCCCCTTCTTGGGACACTTATCTTAGATGTGCTTATTTGTAGACAGCTTTAAATGCATTATGCCTGAATAACTGTCTTGACTACTGTATTTGTCTTCACAATGGGGTCTAATTGTATACTGAGGCTTTAGTATGACTTATTTCACATCCCTATTAAACTGATTAGTAGCGTGACTGAGGCATGACTAGCCCAAATGACAAAGTAATAACCAACAACAGTAAAGCATGGCTGATGGGCAAATCAGGTCTGCACTGAACACTGAAAATGTTTGGATTGAAAACCCGTGTGTTCTACAAGTGATAAGAGCTACTGCTTACTTCAGTGCACCTTGAAGCATCAATGTAAATTTTATCTGGATTTCAAACTAATACCTGTAAAGAGGTACTAATTTCTATGTAACTCAGGCATTAATCTACATTTATGCTGCTGTTTCCAGTTGTAATTTCAAAATCTTTCACTCAGTAATTCGTAACAATCTCCTTTGACCTCCAGTTGTATGATGTGAAAGGTCAATAAATGCAGCTGTATTTGAAGACCTAAGTGCTTTCTCTAGCTGATTTCCAGCCCTCACCTGCTGGATCAAAAACTTGGAACTGAAACTTTCCAAAGAGAAATTCACTGCACAATGACAATGTAATTCTTCAGTCAAGATGGATGACGGTATTAACCAGAACACCTTCTTCATTTGAATGGTGAAGTGAAACCAGCAATTGTAAATCAACAGACTAGTGAGAGAAGCAGGAAACAAAAGGTAATAAATGTAAATAAAAGGTAAAAATAAACTGTTAAAAAATAATAAAGGAAAGACATGGAAGGGAAAATAAAAGCAGAAGGGGAGAGTCCTTGAATGTTGAGTGGTAAAAGCAATGGGTTCTGTGTTTCTAGGAAAAGAACAGTTGTAAACGTAATTTTTGGAATTTGTACTTTTAATAAGGATGCATAAAATCTAAAAAGCTCTTGGGAAATATCAGTTCTATAAGTAGAAGAATTTAATTAAAGTCCATCTACATAGCTTTGCAGAAAATATCCCTAGGCAAACCTAGAGCTTCCTCCTGAGATTACAAGTTTGGATATATTTGCATTAATTTAATTCCCCTAAACTTGATTTAGAAGTCTACGCTTTAGAAGTCCACAGTTCTTAGACACATGATTTAGAAGTCTACAGTGTTTTGATTCTTTACTTAAGTATATGGATTCGGAACAAGCAAACTGAGTAATCTCAAAGGTGGATGCCAATAGGACATAACTTGCTTGGTCTGAGGTTCTGTGGAGCGTGTTCATAGACCTGATGATCGATTTATTAATCAGTGATTGCAAAGTAACATAAAGGCTTCCTAATACTGTTTCAATATGACATGTGAGTTAGGGGAGTGCTAAATAAAGGAAAGCAGGATTTTTGTCACATCCAGTGCAATCTTAAGTTTGTACATGACCTGTGATGTTGAATGAAATGCATACCCTGGAGGAAAAAGATCCAGTAGGGATTCTTGGGAGGGGAATATACTAGACAATCATGAGAAGTGTGGTACCTCAGAGCAACAGCAACAAATGGAGCTCTGGGCAATAATGAACAGGGCTTTGAGGAAACTAGAGGCAAACACCTGTCTGTTGCAGATAGTCCTGGAGACTTTTAAAATGTAGGTTGCAAAATTAAAGGGTATAGGAAAGATCTATAAAAATGCTTCAGAGGTTTTAGACTGTGTCTTTAAGTGAATAATATGAGCTCAATCCACTTAGTGTATGAAAAAGAAGATTGAAATGTTGCTTGATTAGAAGACATTCCTGGACATAAAATCTTGTGTGTCGAAGAGCTCTGGTAACTAGTACAGAGATACATAACAAGTGTTTGTAACTGAGTATAGAAAGGGAGCTGAAACCAGAGTCATCCGAATTCACCTTAGAAAGGAAAACACATTTGTTTCAACGAATGAGGCATCGTCAAAGAAAAAGCCTAGGGCACTAATATACTTTTTTACTTGCATTGCTGAAACCAGACTCAGTAGCCTCTCTGGAAGAGATTTTTTTAACAAAATTCCAGTTTTGCTAAGGGTAACAGAAATGGGTTGGCTGTACCTTTCTGGATGGAATGGGAGCTAACCCACACCAGTCACACATGTAAGTGATGGCTGCGTGCTCTCCAGAGTCAGTGGTGCTTGCTGAGTGAAAATAAAACCCTGTCTTTACTGTTCTCATATTATTTTTGTCTTTTTCTGTAGTAGTAAATAGAAATTGATTGTTGATCTCATAAAAGCATTTAGCCAGGGTTAGGCAACTTTATGGTATGTCTACAATATCTCCTAGTCTGCTGTGTTATAGGTGTCCAATTTAAACCAGACTTCTTTCAATAGGCTAGCTCCTCTGCAGCATTCGGAGATTAATTTTCATGCCCTCTTACCCTCTGACTAGGTGTTAGTGCTCCTTTTGATTGAAATCCTGCTTAGGTTGACCCTAATGCTTCTCCCCCTCTCTGTGGAGTTTACCTGCTGTCTCTACATTTGAAGCTCTGTAACTTTCCTGGTCAATATTTCCATTCCTGTCTGCAGACTTTTAATTGCATTTTTGATTCCTTAGCCTTCCCTGCTGGATGCCTGGGCTCTGTAGCTCAGATCGTTGCTGTTTTGCCCTTTTGCTTTTCCAACTTATCAGTTTGCTCCAGTTCACTGGCCTCTGTGGATGCCTTCACTGACAGTCTGCAGCAGAGTCCTTTTTCTTGTGATGTCCAGACATACTTCTTCCTCCTACCAGAAATGAAGTGTTTGGGCTAGAAGGTATTTTATAATGCTTTTTTTGTCTTCTCTCCCCTCCCGCTCTGGCCTGCTGCTCTCACTCTGTAAATGCTGTGTGAGTCAATCCTTTTGGGTGTCATATTGGTATGATTATTACAATGCCTCTTGGTCACACCGAACCTTTCAGTATCTGCCAGTATGTACGTATGCACACATCCTAGATTCACCTTTTTGCCGCAAAGACCATTGAAGTTCCTTTTGCCTTTTATCAACAGAGTGTATATTTTAGACCACCCTCTTCTGTAAACATTTTAGGCACTAAACTGAGTGCTTTATCCAGAACTCCTGATTCTTCAAATCCATTTGACTGCAGCCTTGTCCTATGTGGTGCTGTTTGTGCATGTGTTATGTGGATCCGCAAGTACATAAACTGAGTCAGTCTCCTGAAGCCTTCACTCATAAACTGATGTGTTACACAATGGAGTAATGGATTGCTGTCTGGTTTCCTTGCATGCGTGTATTAAGGCAGCTCTAAACAGGGGAAAGCGGCCAAAACTGGAAACCCAAGGACCTAGCCTCTTCCCAACTCTGACTGGGTTGCTATTAGAATTAGTAAGTTCCTTTGTTCATTCTGATTTTGATTTACCCCAGTAATGGCGTAGTTTAGATGGAACATAAACTAATACTTAACAAGTTTACTGGTTGCTGCAGCACATTAATTATTTGCAATTCTAATGCTGCTGCTGTGTTCAACATTTTGGACAGAACTTAAAATGGAAAGAAGGTTCCTTATTCACCAGGTAGATTGCAACATTTCCTGTTTTCACTATAATGCAGGTTGGCGTGTGTTGGTGGTTTTTCTTTTTGTGTATGTGGGTTTTTTTTCCTTCCTGTCTGTGGTGTGTTGGCCGCTCTTTCAACACTGACAGTCAGCCTGAATCCAGGAGCTCTGAATCAAGCAGTTCTGGCTTAATGTCTTCAGAAGGCTTGCTTGAGCCCCAGAGGTGTTGGGTTTTTTTTTGTTTTTTTTTTTTTTATGTAGTTGAAATCCAGATGACTTTCTGTTAGTTTGCAATTATTTTAAATAAATCCATTTTAGGAAAAAAGTAATTGGCTTAGCTGCACTTGGAACTCCTGCTAAACTCTGGCAGATCCTTACTGGGAGGGAAAGTGCAGTTCTAGTTACAATATGCAAAACACTGGGGTTTTTTCTTACCTGAATTTAAAACCATACTTTTAGTCTTACTCCCATATCTAAGAATGCTTCTCTATCTTTATTGGTCCACTAACAAATACTGTGAATGCTGGAAAATATATAATAATAAAAGAACAGCTGGCAATAAGTTTAAGTTTGTACTTATGCTTAACTTATTGACAATGTTCCTGCAAAACTATTTGTGATGGGTATTTCTGTAGCTGAATCAAGACATTATATGCTCAGGAGCCTACCTACTGAAATCACGTAATAACAGCCTGATATCAACTTTTCTAGAGCTTGGCAAAGCAACTAGACATAGTTACTGTGATGACATCAACCTAGTATGCCCTACAGAGAACCTGAGCTGACTACTTTGGAGTGGTTTTTACTGTAAACTTTTCCTTAGAGGTGTCAACCTAGGACAAAAGTATAGACTAGCAGGAAAAGAGGACAAAGAAAAGAGCAGCCTGACCACCAAGCCATATCATACATACTGGGGGACGTTTGCTGCCCACTGGAGGAGTAAGGATTGATGCTCTCGCTGAGGGTTTTCCTTTACCACCTTGTGCTTGTCACACACTAAATAAAGAGCTACTGAGGAGACAGTCTCTGTTCTCTAGTTCTGTGCAGAGCTTGATGTAAAGCAAGTTGCTTTTATTTAAAGTCATAACGAACACTACCACTAATACTTGTGCATGATGAATAGCCCCCAAGAATGATAATTGTGTTTTTCTTCTACCTACATATTTAAGTCTAAAAGAAATGCAAAAGTTAATTTCGCTCAGAACTGGGGATACTTATTCTTGTATATCTACCTATGAGGAGATTTTATCCATGCATTTGCATCAAATTAGGATATTACAAAAATAGGTATTATAAATATTGTTGAGGGATCTCATTTTACTGATAAAGCATGTAGGATAAAAGTGTGTGGGGAGAACAGAAGCCAAGAGCATTTGTCTCTGAGCTCATTTTCTATTGGTTTGATTCCTTTCATTTGATATGAAAGAGGTGTAAAGTGGAAGAGAATCAGGCCCATCCAGGGAAGCCAAATACATTATTCATGTTATTCTGTCGGACAAAGGAATAATTTACTCCAAGGAGAACGAATGCTTAAAAGTTCTATGAAGTCCTATGCTAAGGATTTAAAGCCTTTTTGTTCATCTATCCTATTTCTATTTGAGAGCTGATTTTGGCTTCATGTGCTTGTAATTGAAATTTGATGTCGCTCATATTAAAATATCGTTGATATGCAAAATAGCACACACTGTTTGATTTGCAAACTGCTGTTTTAAAATGGATGATCTTGAATATTAATGAAGCAGGCTTTCAAACAAATTGCCATTTTCTTTCCCTTCTCCTGTCCCCTTATTTGATGTGGGTGCAAAGGGTTTTGACAGTATGGAAATTATGAAAATAAGAAAATTCACTTCATCAAGTGCACCATTAATTATTCATTAACTATTTGAAAGGCAGCATCTCAGCGCGCTCTCTCTCTATATAGTGTCATTCACCACCTACTCTATTTAGTGTTCTCTATCTTGATTTCAGTAGGTGTTTGTTATTAATTTTTATCATGACTTAGTCAAAAGACTGTGGTTCCCTTAATCAGATCCTTTTGAACTGATAGGATCGTTATTGCTCCTGTTCTAACTACATGAGCATTGAGTCATGTATGATGTGCAGTGCATGCTTTTTGTCCAAGCATCATACAACATAACTTTACAGCCTTCATCCTTAAGCTGAATGTTCAGTGCATTCTGCTCTGCAGAAATTTGTTTTGATCTGCACTGGTTTCTGTTCTCAGAAATCTGTATTCCAAGTCCTGATGAAGAGATTAGAAATTTTACCGCAATTAACTTGTTCAAAAAGGCCAAGCCCTGTCGTGAGATGAAGTAAAAGGAAAATAGGAACTAGATCTTGTTTAAAAGCAAATTATAAAATAGTCCTGAAGGTTATCCTGCTATTAGTAACAATAAGGAATAAAGATTTAAAAAGTCAGCACAGCAAACTTTTGAAATCCCAGATGGATTTTGGGTAGATAGTCCCAGGCAGAACCAAAGTTGCTTTGACTATAAACCTAGGTCCAATATCTAATGCTAGAGTGTCATTCAGAGAAGCTTTGTGAGCTGATTGGCTTTACTTGGGAGACTAGAAGCATTAAGTACTTAAATGCATATAAGGAAGTGGGTTTTCTGATTCTCACTGGACTCTTAACACCACTATTCTGATCTTGCCTCATGCAAGTAAAAAGCTTTTTACAAACAAGTTCTGAGTGTCATGTAATTAGATGCATTTGAAAATCATTAGTGTCTGAATAAGTGATGTTGAAAAATTATTAGGAAACATCTAATCAGTTACACAATGAAGATCACATACACTGCACTAACCAGAAGGAGGGAGGCCATTATCAGTGAAAGTCGTGCAGCTTCAAAGAGAACAACAGATGCTCAAAGACAAGGTTGATAATAAAATCAGAAGCATCCCTGTCTGTAATTTATTCAGTTTACTATGCTCTTTATCCAATTAGCCATATGCTATGGGATATAAATTTTGAATATATGTTCTTTTTTCTCTTATATGCTGATCATTACACAAAAGTACTAAAAAATTCATCAGGAGAATGCCAAGGATCTGGTGAGAGCAAGGATCTGTGAAAACAAGGACATTTCAGAGAGATTTCTTCTTTGATTGTAAATTGGGCCATTGAATTTGAGTTTGGCAACTTGTGATGATAGTATGTTGTGTAGGCTATATTGGGCTAATAACGTGCCGATAAACTGCACTGTCTAGACCTTGATAGCAGCAAAGGGAAAAGGAGTCTGGGATCTGAAACTACGTTTTTTGTTTCCTGGGGGAAGGGAGAGAGAAAGGATGAAATACTGACTTCTACTGTATTTGCTTGGGCTTGACTTCTTGTAGGGCTTGACTTCTTGTAGGGCTTGTCTGTGTATGGAGGTATACACTGGTCCTGGTCTTACAGAGCTAGTGCTCTACAGGTGGCTGTGGTGGGGAGGTGGCAGAGCTGATGCACCCGCTAAGCTTAGAGTGACGTCTGTGGCCATTGATGTACACTCTTTTCAGAGGGAGTCTGGAATCCTGTAAGTAGTAGAAGATTCTGGTAGTATCCTGTTCTGTAAGCTGAGGTTAGCCTGCACTTGCTAGACCTCTGCAGAGCTGTGCTGTTATCCAGGTGTGCCTCGCTTCAGTACCAGGGACATTTCTCCTCTGTAAATAAAATATTTCTATGTTAAATTTATAATTCTCCAAATGTTAACTGGTTGGAGACAGCAGAGTCAATCTGTTTTATTTCCTGAAGAGACCTGCCTGCCATGTTTGGTTTTGTTTTTTTTTTTTTTTTAATATGGGAAAATCACATCAGAAATGGCAGGGAGCTAGAAGTTAATAATGAAACATGTTTATTTTCAAAGAACAAAAAGAACAACAGAACACTCATTTAAAGGCAGACAATCTGAGGATGTGTTCAGAAGGCATAATTTAGCAAACATTAAGGAATAAGACTTGAAATATGAAGAAACAAAGCCTGCAGTTAAATTAAATATCCAATTAAGCTATCTGCTTGGCTGCAAAATATCTTTCTGACAGACAATTAGTTCTGGTCAAGTCAAACATTTCAGCTATGAATTCATATAGGGCAATTAAAGAAACTAATCTATATTTGATGTGAGGAAGTGGTGAACTAGAAAGCTTCAGAATGAATATAGAAGTTTACACTACATGGACTTCCCTGCAGTCTTGCCACTGCATGGGGAAGGAAATGGTGATTTTCTAGATGGCCCTGTAGTACTTTTCTTCTCTGTAGAATGTCTCCAGTAGGATAATATTACTGACATCTGGTTAATACTGGAGATGCTATAATCCAATCCAATTTTAATAGCCAGACACACAAGAAAAGTACACAAGATCATAGAAAATATGTGGAATAGACTTCCAAATTGTTTCACTAAAATGGAATCAAATTCTCCCTTGACTCAAAGCTTTACTTTGCTGCTGGATCCTGGAAGTTAGTTCTCTCCCTGACTGTAGGATGTCTCCTTCCTCCCAGATGCACAGCTCAGTGGGGGACTGGACTTTGATGACTGTCAGTACACAGCACTGCTGAAATGACCAGCAGTACCTTCCTCCCTGCAAACAGAGCCAATGTGGGGTTTTTCAGCAGTGTAGGGCAACTCCAATTTTGCCATCTCAATGTTGATCAGCTGTGGCTGGCCCAGGACTGGGCTGCTTCTGCCCAAGCAAAAGAAGAGGGAAGGGAAAGGGATAGTGCTGAGGGAGGCATCCCAGAACTAACTTTGAAGCTCCAGCTCCTGGAGGAAGGAGGAGCAAGGAACAATTGGAGGAATGAGAAATGACAGTATCTGTTTCTGTAAGACTCATTTTAAAAACTTGGAACTTATCAAATGTTCAGCCTGAATACATGTGTTACTACTGCCTCATTTGCATGTCAACAGTGTGTTAGATAATGCCCCTTCTAACTTTCTCTTGAAAATCCTTAGCTGTTATTAATTTATATGAGGTAAAATTGCCCAGGATACTATTAGTGATGTAGAGCTGAAATCCTGTTGGTGCTTTTGAAGTGCTTCCCCTCCTTCTTCATATGTCTCCTCTTTTGCTTAAGAAACTGCTCTTTGGTCTTGCTCCTCTTTTCCTCATCTCCCAAACTTCTAGTGAATAAAAATTTTGGATGCATAAGAAATTCATATAGGACCTCCTTGTGTAAGCTGTAAAATACATGGTACTGTATTTTTCCCAGTACATAAATAATAGGCCTTCCTCTCCAACCCCAGCTTCTGGCCCCATGGGCTTCACTTTAACCTTCCCAAGGATATGTTCTGTTTTTCATCCCTGCAATGCCAGAGACGCTTGGAAAAGGCTATGGAAATAAAAGCTAAAAGCACTTTTCTGTAATTAATATTGTCTCATTGTTCACTTGTGTTCCTGGAAGCAAACCTTCTTCTATCCCCCTCAAGAATATGTCCTGATCTTAAAAATGGATTTCAGCAGGTTCAGTTGTGGAGAACTGCATCTGTACTGATATCTTGTTGATATGCCAAGTTCTAGTTTAATACAAGCTAGAATTGCTGAACTATATGAAGGTCTTGAAATGCAGGGTTTATAATGGAAGCAGCAACTGACCATTAACTATAGTGGTGCTATTGAGAAACCACTATAATAAATTGTTTTGACTTTATGAAATGGTGACATAAAGAAAGCATATTTGGTTTTAGAGTATAATTATCCCATTATTCTACTCTCTGAATTTTGTTTTATTACTTTCTCCTAAAATAAATTTTATTACAGCCAGAAGCGTATTAAGCCATAAAGAAGTCTGTCCCATGGGCAAGCGTTTGTGGTTTTAATGTATTTTTTATATGTGTAAGACAAGCCATATATTGTGTGACATGTGCAAGGACCATAAACTCAACTAATGATTGAAAACGCTAATGTATCACCGTAATCAGCGTTCAAAAGTTTGTACAGGTTTCCACATCAAACCATTCCTGAGCAAATATGTTGCTTGATACACAAAGCCCAGCTGTAAGATCTGTTTTCTTAGGAAAGTTTAGAAAAGGGAACAAATAGCACCTGTGGTTGGTTTTTTATTATTATTATTATTTACTAAATTAATATTTGTTATGTGGAGTTCCATCCACTGCTCTTTAAAGAGGTGTGTTTGATATTTTATTTTGCAATAATGCTGAACATTTTTGCAGCTGCTAATGGAAATGAAGTTGCTAGCTTATCCTGTTCACTTACCACTTCGCAGGGTGGAGTCCACAAGTTGCTGGTTTTAGATCCAAAGCACTTTCTCATCTGTTTGTGTGTAGTTGTTCTATGGTTGTAGGCATTGGGTTTAGGAAGGACTGAAACACTAAGTCTAAGCAGATACCCAACATCCAGACTGGTAGGCTGTCAGTGGATGAACCCAGTGATGTAAAGATAAAGATCTACATTCTTTTTTGTTGTATCTTCAAAACAACATGTTAGTTGAGGAAATATCTTCCATCCCTGTATACCTTGTAGCAGAAATATTACCCTTTTTTGAGAAAATTTACAGGCATTATCATTTATTTGGTAAGCATCAGTCTTCATTTGGTTTCCTGCTTTTAATTTGTTTTTCTTTATTAGATGCAGTTTAACAGCTGAAGGTACCAGCGAGGGCTGGGTCCCCATTATAATGGGAGAGGTGCTATTAGAGAACACTTACGGCTTTTCACTTCTGCTTACTCACTTCTGACTCATTGAAATGATCTCTCTGTGGATCAAGATGATTTTAAAACAGTTAAGATGAGCAATAATTTGCTTGGAAGGCATAACTTAGTTTATGCCCATCCAAACAAGGGGTGGCAGATAAGAATAATAAGGCTCTGCTGTAATGAGAAAGTTCATGATCACCTTTACCATGCGATAGTTCTCAAGTGAACTACTAATACTCCAGTTCCACTGTTGACAACCTCTGTCTGAGAAGGACCATACTTGACATTAGTTTCTGACTGCTAGACTTGAGTATTGCAGTCTTTGTTTGCTTTTGTGTGTAGAATGATAACTATTTCTCCACAAAGCTCTACCGAGTGAAAGAATTAGAGTTTGATGCTGTTTTGCAGTAGGCAGCCCAAAGCCTCCCAAAGCATGGTGGTGGGTGGGGTGGCAAACATCTTGCTTCTTTAAAGACAGTTAAACGTTAATAGGGGCCTAGACAGTAAAGTTGGTACAGGTTGTGGTGCAAGAAGTAAAGTCATGAAGTGGAAAGCAATGTTAATAATTCAGTGTTGTGGTTTAACCCCAGCCGGCAACTAAGCACCATGCAGCTGCTCACTCACCCCCCAACAGTGGGATGGGGGAGAGGACTGGAAGAGTAAAAGTGCAAAAACTCGTGGGTTGAGATAAAGTCAGTTCAATGGGCAAAGCAAAAGCCATACGCACCAGCAAAGCAAAACAAGGAATCAGTTTGCTACTTTCCATCAGCGGGCAGGTGTTCAGCCATCTCTAGTAAAGCAGGGCTCCATCACACGTTAACAGTTACTTGGGAAGACAAATGCCATAAAACCGAACTTCTACTCCTTCCTAGTCCTTTCCCCAGTTCATATATACTCAGCATGGCATCATATGGTATGGAATATCCCTTTGGTTAGTTGGGGTCAGCTGTCTAGGCTGTGTCCCCTCCCAATTTCTTGTGCCCCTCCAGCCTTCTTGCTGGCAGGGCCTGAGGAGCTAAAAAGTCCTTGACTTAGCATAAACATTACCTAGCAACAATCAAAACCATCAGCGTCTTATCAACATTGTTCTCACACCAAATCCAAAACACAGCACTGCACCAGTTACTAAGTAGAAAATTAACTCCATTACAGCTCAAACCAGGACATCCAGAATTACTCATAAAATCATGACTGAATAATGATAAGGAAGATTATTTCATACAGGCTTACAGCAGAATGCAAATTTTTTTGAAAAAGAGTATGCCAAGGTACTGTTGGTTGTACTGGCCTGAGGATAGCCAGCCAACCTGGACGATCAGCCTAGTCTGACCTTTGTCATAACATGAGCTATAGGATTTCCCTGAATGATCTCCTCCAACTCTCACAGCTTGTCCACTCTCTGGCCTGTTCTCCTACTCCTTACATGGAAGACTCCCAGTAGAGAAGATTGGTGTTGGAGCATCCTTTGGGCAAGTGAATGCTGCAGGGCTGCCCAAGTTATTTTTTATTTACATATGAAATACCCAAGAGTAGAGTTTAGCTCAGAGTTTTTTCTCGAATTGGGTCCTCTGCTATAGGAAATAATGGACAACAGAATAGACTAATAGAAGGCGCATAAATCAGGTAAACTACTACTGAGCTCTATTTGCCTTTAGTTCCTTCAGTTTAATACAGACCGTGCCTAGTTTCCCCGTCCTTTGGGTTTCAAAGCAGCTACTGGGAATGAGAGAGATAAAGCTGTAATTTGCTACAGATCACTGGTGATGTCTGTTTAATAAACATTTATTACATGGAAAAATTATTTAGCCTTACAGCCTCTGTTATCATGTACAGCTATTTACTACATAATCACAGCAAGTCTTGTTACGAAAAGGTTCTGTCACAAAACTGTTCCTATGGGCTAGTCATCTTCTGGTTGCTGAAAGATACTTTTCTTTATCAAGTGGTGAGGGTGACATCTACTTCTGTGGCTCACCCATGGCTCCAGTCCCCTAAGTACTTCTCCCCTAGAATTCATTTTCCATGCCATACTTGTTACATGTCCAAAAGTGGATGTTCCTTCATCATAAGCACCCCTCGCACATGCTGTGTGTCCTAAATTGTGGCTGTAGACTTCTGTCTCTGCAATGACTTTCCTATATCATGGCAAGTGAAATGCCTGGTGCCTATAATGCTACCAGTATGTGACCATTCATATTTATTAGACAAAATTATGAAGCAGGTAGAAAGAAGGAAAAAAATATGTGATGCCAGCAGTCTCCTGGGTGTGATGACACTTCACAGCAGCCTGTTTCTCTCTCCCTGTTCTCCAAAGTTATCAATTAAGAGACAAACCACAGGCAGCTCCTATACAGCACCATCTACAAAAATAACTTATGCTCGTGGAAAATATTTATTCACTGCTCTGGTGATTATGAATTCATGTTGTGATGAATTCTGTGCATCTGAAAAGGAACAGAAGTATACCAATATTAAATGTGAGCTGTATATTTAATGCCACTATTAATAATATGCAGTAAAATCTTTGTAACTTGCAAAAAATAATTGAAGGAGAGCATTGAGATATTATGAAACAAATTTCACCTACTGCAGTAAAACTCACTTTCCTTCTGTATTTTGCATAAATAGATCCTACCTAAAGCTTGTTTGCTTAACTCAATTCTTTTAAGATAGTAGGGAACTAATAGGCTAGTATGTGGACTACCTCACAAGGCAAATACATTATTCATAGGGAAGTATTGACTTGTGTACTACACTTCATGTATTCTGCCTTAAATTTGGAAAGCCATCATTTATCTTCTTCATCGTTTGACATTTTCTAAATCTTACTGAGCACTACACTCTGGTTGCCCGCTCTTATAGGGATTTAGCTGGGCATTTGACCTTGCCAGCATTCCTGACTCTCTTTATCAAAAAGATTGTGTTTGAAAGGGGTAATCTGTAATAGGTGTCCTCTAATGATTAATGTAATGGAAAAAAATAATGGAAGGTTCTGGGGAATACACGCAACATTTTTCAATTAGAGAACTGCTAACATTTTAATTAATTATTAGAAAGTTAGTCGATTAGATATTATTATCCCTTTCAAAGACATTAGGTTTTCCCTCCCTTTATTCCCTGCTTTCACAGAATGTTAATTTAAGGAAAGTGGTCTTTCTTGGGAATTAATTAAAATGAATGCACCACTGACAACATTCTAATTTCAAAAATTTGGTAAGGGTGAAATCAGTCAATTGCCAGCTTGCAACTGCCTTGTGCAGTTCATGCAGATGGAGCAGCCTGCTTTTGTGAGAGTAGCTTTGGGAAGCAGGAAGCATGGGGTAGAGAGGCAGGAGAGGGAGGGATCATCTAATGCTGAGTCATGTTCTTCTTAGTCTGTGTCTTGCCCTCTCTGGAAAGAGACAGTCTTGTGTAGAGGCCCCTAATTTCATTTGGATCCAGCTGGAGCTTCAGTGGGGGAAGGTACAGCTATCTGCAGGACCTCAAACAGAATGTGGATGCTTCTCAGTGGGGGATGAGCAGGCAGAAAGGGCTGTTCTCTGTTGCTATCTTCCCCATTTATTTCTGCTAGAAATGGTTTATGTTGTACTTTTCTGTGCCGTTAATAAAGAAACCACCCATTGTCCTCCAAGGACCAAATATAGTAAGAATGATTTTCATAGATTTTAAATAGAATGGGTTCTACCATTTTGTCTCCTGTACCACCCTTCTCCAGAAGAAAACCACTGAGAAGACAGCACCCAAGAGCAAACCCCCATGTATCTATTTGTATTTGCCTTCTGTTATATGCTGTCTTTTGTTTTTGGGGTTTTGGTGTATTTTTTTTTTTCTTTTGGCTTAACTTATTTCCCAGTTTTCAATGTTTCAGGTGAGTGGGGCTGATTTCTGCAGGCTCATACGTGACTTTGCTGTGTGATATCATAGTACTTCTCTAACTTCCATGAATAGAGGCGGGAAGCCTCCAGACTTCAGTTACAGCTAGCAGCTGTGATAAAGAACTTACTGTTGCTTTAGGATAAGGGGAACCCACCCTCTACAATGTTTGTTTTAATAGTTAGCAACTTCTGCTGTAGAATCAGTCTCTGGGGCTTCATAATGGTTAGTGAGAGAAACATGTTGAGTATTCTTTTTTCTGTTTTTCCCTACATGCAGTTTTTTATGTCCCCATTTCAAACAGTTTCACCTACCTTTGCATTAGGACCTATTGTCATTTCTTACTACTGGAAAAGTTCCTGTAAGAAATGAAGTTACTTGGATGATCTTTTTTTAATACATGCATTTGCCCATATGAAAAAAGTTTCCTGCTAGCCCTCTCCTTACCTTCCTTGTATCTTGTGTATTAGCTTGAAATAGAAACATTTGTCTGATATGTACTGGGAAGTGAAACACCGCTTGTTTTTTTTCTCCACATTGTTGCTTAAGGGGAGAAGTGTGTCAGGATGATCTATTGTGGGCAGTTAAGTAAATCCAGCTCCAATTTGTATTCTGAACTTTTATCAGTAGAACATTTCCCATGGCCTTATCAGGGCAATTTAAAAATATGCAAACTATTGTCAGGTACCATGGAGAAGAACAAAAGGATTACTGAATAATTCAAAGTGAAGCTCTACTGGTGAGTCTGTCTCCAGCTCTGTCATTTTTCATCATGGTGTATATAAATGACTGACTGGTTGCCTCTGTCCTAGTCTTAGATGTTGACCTTCCTGTACTGTCAAAGAGATTCCTTACTCATTTGACAGTAACCTTTTCAATACGATCACTTCTATGCCATACAATATTAATGGAGCAGCAATGAATAATAAATGCTTTCCAAGACAGCCTGCTTGTTTCAATTAGATCATTGGATTTCCCAGGAGTGGCTCCCATATATTGTCAGGTGTGATGCAGATGCTTGTGCTGGCAAGTATAACCTCATGTTTTAAGAAGAAAAGGTAATTGGCTTTACTTGAACATCTATAAGCACAGGATACTGCGTGACAGATAATAAAGGCTTCATAAACTGATGCTTGCCATGCAGATTTGCAGAAGTGTGGTGTAATATGTGAAACAGAGCAGAGATTTTCAGACCAAATATATGTGGAACCTCCAGATGAACAGTATTAACATTTGTGCAATGTACTTTGGACCTAAACTTCTGGCACGCTTGGAAGATGAATAAACACTAAGTTGTTCTTTAGACTTCTTACCACTGTGGAGAGGTCATTTCAGATATGACTCATTTGAGATTTGAAATGGTCAGGAGCCAAGAACATCCATAAAGCTTTTCCAGTTAATTAAAAGAGGCTTTTTCAAAGACTATATATAAACCAAAAAATGCTTCCGCCTTTATTTTGACATGTTTGGGTGGAAGTGAGAAAGAAGAAACCCATTTATTTCAAGGGCCAGAGTAGAAATGCCCTGAGGTTAAAATAAAAAAAATCAAAGCAGCATGTAAATTTTAAGTATCATAGAGGACTGGATGTGCACCAATAGATTTGTGCTAAAGGTCCTACTGTCTGCTGTAAGGAAGGGCTATTGTTTCATTGCAGGACTGGATTGCTTTGGAGGAGCATATCCCACCAGATGTTTCCTCAAGATCTTTGCAGACATTTTGTGTTTCTAGGTAGCTCATCCATCCCACCGCTCCTGCGTGCCAGTGGAGTTATGGCAGGGCTGCATGTGCAGGTGAGAAGCTGCATATAAATAAGCACCAAATTTTAACTGAAATCATGGGGAACTCTGTGTCAAACATGTCCAACTCTTCAGACTTCAAAGTGACATGGCTCCACACCAGAAATAAGTAATAGTCATGCCTGGAAGTATGGCTGTCTTTCAATTTTATGTCCATAGAAAAGAATCACCTGTAATGTTTCCATCAACACACACAGGGCAGAAGGGTGAAAATCTGTGAATCTGTGTTATTTTGCTTTTAATTTTGTTTTATCTCAGTTTTAATTATTTATGTATTGCTATTGAGCTTTGAAAGGGGAAAAAAATCCCTCTACTTTGAGTAGCTGAATGACCCATGACCATTTATAATTTCTTTAGCTGGTTGTAAAATCTGACAAACCATATTAAATATAAATTTTAAATTAAGTTCCTCTGTTGCTGACAGTTAAAGCAGTGTATCATTAACAAAACCTACTGCAGGATTCCTGTAGGCATTTCTCACAGGGTAATGAGGAGTCCTGTTTCTCCTCCTATGCAGCAGGACAAAAGCCCTACTTTTATAGCTTCATGCAGGGTTTTATGCTTAGTAATAACTTGAATTTGTTTCCATTGAGAAACTACGTTTGACAAAAATCACATTTGCTGGTACATCTCACCTAAATACATCTGCCTACTGCCTCCCCAAAGGCTGCGCTGTAGGGGCAGAAAGTTGGTTTGCAAATATACTAATCAGTATTTTAGTGAATCTAAAATGTTTTTTTTTTCTCCTGAAAGTTTCTTGCAAAGGCAGTATTTGTGTTTCTTGTGGCTCTGTGTGGGGTTTGGTTGGTCTCCTCATGTTTCAACCAGGGAGCTACTTATTTTCTGTAGGAGGAGAAAAGGCCATAGGACTGAAGCAGAGGGAGATGACACAGGCTAGTGGCTGAGTTCTTCTGTTTATCTACACCCTTCCTGAAGCTTAATTAAATTGAACACCAACTGTCCCAGCTAAGAGCTGTTTTACCTGACTGACTGGTACACACTGGTATATGTGGCTGGGCTTTCTTCTGTGACCAGCACAACCTTGTTCCTATATAGATACTGGTGTTAATGGCAAGGAATTTAGATGGATTGAATCCTCCAGTACAAAAGGACTACAAAATGCTTCCAGGCAAGGAAGCCTTTCCAGAGAGCAGAACCAGAGTGGATCAGACTGCATGTGTTTAAGCTACTTGCACAGAGGGAACAGCAGAAACAGAATAGGTTGGCTCCAGGTGAGGGGCTGCTGCTGTTTCTAAGGTGTTGTTGATACTGAAATGAGTGGGGCTGTAGATAGTTGGAGAATTTCTGCTCTGAGAATTGTAGTTCTGGTCTGTTCTACTATACCTGACTCCTGGACCAGGATCATACTGTCTTCTTTTGCTAGTGTCGGTGGTAATGACAAGCTCACTTGATATTGTATGGTTGTAGTTTCTGAACCACACAGCTTCTATTTAAGTCCGCTTTACCTCTAGGTAGTTAATGGCTACATTAATATTTATTTGATTGATAAGATTAGAAGAATTTTGGATTTTGCTGTAGCTCACTCAGATAAAGTAGAGAAGGATCTCTTGGTGTTTTTATGCTAAACCTTTAACACTCTTTCATGGAGTAGATTCTTGTTTGCAAGTAGTTGGTGTTTGCTTGTTTTTTCCAAAAACGTATTAAGAAAAATTACACTTATTTTTGCAAAGCTAAAAAGTACAGAGAATAAAGCTGAGATTTTTCAGAACAGAACTGACTATGCTATGTTTAAACAAGAACCCTTGTTTTAAAACTGGTCATTCAAGTTTCTTCCCCATAGTGCTTTTAGACAATCCATTGAAAATAGCAATCATGAGTTGTTAATTGCTAACCCTTCCACGGCAGGAATTTTGAATGAGTACGTTAAAAAGCAAAAGGTCATATTATCCTCCCTTCTCCCACATGGCTGGTAAGCCAAGGAATGCTTCAGTGTTCTCCACTGGTTGTTTTCCTGACCTTTTCCGTGAGTTGCGTGTCCGATCTGACAGAGATACTTCAGCATGGGTTTCCTTTGGGCTTGTGGGAAGCAGGCAGGGCACCCACTGAGTGCACAGGTTGTACAGTGTCAGTAATGTTCATGGGTGAGGTGTGCCCTGGCCTGACACTCTACTAGTGAAAAGCATAGCATGTGTTGACTGGACAGAGACCTCTTTGGAAGAGCCAAAGCTCTTCCAAAACACACCCGCATCGCTGGGAAGAGGTAAGGAGCTGGCAGTGCTTCTCTCTGCCCTCCCTCTCCTCAGGGGCCTCAGCCTACACTCTCTGAAATGCCTGCCTCCTCATGGAAACTCCACTGAAGAGTCTTTCAGAGGAATGGAAACAGTGGTGGGGGTGATGGCGTGGCAGGAGCTTGCACACAAGACAGCCATGTCTGAGGCAGAGCCACTTGCTAAAAGGCACCTGTGACTGGGGGAGAGCCACCTGGCTTTCCCCTTCTCCAGACCCCAGATCTATGCAACCTTCTACATAAGGAGAGGGAATGACCTGTTCGGAGTTTCACAAGCCTTTGCTTGCTGTTTCCCCCAGGGCTGGCAGCTACACAATATGTTTCAAGCATGTACTGTACATTCCTGAATTTCTGTAAGCCTTAACCATATAAGTGCACTGAACTGTTCTGCACTTCTTTACAGCATCTGTCCTCTGTCCCATTACATTGTGAATGCTGCTTCTGCATGATAACTTAATTGCTTAATGTAATCTTCAGTGTTTAGCTCTTGAGCTTGAAAACCCTAGCAAGTGTTTTAACGGAATATGTGAGTGTAGATGGATTGTGAAAGCATGAATTATTCCATGGAGAGAAAGGCTGTCTTACTGCTCTCCAGAAATGTGTTCCTAATTAAATTTACAGGGGATATTTTTTTTTTAAATAAATCAGAAATATAAACATAGAATAGTTTGAATTTTATTTTGTCTTTCCCTCTCCTCTCCTCCTCCTCTTCCCACATGCTTTTTTATGACTATTTTGTTTTTCTTTCTCAGATCTCTCCCAAACTCACTTTAGCTTGTTAAGTTTGTAAACACTAGCTCGAAGTGGTGATGCAGCTTTATGGGGCAGGGGGAAGTGCTAGGCTGAACCAACCAACCTGGTATTCCTGTAATGAAAAATGAAAAAAAAAATAAACGAGTGGCTTTAATTATGGTGCACATAGTAATTTGGCAGTGAAATTAATTTGAGGAAACAAAGTGCCAGTGAGCCAAAAACCAGGTAATGAAGAAAGAAGATTAAAAATAATCATTGTTGGGAATATCTTTCAGCTCCTGCATGAATAAAACAGAGTTATGAAATATAGATACAGAAGCAGGTGAAGGCAGTTCATTGCATCTTTAGGTATACATCAAGCAGTCTTTCTGTCATAAATTTTACAGAACCTTTTGCCACTCTGGGTATTTAACTTGCAGATGAATTACTTTTTGCTTGCATCAAATGCATCATATGTGGATAATATTTATGCAAATCACAAACTATCCTCCATGAGTTTATTTTATGGTTAGATATTTGAAATAATGTCTTTGTACTGGTTTGATTTTCTACCTTTGACTTGACACTGTTCTTCTAGGGGGAGAGGGTATTGGATGCATTTTGATAAACAATGCTGAAATGACAGATTTAGGCTTTAAATGAAATTGTGTTCCATAAACTGTGAAACAAAGAGTCATAACTTACCCTTAGCTACATACATTTCAGGGAAAATTATCTTTCAGGCTTTGATCTACACTGCATCATTTTACTGAGTGGCCTCGTGCGCAGTATCAATCAAATCCACTGAAGATAGGCAAGAATCTCATTTAAAATCAGAGAACACAAATCATAGATTCATCTGCCTGGTGGGAAAGAAAATGTTCCATGAGTCCTAGTTTCTTCAGTTACAACTGAATTATTTTTGTAAAGCTCCAGAGAAGAAACTCCTGCAGTCTTGATTCTCATGCATTTATCCATGTGGGTTTTACACACAGGCAGCCCTGGACTGAATCTCCTAGAAGCCCTGTGGGAGCTGGGCACCCAGCTCTCTTCCTGAACAGCTCCCATCCCTGCTTGTGCTTCTCATAAACATCTGAGAATAGGGAAACCAGAATGGCAAAGTTTCAGTTTCCAGTATGGTAGGTATTTCAAACAGCCCTTGCCACAGGATGGTTGTCATGCCAGGTAGCCACACCACCTCACTATGGTCCACAAGGTGTCATGCAGCGTTCATAGCCAGGAATGTGCATGGCAGATCCATCTGTTAACACTCAAACCCTGACCAAGGGCTGAATCCACTAATAGACTGGGAAAGGGAAAAGACAGGTGAAGGAGTGATGTTGCACCTCCCTGTTCACTGTCAAATGCTTCCAGGTGCTGTTGGCATGGAGTTCAGCCCAAGCCCTGCAGCTGTGGTGAAGGACTATCCTCATGAACTGGCCAGAGGATTCCCCAAGAAAATTGTTTCACACTGCTAGTCCTGAAATTGCACTGTATCTGCTGCACTCTAAGCAGAGGGAAAGAAAACAGAGGAAATTTTGCTCTGAGAACATTTTTTAGAGCTAGAGTGAGAGTGATTGTGTGTCAGATGGGGAATCTTTATGCAGGGCAATGCTTCTCTCTAAATACAGTTCTGTTTTCCAGTCATAGCTTATAGTCTTTTGCTTGATATTTGTAGCTGTATCAGTGTGTTGCCAGGGAAATAAGGCTTCTGATGTGATAAATTCTGTGTTAGAACTTCAGTCCCAAGATAAATGAGATCAGAGATTAGAGAGAGGAAAACATTTTTTTAAAATGCCAACGGTGGTGCTAATGAGCAGAAGTAGGAGGGTAGTTAACTCCTGCGGGTGAAGTCCATGAAACGAGAGGCCTTGCAGAGCTTGTAAGAGTCCAAAAACCTTTTCCCCTTTTATTTCTTCAGCTGGAAAAAAAAAAAGTTTTTAATGATTGTCCAGAATACAGAACTTCTTTAGAAGGGCTGTGCTAGCTGTGTTAATAAGAAGAAATAAAAAAGCCAAACATCATTCCTCTTCACCCAAGAGCTGGTTTCCTAGTCTGACTTCCCACAGGACTCCTTTTTGTTGGGCCAGAAAAGGGGGTGATTGCAATTTGATCCATTTAGTGCATACTTAGCACTTAAATGCTGTTATAAACCGATAATGATCAAAATACATATCAAGACTGCTTTTTAAGCAAAATAAAAATTTAAGAAAACACCTCCAGGGTTTAGATGTCCATGTCCTTGCACCTACTTCTGGCTGCAAGACAAATTGCAAAAGCAAGTTATTTAGCTTTCTAAACCTCTCTCTGTACAGCTGCTCTGCCTATAATTACCTGCTGAGACAATCGCACAGTAAGTTTTACAAGCATATAGCTCTAGATACTAAAGCATTTCATCTGTATCTTGTTGAGTCCCTCCCAGAATTTCCTAGCCCCCCTCACCTTGTCTCCAATTTCCTGGCTATTCCTAATGTTGCAAGAGGAAAGGCTTAGGAAAAGATGTAGAGAAATGCAATTATGAAGTTGTTCATACTTTGCACCTTTCTGTGTGTTTTATTTTATTTTTTTAATTTATTGTTGTTTTCTATAGAACACGTTGTACTGTGTAAAACACCAAGCTGGTCACACAACGCTAGAGCCTTGGACTTTGCAGGCAATAGACTGGTCTTTCTGTGGCTATAGGAAAGTGCTATATTTTCTGTTCCCTTCAGTACCATTGCTTTTGAGAGTTAACTTGGCATGAGCAGGCTTATGCAATAGACAGAGAGAAGAATGGTGTCACGTTTTAAGATGTGTTTCCCCAGTCTGCTTCTAGTCTTGTTTTCGTCCCTCATCTGCTTACTCCAGACACCTGCAGGAGACCAAATGGGACAGTCTGCTCCAGGCTGCTTTGATTTTAGCTGCATAGGACGTTATAGCAAATCTAATTTGCACACCCGTCTTTCATTCCTGAACTTCCCCTTAGGAAATGCACATTCTTATTTCTCTCAGATTTATAGTAGCTTTTCCTGCCCATGTTTCTGTCTTGGTGTGTTACCTAGCCCTTATTCCAACTGCTGCAGTGCTTGGGAGCTGGTAAGACAAAGACAAGCCAACAAAATGATCTTTCAGATTCTCTTCTTTCAAAGCTGTGTTGCCTGGTCTCTGCTCACTGCCTGCCATTAACTTTAAATAATAGTATTCCTTATTACTATCATTGCAGGTGAATCAGACCCTAAAACTGCTCAGAAGCAGATACTTTCAAGTGCTGTTTGCTTTGCTTAGGACACTTTAGCTGCTTGGCTTGGCTTTTTTGACCTATCTGGAAGGGGCAATGTCTGTGGCTTCAGGGAGACTGTATGAGTGATAGATGCCCTGCAGGATAAACTGGACACTTGAAGAAGTGTGTTGTGACCCTCTGATCTTGCCCCTAGCCTGTGGTGGAGCTGGTTTATGAGAAACCTGTGAGGCTGCCATTTGATATTTTTTGCAGTGCTCTCCTTCAAGCTGGTTTTTATTTTAGGGGCAGGTTTGGAGAGGTTTTCACATTCTACCTTCACCTCCTGTCCTTGATATTGGACTCTGAGGAAGAAGCTTTTTTCCTCCTTTTGTCATATTTCAAAATGGCATTGCTTTCTCCTGTTTAGACTGTAAGAGCAGTAAGGGATGGGCTGCCTGATGCTGCCTTTGCTGTGTGTTGTTAAGTAGCAATGGCTCTGATAATAGCATTAAGCATATTTGCTAGCAAAGTGAAATTTGCCAGAAAGTTTCCCTTTTCCCTGTGCCAGTATGGGGACATTAGAAGGGACACTGCAAGCCTTTAACCTTGGAATTGCTTTATCCTGGAAGCTCCCTGAGGCAGGTGCAAGCTCATGGTGAAAGGCTGTGCAATGCCCAGAGTGAGAAGACCCTGTGCTCTGAGACCTCACAGCATTTTTGTAATACGGGTAATAAATTCCAGATTTTTCAGTCTGTATGGAGATGATCAATTAGTTAGTTATCTCCTTAGTTACATCAGAAAAATTAAAGAAGTCAGGGTGCAGTATACCCCACTCTATAGCACATTAGGAACCTGCTGTGGATACATGTAGATGCAAAAGTCCTCTCCTCTTTAGTTCCTGGCTGTTTGTGCAGGTATCACAAAATGTGCTCATAGCCTATATCAGCTGCCTGCATTTTGGTATAAGAATGTGGATTTTCAGAACTGAGATAAACCCCCAATTTTAAATATACTGGGAGGGTAACAT
The DNA here is from genome assembly GCF_023638135.1 of Falco biarmicus. Lineage (NCBI taxonomy): Eukaryota > Metazoa > Chordata > Aves > Falconiformes > Falconidae > Falco > Falco biarmicus. Next base: position 77,891,114 of record NC_079291.1, read on the forward strand.
CTGTGAAAATTCACACGAATGACTTTAACATCTGCCCCTCTAGATTGAAACTGCTGATGTTCTCATTTTATATCAGATAAATCTTTGAGTGCTGTGATATTTACATATTTAAATGCAGATTTGAAATGGAAGAAGTGACTAATTATTTTAGCTCAAGGTCTTAACATTTGCATTGTTTTTAATTTTAATTGAACATTTTGTTCACAGGATTAGTGATTTTCACCACATCTCAGACTATGCCTTTAAGTAGTTTTATGCCTAAGAGGGCTAAAAAGAAAGACTGTATGGAAAAGGGGAATGTATGGGACTGTTGCTAGGAATCTGAAAACAAAAGGCTCTGATGTTACTCCACTGCATCTTCTCTGCATTTCAAAGGGAATGTTTTTGATTTCCTTTATGTAAAGGGGACAAGAACTGGACCTATCACATAGCTCTTAATTCAGCTGATAATAAAGTTCAGTATCATGGCTGTGAACTGATGACCTCTGGGTGAGGGAAGTCTGGGAAGATGCTTTTCTAAAGCTAACACATTATAAAAGTGAGAGAGGGCAAAGAGCCCACAAGTCATCTTTTGCCCATGTGAGACTGTTCCAAGCCTACCCATTTTTAAGGAGGGGATGGACAGGTGAAGAGTGTTTTACTTGCAGTTTGACTTGGAAAAAAAATCCCCAAAACACTTTTACCACCTTGTTATTCCACCTTTGAATTTCATTGCCTATATGTGATATGATTACACATAGATTTCTTCTGTTTGTCTTAATTTTTTCCATTAACTTCATCCTTCTGAATTCTGCCCATCTAATGTGTTCTGTAGAAAGACCCCTTTTGCCCTGGAATTTGAGTGTCATGAATCACAGTAAACAAATCATTGCTTCCTTCCTTTTTTCTGGTGCTTACACTTTTCAAATATTTGTATTCATTGCTGTTACTGTTTATCAGCCCACAGATACATGCCCCCCTTGTAGGCTTCTAGCTAACTTCTTTCTCTAGGCTTTAAATCTGGTGTGTCCTCTTCCTTCTCTGATCTCCAGTCCAATTTTCTAGAATACTTGAGCAGCAGAGTATTGAACATGAATGCAAGTGGTATTGTAGAAGGCGATTGCGCTGGCCATTGCCCTGACAAGGATATCTGAATCACTCCTCCCCACAGGTTCTGGTAGATTGATGCAGAGAGTTAGTCTAGTGGGTACTAGTGTAATAACAATTTTCTCCTTTTTTTCTTCAATAAAAGAAGATACTTCTACCCTGATGCCAGTGTCATCTGACATTGGACTGCAGGTGCATAAACCTCCTGCAATAGAAAAGGCAGAAAAGATCAGTGTACCTGTAGAGCAAAATGTCTAGAAAACTGTACAATTAGAATTGTATGTCTTGCAAGGGCAAGCTGCATTTTCCCCCTGTGCTCGTCTCTTCTGAGTGTAATTTTTTTTTTTGCTTGGATTGTTTCTTACTCATATAAAAGACCATGTTTTTATGTCACACTCAACACTGACATGTAATTTGGGCCTGTGGGTGTTAAAGCAGTATAAATACTGGCACTTCTAAAAAGGTTAAGCAGACAGAAGTCTTGAGGCATTGAGTCTGGGAGCTGGCCTACACTCCAACACAACAAAAAATGTGTTTTGTAAATGATGACTGGGCTTGTGTTTTAGACTTTTTCTCTCCTTTCCATAATTCATACAGAGACCACGGTGATTGTCCTATACAACATTCTGGAAATAATCTATAAGCATTCCTATCTGCCAGTGAAGAGAAAATAGCCCTCTAGAAAAAGAGCTGCTCTGCAAGTGGGTCAACATTCTTATCTAAAGTACTCTATAACAGTTACTTTGGAATACTAAAGTGACAAATTTGAATAATACCTGATCCTCCACTTGCATGTAAAATACTTATTTGTTCAAAAGATGAACTTCAAACTGTTCAAAATATTAAAAACAGTTACTACAGGCTCTAAACAGCAGATCATCTGCTCCCAGTTTTGCTAGCTGGAGTGGGTTTTCCCCTCTTCCTGACTGTATTTCTAGTAAAGGCAAGGTGAGATTTTTGTTAAAAACAAATCAAAACAAAGAAGACCCCTACCAAACTGCATGGAGTATGGCAGTTTGTTTCCTCAATTTTGGTCTAACGGGCCTAGAGAGGGTCAAGATAGAGTATGTGTCACTGAAAATTGAGGTGTATGTTGAAACGATGCCAACATCATAACTATTATGAAATGATGGGTTAAAGTAAATAGCTATTTGTACTAATGGTGTAGGTTCTAACAGCATCAAGCAAATACAGAAACAGAAGTTGACAGATCCACATAGTGATCAAAGACAATGTTGCTTCTGCTTGAGCAGGCAATTTTGATTTAGAGGTAAGTTTGTTTGTGGTATGCTTTTCACCAGCTTGTCAATTAAGGGAGATGAGCTCTAGAAAATCTCCTTCAGTACATTGCATATCACCTTTCCATCAAATAGTTCAGTCTGTTCTGTATTTCTTGTGCTCCAAAAATCCCTCTGGGATTTCTCCTATGAGGCTTAAGAAAATTTTTAAATCTTACTACAGGAAGATAAACAGAGGAGACAGAGTAACAGCCCTGTGTGAAAACAACATTTGGTAGTGTTTGCTTCTAATTTTAGGCTCTTGGAGGAAGATAATTACCACAGTGATTACGTATTAATGTGCAGAGCTACATTCTGGTGTCAATGTAAAGCTAAAATGTATCTGAAAATCCAACTTGTTTGTGTCTTGCTGGCACTTATTATTTTAGTTTATTTGTGCAAGCAATAGCTTTGCTGCATTGTGACGCAACATGTCACTTATGGGAGGATCTGACAATACATCACTATCAATTGCAAGCAACAGATTTTGCCCCTCTAACAAAAAGGTAAAAACTAAATCACTTATTTTATAGAGGGGTACTTAGTGAGCACTAAAGAATCAGCCATCCATTCCTCCCAGGGTTCCATGAGCAATCTTACTGCTTACTTGAATTCTTCAGTACCGTACATGTGTGGATAAAGGAAGGACCTCATCTCGGTGGTGACTGCATGTGAATTCCTCAGATGCTTGGACTGGAGAGCTATGCGTATTTTTGCATTAAAAAATAGAACAAGTGTTTGTTTTTAGCTTCATGCTGTTTCAGTGAAACTCATCTTCCCTTTCACGCTCTCCTCTTCTTCCAAACTGAACTGAATTACCCTCCCCGTCTTTTTCCCCTGTCCTATCACAGCCCATTATAGAGCTACAAGATTACCCTTTTCCAAATTTGCAAACTGCTTCAAACTAACTACTTATCTTTTGATCTTCCCATCCTCTCCTATTGCTCATCAGTGTTTTAAAGCCAATACAGAGACAAGAGAAGTACGCTTCCATTTTTTAACAGCATCCAGTAGTTTCTGTTCTACAATATTTATACTTGTAAGAGAAGGAGAAATTAGAAAAAGGTAATTGAATGGAAGGTTGTGTCGGAAATGGTAATGTGCACTGCTTTCACAGATGTGATAACATGAAAAGACTTTTAGCATGTTTTAATCTGATTCAAGTCTTAATCTTAAGCCTGTGATTGCTACTGATAACTGTAGTTGAACTGGTATGATCTTGTAGAAGCCTCTTTTTATTTGCACTTGCTGGTGTCTTTGTATTCCAGCTGCAGTTCTGACTTGACTTTAAAGGAAAACTATAGAGGGTTTTCCAGGTATCAGATTGGCTGGCAGAGACTCTAGCACAAGGAATGAAAAGCCACTCAGGTCAATTCTTCATGCTCCTGTGTTTCACCACCTCTTCAGCATCTTCAGCTATGATCACTCATGATTTCTGCGTGCCTGATAGCTGTACGGTGACCTGCACCCCAGTTTGTATCAGTTTGCTCCTGGAAGATATCACTGCAGAAGGAAGGGGGTCAAGGGGGCATCACACAGGGAGGAAAAGTTTAGCTTTATGGAATAGGTGAGCAATCTCTAAAGAATGATACCTGCATAGAATAATTGAATTCAACTTCTGATACAAACCTCAATTAAAGAGTTACATGAGAAAATATATTTCAATATGCAAATAGAGAAGGTCTTCCGTGCTGAGATGGGTGCAAGGAAACCACAAAGTTGTCAAAACAACTTTGAAATGGATGTAAGTGTTTGTGTACTTGTTTCTGCAGAAGCAGAACTTCTAGAACCTCAGTGGGAGCACAGGATGGAGTAAACATTATTCATGGTGGCTCTGTTATCCTTTTATTCTTTCAACTGGTCATAATGACTGGGTCTGCTGATTTTTACTGCCTTCCAGTTTCTGCTTCCAGTGGCTTGCATTTTGACCTGAACCTCACTGTTATGTCAGAATGATCTCTTGAATCAACAGCAGGAAATCACTTATGCTTAAAAACAGTCACTGGAAACACACAGCTGTAGTAATTTGGAAAAGGAAACATGTTTTTCTGTTACTAGATAAAGTGCGGTACTTCTGTATATGCAGGCGCACAGTTTGGCAAGTAGTAGGTGCTGCACGTTTGCTTTCTCTCACTCACTGCTGGAAGCTCTTGTTCTTTTCTATGAAACCACATCTGAAGACAGCAGCATCACTCTCTACTTCAGAAGGCAATGTTTGCTGGCAGGAACTAATGCAATTATTAGATATATCTTCTGTTCCACATCTGTGAAAGCAGGTGGTGACAAGGTCATCAGTGCTCACTTATGGCTAGTCTTAACCCTGCTTACTAGCTCTTCAAAGATGAAAATACATCTATTCTGCTTTTTACTCCAGACCAGTGTCTCCCCCAGTATTTCCATTCTTAATTTTAACCTCTGCCACTCAGGCAGAGACTGATGTCCACAATGAGTTGGTGGAAACCCCTGATATCACTGCTTTTCCCACTATCATTACAGAAAGCCAAAATCTTCTGCATATGATATGTGTAAAAAAGACTTCAGGTAGAAAAATGGCTGTTATTCTTTGCCAGTCTTTCAGAGCCAACATTTTAGCAATATATGAATGGGCTCTTTGAATTCATTGCTTTGGTGTTCTGCTAGTTAGGGGACAGGGAGACTTCAGGAGGGGCAAGAAAGCTGAAAAATTATATGGCTGAGTTTATTTAATCTAATGTATAAATGGAAAAAATCCCCATAGCACATGGCTATTTTTTAAGTATTATTATAACTGTGTTTAATTTTTCCTGATATTCTATAGCCCTTGCTTTTGGCTGATTATGTGATTTAGTTCTATTTATTTTCATTAAAGGGTGTTCAGGGACACACCTGTTAATGGAGCTTTACATATGTGAATAAATAATTGATCAACATGAAGGACCTCACTGAGCACCTTAAATCCTGCCTCTTCTAAGCTTTGAAAGGCATGTACCTGTATGCACAAACACACACTCTGTCTTCTACGTAGTGATAAAGATTTCAAACTATCAAGCCATCGATGTTACAGAATATCCATTTCTGTGACAGCGCAGAGTAATGTGTACTGGTCCAGAGTTTGTGCCTTCCCTCTCAGGTAAGCTGGTTGTTGAGGCAGACTGGGCTTCATCAAAACCACCATACCATTCTCGTAAGAGCTGACACAAAACTTTTTTTTCCATCTCCTGAACAGAAAAGCCTTTCCATGCATTCCCTCTCTTTCTCTTTTGCATTCTGTTTTCAACATTGGATGAGATTCCAGCCTAAAGATAACAATTTACTGAAATCTGGCCTGAACTCAGTCCAGGAAAATGCTTTTGATTTTGGTAGAAAATTTAAACAAACAAAAAAGTGAAACTGAAATTTTAAGGTGCAGAAATTATCTGTGGGTGACAAACAAAACATGTGAAGAAGACTGTAGTAAAGCTCAGCCACCACTTGAAAGCAGTTTTATGGTTTTGACTGGCAAATACAGCTTCTTGATGCATTTAACCTGTAGCGCACCAGTCAAACCTGAGGTATCATTTTCATTAATACAAAGCTCAGTTGACTTTGGTGCAGGAAACCCAACTGGACTGTGTAGCGCCATATATCATAGAGATTCCCATATGCTTCTGTTTCTCCTTTGGTGAAGAAGTCAATCTCTGTAAAACCAAAGCCCTTAGCAGAGCTACTGGGATTTATATTAGCTCTGTTATTTGCACAAAAGCATATTTGTTATTGGCATAGTTTGGGAGCAAAGTTATCTGCCATTTGTAATAAAGGCTCATGGACTTTGGTAGCAGTATAAGTTTTAAAGTGTAGTCTTCCGAACCCTGAAGTGAAATGAGATAAAAGGAAAAGGAGAAATACTTTCTATACTGTCCTGCTCCTCACGTTAAGCAAATTATTTTAAGTTCAGGTGAAGGGCTTGTTCTTTCTTTTCACTGTGGTACTGTGAGATGAGGGAGAAGAAAGGGAAGATAGGATATATCATGAGGAGGAGCTCTCAGACGTGGAACCTAGATCTCTTTTTCACCTGTTACTAATTCAAATATCATTACTGTTGAAATAGTTCTTTGTAATCTTTGAAGATACATTCTAGCTATGACTTGTGTTTAGCTGGGAAAATCTAGACAGCACTCCCATCATCTGGTGAATTCCAGCATTGACTGAATACATGAAAGCATAATAATTCTGCAACAATTTAAAAGGCACTAGCCTCAGATTTTAAGGGCAAGCAACACTAAAACTTACAAATAGTGTTAGACCTTTTTAATTCATTTTAAAGTGATCCTCTAACTGTTGATTGCAAATTTTGTGTGTTTGCGTGTACAGCTGGGTAATGACTATTCTTTACAAACAAAAATAGAGCTGTGTATTCCAACATAGAGGTGGGAATTCAGGGCTCATTTCCTGAAATCAGGTCCTCAGGAATGCTGCAGCTCTTTTTCTCTGCAGTTCACCTACCTTGTCTCTTCATCTTTCCACTGTTAAACTTTCTAAGTAGATCTACAAATAGCAGTAAGTACAAAAAGAAAAAAAACACATATATGCATAATTTCTTCCAATATTATTGAACCTGCAGCAAGCAAGTGCTGGATTAAATATTCTAATTGCAAAATACAATTGCAGAACCTCATAAGAAATATCTCAAGCATTATAGTTTTCTTATGAAAATCTTGCTATTAACCTCAGATCACAACATCCATATTGCATTGTAGTCTTTGCTCTTGTTGAGGCAAACCCAGACATAATAGGAAGTGTGTTATGCCAGGTGAAGATGGGCTGTTGGAGAGATAAGTCTTTTGGAAGTGAATGTTATTTGCAGGCCAAAATGTCTTGGATTAACATATTAAGTTTCTTGATTGGGAGAAAACAAATAATGAAACCAAATAATGTCAACAGAAGACATTTTTAAAACAAAAGTTTATATAATTTTTAACTGGAAACTCAAATTTCCATTTAACTTTTTTTATTTGTTATCAGCCTATAATTAAATTTTCTCCTGCATATCCCAAGGTGATTTGCAATTGGGTCATCACAGAGCAAATGCATGATTAACTGATGGAAATACTGCATTTCTTAGTTCTGTCCTATGTTTTTAACAGTAATACATTTATGAGGTACCTATACTGCATGGTTTTTGGTTCAGTCTGGGAACAGACATAGACTGCTGTGAATAGATGACACAGTATCACACTTGGTTTTGTATGTGAAGTACAAAGTATTGTTAAAATGATATCTTTAATCCTTCTCTGTTTCTGCTTATAACCATAAATTCCAATTACCTTACATACACTGCTCTTTGTTCAGCTTATTCTGCCAGATGTAGAGACGTGCAAAACCCCTTTCAGGAAACAGAGCCAAAATTGCCTTTTTCTTGCAAAAAACCCAATACTTTCCACTTCCCAGTATCATGTGTTCTTAATTAGAGAAGAGGCATTGCTGAAGGTCAAAGCCTGTGACACTTATTTCCCTCAGGCTGAATGTTACCCGAAGAAGTCAACAGCTTCAGCTGTTACAAGGAGATGCTTTGGCAGTAGAGGCAGAGCTCTTGTTTTCAGTGTGCAAGAGCAAAGAATCAGAAAAAAATGTGTATCACATTTCCCTGAGATGTGATTACTGTGTGATTACTGCCTGAGCTTTAAAATCCTCATTCTCAGGTACTGAGTTTTTTAGGCTTTAACTTTTGTGGGGTGGTTATTTTTTTTTGGTTTTGTTTTTTTTGTTGTGTTCAGTTTTTACAAGGAAGTGATTTTTAACTTAATTATTTTGTGTCTGTTCTGTAGCAAGAATGGCCATTAGTGATGAGCAAATATATACATGCTGAGGATTGTGTGATACTGAATTTGGAGTGTTTTCATGGAAGATGTTAACCCTCTCCCATCAAACCTGGATTTGGGGAAGAAGATGTGTTTGCAGCATAATTACATATAGAAGTGGGGAGCAGAAATGTTAAGGTAATGGTGTGCAAACCTTGGAAATTGGAACCTGTAATATGGTTAATTGTTGAAACTTCTCTAAAAGGAGGGAAAGTTTTGTCTTCACCCACAGCATTCATCTGGCAGAAACACAGAAAACTGTAGTTAAGGTCTGCACAGAATGGGAGAGAGTTTATCCTGCATAAACTGATACAACTCAAATAAAGGCAACTCTGTCTTTATCTGATATAAATGGGTGTTGGTCCATTTTTCTCTTACTAGGGTAAGCCTGATATTTTGTTAAATAATTCCATAGTATTCCAGCAATAATTTCAGTACTATAGTTTGACAGAAGTGTTTGTTGTACTTGCATAAGTAAACAAGGTCTTTGTTCTGTCTGGCTAAATTTGCACCTTCCATCCATACTCTCTTTCAAACATGTATTTGAAAAAAATTCAGGAATTGATATCGAGTTTGTAAAGGCTACAGTGTATCCAGTAAATGGCCTTTTACTCTGTAGCTAACACAACTTCCAGATGCTTTTAGGTTACTAGGGCCATTTGGAAAAAAATTCAGTTGTTGCATTTGGTGTGCTGTATATTTTGATTTATATTTTGTAACTGTTCTGACTGCTGCTCAATTGAGAACATGTATCTTCTCAAGGGCAAATTTGTGCTATATTATCAGTACCTCTTGAATTTTCATTGTTTGTTTTCCTTACATTCCCTTACATCAAGCAATATCCTCAGTTACAGGTAAGATTTCTCCAGTAGTGTCGTGTGATACCTAGGCTAGCCTTTACAAGTTGAGAGAATTGGCAGAGGGAGATCATCAGCCTAAGCTGGCATACCAGGCCTTCTGCTCCCAGGACACATTTCTCGCTGCCTAGGTGAGAAGCAATCCAGTGCCACTTGATTGTAAGAAAGTAACTTAACAACGTAAACTAATTTCTGTTTCAGTAGTAAGTAGTTTGTCATGTAGCCTATGAAATGATCCACAGGGACTCAGCTAATAGATGAGGACTGCAGAAACACCACTTGGGCAGCATGTATTCCTGGTGTAGCTCTGCTGAGCTTTATTAGTGTTTCAGCTGCAGAGAGTCTGGCTGCTGTTCTTTGCTACTTCTGTGCCCTGGCTCTCCAATTGCACTGTTCAAAATAAGAGTTACCATAAAATATGGAGTTAACATTCAGCATATTAAAGAACATCTATTGTTAATCCAGCAACAGCATTAGTTAAAAAAATATTTGCTTATAGGACTAGAATATCCTTCTGAAAGAGAGAAGCTTGATTTCAGTGGAAGGCTTACTTTCAGCTAATTCATTGCTTGTGCTGAACTTGATGAACCACTTCAATTTAATTTTTTTTTTTCCTCCTCAACTTTGTAATTTAAAATTTTCCCAGACATCTTTGCATGGTAGGATTTTTCTCTTGGAGAAAAGTTTCTGTTGGAAGCTTCTCTCACAGATACGTTTTCCCAGTAATCTCTAAATTACTTGGTGTATTTCTATTCAATTGTCAGAATGCACTGGCTTAATACAGATCTATCAGTCTTACTTATGTACAGTCGTATGTATGTATGCAGGCCAACTCATTTCTACCAGTATAGCTTTAATCTTGAAAATTGGTCCTCTGTTTCTGCATCGACTGTTGCATTTCTGTTGAAAGTTGGCAACTATTTAAACTGTCTTACTATGGCTAAATTAGCAGTTAAAGCTTGTCAGGGTAAGGTGTGTACTTTATAAATATGAAATGTATCTACATAAAGAATAAAGCAAACTTTTGAGAATGTTATTACCTGGAGGAAAGGCATAACTTTGCATGTGCCTTATGTGAACATGGGAGAAGTTTGTAAGGAGTCTGTCTGCATGAGAAAACTTGTAACAGGTTTTTCAAGTACTATCAGAGTACCTATGCCTCTAGTATTCTGGCTTTATTGAAGAGGTGTAAATATCCCCTTGATGTCTGCTATTCCATTATATTTATGAAACTGTGGCATAATACATACATTTCCTATTTATACACAGATATTTATTAGTTGTTTTTTTCAAGATGTTTTTTAATTTTGCTAGTAAGTAGTCATAGAAGGTGTACTTTTCCTTGTCTTATGTCATGAGAAAATTCCTACAGCTTAAATTTTAATAAAATGTATAAACCAGAACAATATCAACAATATCAGTAGATGTAGGATCCCAGCACACATTTGAAGTAAACATGCTAGGTATGAAAGGCATAGCCTTTATATAAATATATTTGTATTTTAAATCTCCTTGGAAGGTAACCTTTGAGAAAAAAAGTTGTTTGTGTAGTGATTGAGAAGCAGCCTGACTTTATCACAATGACTCTTGACAAAATTACTTTTTGCACAACACAGTGAACAAAAACCTAATTTAATTTGTTTTATGATGCATAAAGATGAGCTGCAAGGGTTTGTTTATTTCCTTTCCTGGTTCTTGACCATAGATATATTTGGAGCAATTAATCTTCCTTAGTTTTGCTGGACTTGTCCTTTGAACATGGAAAAGCTTTTTAATGTTATCTTTCTCTGATTTTACGTCAAGGAGGGATGTGTGTATATATCTTCATTTCACTGTATAAGCCTTTTTTCTAACCAGTTTTCACTCACTGGCAGAAGCTGGTGCTGATGAAACAAATAAGCAAAACAGAATTATAATGTAGTGTCTAAAAAACCCTCCTTATTTCACTGTTTACACAAAAGCAGAGAAAAATTATGTATGGTTATCGGTGTCCTATATCCTCTATTTGCATTTTTTTAGTAACATGTCATCTTTGGCATTTTTCAGGTTAAAAATATTGTCTTTTGAATGTTGGTGGTTTCTCATACCTTATCATCATAAGGAATAGCTTAAAGCAGTTTACCAATTCCCAAGTAACATTTTTTTTCTTTTTTTTTTGCGGTAGTGCTAGATGTAATAGGACAAATTGGTCCAAACCTGGAGCATTGCTGGGTGCAGGTGCTTTCATGCTTCAGTCATTACCTACATCATCATTAGTTAAACTTTAAAAATGTTATTCCACTGCTACTCATTAATCTGGCATCAAGCTGGAGATGTTATAATTAAGGTGGTGGCAGGATTTCCATTACTGATTATTTTCTTCAGCAGAAGGAACAGTTAGCACCTGCCAGCAAAGGAAATAAATTATGATGCTGGCTGCCTGGTGCAGCCATCAATTCAGAGTCCTCTGTCTAGCCGACCTCCACTCACATCCTCCTGAGATCAGCCTTGAAAGGCAGCACACAGGTAGTGAATGCTGCTTTAGTATTATATGTTACTATAAGGAGTGTAAACTATATAGGGGATGGGGCACATAGGGCCTGATGATTTGCTTGTACCCTGCCTAGACTCCTCTTTGTGTCTGTGGACTTTGGCCCTGTTGTGTCAAGGACTGGCTGAGGTGTAGGGGGACTGCATTCTGTGTGAGGGACAAGTTGCCTTTTAACAACTATTTTTTTCAGTCACTTAAAAAAAATCAGCTATTCAATGAAACAGACGTGCAGTATTCAAAGGGAATGAATTGCGTTCAAATTTTAAAAGCTGTAAAAGAAATGAAGCTGATCCTTCTAAAACAAGCATGGCATTCACCATCAATATTGCAAGATATAAATATATATTAGCTTAACAAATCAGCTCAATTGGTATTATTTTCTTGTGCTGAGTTATGCAGACAAGGGACTCAAGTGTATTGGTGAATGACTTTGTGTCCGCTACGGAAATCAAGATGTGACATTTTAGCATTTGAAGCATCTTTCTCTTGCCTGTTCTTTATTTTGTGTTTTCACTTGCCAAGTGTGTCAGTCCTTTGCGAGTCCCACAGCACATATAGAACACCTTATTTTGGGGGACTACTGGTCTAGCAGATTAACACCAAGGAGAGCGCATTTGTATTTGGTATGATGTGATTGTTTTTAGGAGCATCATGCAGTGGTCAAAGCCATGTGCTGAAAGGATCCCCTGCATCTTGATGCCATGAGCTTCCAGAAGGTCTGACCACCTGTATAGTGCATTTGCACACCATTAGAAAACAGGGCTTGGGGTATAGCTTGTAGCATTTATTCACACTCAGAAAATGGGTTTATCGTGTAAAATCTGTATGGAAGCTGGTAGCTCTCACTTCTAAATTTCATTGATGTCTCCAGTTAACCAGAACAAAGGGATAGGTATGTTTTATCTTCATTTTGTACACCTTTGTCCAGACCATTCCCGCTCTGTAGCAATCCATACATTGAGTGAGACTGCACAGCAGTTTATGGTACTTTTCATTTGAGTAACAAGTTTATACCGACACTGTCTTGTGGAGCTCTTGTTCGCTCAGGCCTGATCTTCCTATTGGTGTTGTTTCCCACTAAGGTACAAATACAGTTCTCTGGAATGCCATATCAGCCCCCATATCCCATCCTTACCTGTAATTCTCTTATGATGTTTTTTCCTACCCTTTGCTTTTAGCCTTATCATTTGCAGTTAATTCTCCATTTTCTTCATATTTTCTTCATATGGTCGCTTTTCTCTTTTTTTTTTTTTCCTATTGCTATCCAGTCTTCTGAATCTTTTTGATTACTTAAAACTCTTTGGTATCGCCTTTCACATTTAAACATCTGCTTTTCAGCCTGCTGCTATCACTATCTCAGTCTGCCTTACTGGATGTTTTGCCTTTCAGTGTAATTTTTCCTCCCTTATGCTGTTCTTAGTGTTTAAAGAAAAAATTAAAAAGAAATTTTAAGTCTTTTACAAAACAGACTTTAATTATTTTATTTTTCTTCTTAATCTGTGACAGGTGTGGCAGCACTTGTACATTGTGTCCTAAGTGAATAAGATCTAAATTTCTGCAGTCCTTCAGGAGATGCTTTTGTTGAATGCAGAATCATCTTGACATCATGTTGCAGTACTCTTAAGTTCAGGCATGGGAGTAAGAGAGGAAAGAAAGCCCTGTTCTGCTGTGAGCACTGAATTTGGTTTGCATCATAGCAGGGAGTGGAGGGCTTGCTTTAAATATTTAAGATCTCTTCTTCCACTGTTACTTTTTCTTTCCAGACTTCTGTATATTTTTCATTGCACTGGCAATCTGCCTCTTCCCCAAATCCTTTGATTTTATATTGCAGATCTACACCTTCCTGTGGCTTCTGTCCCATTGAATGTCATTTTAGAGATGTGATTTCCAAGGTGTGATACTGTGTCTCCTCCACTATCAGGGAGAACACTTGTTTGCTGTGTTACCCCTCTAGCAGCTGCTGTTGATTCTACATGTTCTGCAGCACTATTCTACATTTCAGTCTCCCCCTGAGCATTTCCACTTCATCGTCTTTTGGGGGTTGTGGAGAGAGGATTGATCTGTAAGGCTGCTCCTCTGAATTTAGAGTAGAACTGTCTGTTCCAGACTCTAGAAACTCTCCATGATCACAATCAAATACATGATGAGAAAGTAGGTAATTCTGACTTGGTTTGTAACCATCTCCAAGTGCCTATACTTTCTGACAAGTTGCTGTCCTACTAACTAGTAAGTAAGTTGAGAAGTCATTTTTAATGAATCCTTTGCTGTACAGATGGTTTGGGAACATATATGCCAGTTGTACCAATTCCTGAAGACTGATGGGTGGTATTTACAGTCTCACAATTTACACTTGTGTGTGGTAATTGGATTTTTCTTAATTAGTGAAAGTGGGCGGACATTTTTTGTCACTTAGCAAGGTCCTTACCAATTAAAAGGATCAATAACTTTCTTCATGGAGCCTCTAGACAAAATATACACAGAATGAGATACCTGAACTGGAATAGATGAGTAAGGTAATTGTTTCCGAGTTGTTTGCAGTAGATGCATGCTATGTGCTAAAGCAGAATCTAGTTTCAGCTGGATGCAAGCCAACAAATACCTTTTTGCAGTCTAGCTGCCTTTTTTAAATGCTACTTGCTTTCCTATTGAGAAACAAAGTGCTGTGCAAAGAGCAAGCCCAAGACCCTCAAACACTGATATCTCACGTATAACACATTTAATATTTTAATTATTATTTTTGTTATTATTTTTAAATGAAACACTAAAAAGGGCATAATCTTTGTACTGTCTCTACTGTACCACCGTCAATTTTACCTTGTAAGACATGGTGCAGATGACCCTGCAGTACTGGTGATTGCAGGGTATGTATTTTTCTTGCTCTGCTCTTCAGAGGGCCAGAGTCCAAATGATGCTCAAAGCCTTGTGGCTGCTCAACCTTGATTCAGTGAGATGTGAATTCCCACAGCTGTGCTGTGCTTTCCATTTAAAACACAGAAAATACCCACCTTAGCCTGTGAGACTGTTGTGTCTAATGTTGTCTTTTCCCAAACATAATTTTTTGTTTTTATCTTGCCTGAATAACGTAAATGATTGAATAAATTTTTTTTTTTTTAAAAAAAAAAGAGTGTAAAAGAGTGTTGTGGTTTAACCCCAACCAGCAAGTAAGTACCACACATCTGCTTGCTCACTCTCTGCTCCCCAACAACCCCCTTGCATGGTGGGATGGGGAGGAGAATCAGAAAAAGGTAAAACCTATGGGTTGAGATAACAACAACTTAATAATTGATATAATACTAACAATAGCAATCATAATTGTAATGGAAATGAGAAGGAGAGAGAGGAATAAAACCCAACAAGTGATGCACAATACAGTTGCTCACCACCTGCTGCCCAATTCCCAGCCAGTCCCTGAGCAGCGATCAGCGGCTCCTGGCTGACTCCCCCCAGCTTATATACTGAGCATGATCTGTGGTATGGAATGTCCCTTTGGCTAGTTCAGCTCAGCTGTTCTGGCTCTGCTCCCTCCCAGCTTCTTGTGCACCTGCTCGCTGGCAGAGCATGGGAAACTTGAAAAGTCCTGGATTTAGAGTAAGCACAATTTAGCAACAACTAAACCATCAGTGTGTTATCAACATTATTCTCATACTAAATCCAAACCACAGTGCTATACCAGCTACTAAGAAGAAAATTAACTCTATCTCAACTGAAACCAGGACAGAGAGTGATATTTAAACACAGTGACACAAACCATCCTGCTGTTATTGCTTGCTGTTAAGTGACTTTCATTCTGGAAGATCAGAAAGCATTTTACAGACTATGTGCAGTGATTACTTATATGCTGCTGAAATGAAGATACCTTAATAAGGAAATGCAAAAGTGCATCAGAAATGCCGCAGCAGCCTTGTATTTAAGAAAAGAAACAAAATTAAAAGCAGTTTCTCTGCTGAGAGGCTTAGAGAGAAATCTCGAACTGCGAGGGATGTGATAACTAGAAGTGGACATCTGGGTGATTATTTCCTTGTCTACTATGTATATTTAAGCATACCCAGGTGCTGCAAGGGAAAGCCCTCACTCTAGATTTCAAAAGGTTGTGGTGTAAAAATGAAGAACTTGCAAACAGTTCCATATTGTTCCTGCTCCTGCTTCCCTCTATCCCCAGAACAGAGAAGCACTGGGGAAAAGTAACTTCAGACTAATAGTAGGAAAAGAGCCAAGAGCTTTGAGAGTAAATGACTTTAATTTTTGTAGGTGAACCTGGAGAGATGGATCTCGATGAATAGTTTCTAATGACTGATACTAAGAGGTGACAAACAGACTGGGGACTCTGGACATCCTAGAGACCCCCAGTGAATATGAGCTGTTGAGAATGTTAGCATCATTTGAAAATTAATTTGATTTTAATTAGAGATGCCTAGTGGGATTAGAATTGCAAATGAAGCTATTGGAAGCTATTGGAATTCTCTAAGCAAATAGTTTTATTTGCCCTCTACCTATACTATTCAACAACTGACTTTATTACTTGGAGGCTTTTACTATGTGCTAATTCAAGATAAGGCATATTCTTCCTCTTAAATAAAGTATATAAAAAAGGAGAGAGTTCCCTGCCCTGTTTCATTAGCTTCATGCCTGCCGCACCATGCAAATGGGATGTTTCAGAGTTTTCATTGCCTGGTTCCTCTGGAAGGTGAGAACTCTGTCCTGTCATAGTGTATTGAGCTATTTTTTTAGACAACAATAGAAGAGCAATAAATCCTGAAATGCTGTACTGCCTTCTGTCTCCCTTGCCTTCAGAGCAGCTTTTTGAAGCAAGTATAGACCTGGGCTCTTGTTACTTAGCTTAAAAATCAAAATCCCAGGCTAATATGCTCAATTAGATTTTAACCTATGGCAGCTTATGGATCTTACATAAACCCTCTGAATTTTATAAGAAATAAACTTGTGAAAAGTATTTTCCAGCCAAGAGGGGCTTGGCATCCCATCCTTTGGATGGTCTCTGCTGGGAACTGCTGCTCACATGGCTGAAGCTGGCTCCACAGTGGAGCTGTTTCTCTGCTATTCAGGTGGAAAAATATTCAGTATATTTTCACCAGATGTGCGCAGAGAAGTTCATTAATTGGCCAGTTCTTCATCCGTTCTTGCCAGCACTCTCTAGCTAACAGACATAGATTTTGGCAGATGGATAAAATAATGTCATTATCTGGAAATAACTGATGTACTACTTGATCTTGCTGTAGGCGTATTTATTCATATATAAGCTTGATTGCTGTGGCCAGATTCTCAGCCTGCTGGATAGGGTATTGAGCTCCTTTTGCTGTTGGGTTCCTGCTTCACATCACCAGCCAGGCATTAGGTATGGCAAGACTCCCAGCTCAGTTCTGCTGCTGGAAGGAACCCTTGTTCCTGGAGGTGAGGATTAAGTGGAAAGCCAGAATGCAGCAACCTTGACTCCTGCTAGAGTCCTTAGAATCTGCAACTCTTTCAAGGACAGTTTTGTGGGCTAGACCAAACAGCCCATGCTTTGCAAGTCATCCAGTGAGTGAAAATACTGTGGCAAACACAAACTATTCCAGCCTGCTGTAACAGCCACAGTAAGAGCTTCTGTCCTTTGATGCTTTAAGAAACTTCTAGTGCATGCAGGGTAGGGTCTTAAATGACTTTGATAAAAGGAGAGTCCTTTAAATCTCCACCCTTGTTTGCAGGTGGCTAGAGGTAAAATCTTGTGTAAACTGGGGGTCAGAGAAAGTTTCAAGGAATGTTAGTTAATGAAATATTGCAGAATTTTACAGCTGGAGCTCAGGTGTGGGGTACACAGAAGGACAAATAAAAAAAAAAACAACAGGTAAGAAGCTTCATGATGCTTGGACTTAGTTACATGGGTAAGAAAAAAACCCGGAGACATTGGAGTTAAAATACAGTTTGGAAATGGTTTAAGGGTAAAAAAAGCATGTTATTCATGAGAAGGTAAGCAGGAAAATCAAGAAATACTTATGCACTTGTGGAGACTCATTAAAAGGATAGAGCACTGATCACAGAGGATGTCAATTACTTCAGGTTTGACTGGAATAAGAATTGCTTAATGCCTGAGAAAAGATACATGTGGTAGTGTAAGATTGTTTTCTCTTATAATTTATATAAGCAAGTAGAAAAAGAAAAATCTCAGAGGATATTTTGGACATAGTCCCAGGAAATGAAGCAGGACCTGTATGATAAATAAGATAGATGCTGGTGAGCTTTTATAAGGTTGAGTGATCATAATGCTATTGGATTTGAAATATTCATGAGACTACAATATGTACAAAGAGTAGTGGCACAAAAATATTAAACTTTGAAAAGTCAGTATTCAAAGAAATGTGTAATGAATTGAAGAAAATTGATGGGGATGCAACTATTGTCCCCAAAAATGTGTTGTGGGAGAATGGAGGAAATGTTTTAGGAACAGATAAGAAAGATGCAATCTACATTTTTTCCAATAAAATGTAAATGTCAAATGTCATCAATCATCTCAAGGCATCCTTTTAGGAGTAAAATAGGAGAATGCAAAGGGATTAAAAAGAAGAATCAGCCTTGGTAAATTATATAAAAAAGAAAATGGCATAGGAGCAAGAATAATACATGGAGGATACAAAGTGGGACTTATAATACCATAGAAAATAGCAAGGCAATTATGTTCTGAAAATGAAGCTCTTTTCTGCCTAAAAATAACAATGGGAATTAGACAGATTAGAACTAAGTGAAGTTCAGTTCAAAAAAACTCCATCTTTTCCTGCCACTTCATGGTGTCCATATCCTTTTTTTTTAATCCCCACATACCTCAGTTCTTGCTCTTCAGAGTGATAGTTTACATGGTTTTGTTCACTAACATTTCTGACTGAAGTTGATCTCTAATGAAGATCTTGTTTGTGACCTTTGCACTTATTATTCCTGTGCAAATTACCAGTTAATTCCTAGTATTACCCCACTTCTTTTAAAACCATGCTGCTCATCTTTTGAATTTATTGATATCATCCAGGATTTATCAATATATTAAAGCTAGATTGGGTTTAACTCTATGTGTTTGATTAAGGGTTAAATAGGAACAAGAATTTTTTCTCCCCATGCTAACCAGGATCACTTAGACATTGGGTTTGAAAGTAGAGGCTTGCACAGTTAAGAGAGTGAAGGCAATAAAAAGTAAAAACCTTACAAAATATGTGTCTAATGTGCTTGACTACCTCAGTGATGCTGAGCATAGACCCTTATGCCCCTAGTTGTAAGAATAAGTACCACCTATCAGGTCAGAGTTAGTGGTTCCTCTAAGCTGGTGTCCTTGCTCTGATGATAACCAGAAAGGGATAACCATCTAGGGAGCAAGGAACAAACCATGGGGACTGATTGTCAAATATAACCTTTCCTGATTCTACTTTTTCATAGCAAAATTGGCTTTAGGGGCTTGGTTATTCTCACTCTTGTAAGGGGATATAATCACATGCTCTCAAAACCAAAATACTGTTTTCTCACAGTCATTATTCTCTATTAAGGGCATAAAGATGGCTGAAAATATTGGTGTAGAATTAATATGAGAAAGGGAGGCAATAAAAATGAATTCCTGACTGCTTTACTGATTGATGGCACTGCTTGGCTGGCTTAGTGGAGGTCCTGCATGCACAGGAGGAGCCCACTGAAATCCATCGAGTTATGCCAGTGTTGAGTATGGTTGGAAATCTTTATATATTAACAGAATAAACCCCTCTCAGTACAACCTACTGTACTTTCTCATTAATTTTCCAGTTATTTCAGTTGCTTTCCTACAGTATTTGCCAAATTCTTTCCTCCTCAGCATTCTGAATGATGCCTTGTTTTGTAGCAAATACCTCTCCTATTCTTATGTGTGATATTAATCATGTATTTGTCAGTGGCAAAGACTTTGTGGGATCTGATGGCCCAGCTGTGTAAATGACCCAGATTCTTTATTTGAACCTCATTTACTCTTTTCTTGTTACTTACTTTATGCCAGGAAGAGTAATTACATATTTCTTGCACAAGGCTGATAGTTCCTGATTGTTTCACAGTTATTCTAAAGATTAACTAGTGTAATGTGCTGTGCTCTTCAATTGCTCAAGTGGAGTTATAAGATGTGCTCACATTTTTGTGTCTAATTAAAAAGACTGACATCTTTGGAACAAAAATTAACTTGAGACCTTCCTTGTCTCCTGAACTGAAACTGTGTTTTTAAATAGTGTTGTAGCTGGCATCATTAGAACTTTGTAATTCCAAACCAATCTTTCAGACTGTCAGGGAAATCTTCTACATGATCGCAATGCACTGAAAGATGAATATCCAGTTTTAATTAGTTCATTTTTTTTTTTTAATTAGGTGAAGAAGTGACTTAGTGATCACTTAGCGTTGACCACCAGTCTGCTGTTCAGAAAGGACTGGAGTCTGCATCTGGGGAAGGGAACTTGTGACCTCTAGCGCTACTGCTGTGGGGATGAAATTGTTATTTTCGTTACTGGAAAGCTCTGATTTCCACAAATTGCTGTCATTCTGATTAACAAACATCCCACACTATTCCATTCAGTAATATTCTGAACATACAAGTCAGTGTTTGAATATATGAATTGTCCAGGTTTTGTGTTTATCTTGCGTCTGAAACGCTCATGTGAGTCAGGGCTCCTACCTATCAAAACAAAAAAGCAAACCACAAGAAGCAAAAAGACAGATGAAAAACAGATGGTGAAAATTAAGTCAGGAGAGTTAATGTCTTCAAAGGCTGAAGGCGGCAAACGTATACATAAGCCTGCTCTACCTCTCTTTTAGCTTTTTCATAACTCTTGGCTTGATTTCTGTGCTTGTGGACCTGAAGTTGTCTATAGAAAGCTCACCTGTGTCTGGTGTCTTATACTCTGGGGGGCTATTATAAAATATAAATATTATTTCATATTCTGTGAAATATGGTTTGGAACACACAGGTTGCAATTTAGAACCTCCAAGGTTTGCCTTCTCCTCATCCTTTTTCCCCTGCTCAGTGAGATCTCTGTGAGATAGGAAACATTTTTCAGGTAAAACTCATACCGCAAGAGTGCAGGGAAGTAGTCAAAAAGCAAAGATTTAGTATTTTGTAATGTATAAGGAAATTTGGTGAGCTTCATCCCAAGTTTATATTTATGGAATCTTGTTGGTGATGATACAGATCAAAGTAGCCTTCTGCACTTAGTCTAAATATTCCAGTGGAGATGCTTCACCAAGTCCTTGAATATATTGACACCAGTAGTGAAGACATGGCTTTTAGTGGAGTCTCCTGGGTCAGCCAGGTTTGGGGTTACCCCAGAACAGCTTCCTGGCTGCCAGCCTAGCCATGCGAGTAGGTGTGTGTTATACAGAACAGTTACTGTGAGCACTGGACCTGGCAGGGCTTCTCTCCCTTTCTGTCCTCTCCTGAGTCTTCAATATCTTGACTGTACTTTCCTCAGCGGGTGCCCTTCCCCCCCTGTTTTTTTTTCTTTTCTTATTGAAGAAAAACCTTTGTGCCCTTACTGTTTACAGAATTGGATTCTCCTGCTCAGCTGACCTTAAAACATTCATTGTCCTGTGGCTGATTTAGTATGCTCACTTAAGTGTCTGATAACAGCATAAATGCCATGCTTATGAACCCATCTATCTTGAAGAGCTGAAAGGGACCCAGAATCCATCACAGCTGGCAGCTACTCCTTCTGAGTCAACTCCAGGATAATCACAATCATAAGAATGTCTGGTAGTAGTGAGTCCCAGTCGTCAGGTGGTGTAAGCCTTCCAGCAAAGTCAGTGGAATTGCAACAATTCGTACCACATGATGAGATCTGTCTCACTGTGTCACTTGTTTTTGAGATAAAAATGTCCCAGTTGTGCTGTGATGTGAAATTGCTGTAGTGTTTGTCCGATTCATGGTATTATCTATGTCCTTTGCTAAGAGCACTATGGGTGTGGGGTTGTGATTCTTCTTGTAATTCAGGAGACAAAACTGGGAAGAGAATGCTTTTAATTTTTTTTTTTTCCTGTAAAGCAGTTTTCTCTGCTCATTTAGCGCTCCTAAGTATGTAAGTGTGGGCTGAATGATGTGGAACAATCCACGTGTACACATTCAACATCTTGCTAGTGGGATCACTTAGAAATTCTCCCCTCACCCCCTTACCTTAAATATTTTTTTCTTAATGAAGTCACCAACTTATTCAACTCAAGACTCTTCTTAACTCACCTCCTTCTGTAGTGAGGACTTTTTGATTCAGATTCACATTTCACAGCAGAGCAGCTTCATTGTTGTTTCAAAGAAAATTATATTTTTAGCCTTCTATTTATTCTGTGAGGGTTTTGGTGCGTACACTACAGATTTAGCCCAGCTAATTCAAAGGCTAAGTCAGCAGTGTTCATATCCTAATCATTCCTTCCTCTCTGCTTTCAAACATGTATCTTGCTTAGATTTTGATCTTTACATTCTGGGGAAACTTACTTTTTTGTAACACTGAAAAAATTTTGAATAGATCACCAATAAATAAGGATTGTAATTATATGTGGAGGAGAATACTGACCATGATTGATGGATAAACATCTCAAAGCTGCTTTCAAAAGGCTAAAATTGAAAGACAAGCAATAACAAGCTAGGCTGTTCTCCGTCAGTGTGTACAGGAACACGGACATCAAAACATTCTTTAATTGAAGTTGTTTTGGAATTAGATCTCTTCACTGTTAATACTTGTAGGAATAAGGCTTGCTTTTCAACCCATTTATACCTCTGGTAATGAAATCTAAGAATTTCCTGCCTGTAGGAGTATTGGGAGTCTAGGAAGATTTGATTGTCTTTCTTGAGGCCATATTATGTTAATTTTTCTGCCTAGACTATGGAAGCACAAAAGCAATAACTCACTTACATGAAGACAAAATTCTTAGGGTTGTTGTCATGGAAACGAAGTGGAAGCAGCTCTTTTTCCTTGAATAAATTCAATAGCCAGGCTAACAAAGATTGAACACACAACTCATACACACATTTTCACTGAATGGTACTGCTAAGGGCAGCAGCAGCCTGTACCCAAAGCTCCAAGTGTCTGCCCATGTGTGAGCGGAGCTGGGCCTATAATGCTCAGCTTTTCCCAGAAGCGTTAAAGTAGCGCCCTTGGACGGATGTATTGTGTGCTGGAGCGGGAGACAAGGACAGTATTAATTTGTTTGGGCACATGTACACAGGGACATTACAAGAGAGGTTGCTCTTCATCTGTATTTTGTTGGCTTGATTCAGAGTTCAAGTTCATTAACCTTGGTAGACTTTGGCTCCTGCTCTGAATCAGAGAGACTCCAAGAGCTGTTCTGTTCATTGGTACAAATCTTGTTTGTGCTTACAAAGCTGTGTAATTATATTTGAGAAATCAATGAGAAGCAAACCCAGGAGCTCCACAGTATTGTTTTCTCTGCCCTAAAGGGTGCCACAGCAAATGATGAGCTTGCTTTTTCTGTAGAGAAAAGGCCAGCAGCTTTCCAACCTTTGTGCAGGCTTTTGCACTTGGAATATGGTATTTTAGTTCTAATGAGTTACCATAATTCAGCTGTCTTTTAGCACTTAAGTACCTGTTTTATGGGTTTGGCTCTGTCGAGGAGGAAGGAAGAGTTTGCTAACATGTTTCAATCCTGATAGCTGCAGGAAGGCAGGGAGTAGAAGGAAGAGAACTTGGAGGAAGATGGGAGGATTAGAAATTATTTTTTTAGTGAACTCCTGGTAATTTGGTACTATTCACCTGTGTGAGTCAAAGTGTATTTGAAGTCAATGGGAAGGCTCATGCTTAAGCGTTAATGGGCTTTAGGATGACATTTTCCTATGTTACCATGAAACCATATGGTTCTTCAGGAGCGTGGAGTTAGTTTGCTCTGCAGGAATATGATATATCTGAGTATCCTGAAATAAACTATGAAACATTTGACAAGCCTTCAAACAGAGATTGCTTAATGCACAGATACAAAAAATTTGAGGAGAACTGAGCTGGGTAAACTGAAAGTATTGTGTGGCATTGTGCAACCTGAAAGTATATTTTCTTCTTTCTTGCAAATGAATTGGCATCTGGCCTTGTGTTGCCTTAATGTCCCTTCATTACTCTTTTCACATTATTAAATGTGAGAAGGGCAGGAATTACCCTTGGAAACTCTCATGAAGATTGATTTTTGGCTTGCGCAAGGATTTTACATTTGAGAAGTTTGACAGCAACTACATTTTGTCAGCACTACAACATGTAGTCAGTACGTGTAAATGCTGTGGAACAGCAGGCAGTATGATTAAAGTTCATTATCAGAGCAGCTGTAGGAGTTTTTTATTTTGTTAATCTCAGTCATGAGATGTGTTATCAGAGATTCATGTGCATTTTATATTTGGTACAATGGGAAGCCTAGGATGATAGATGAGCAAAAATCCTCCATATTTCTGTTGATGCCTGATATGATATTCATTGGCTTATATTGTAGCACCACACACAAGTGCAAGCCAGTATAGCTATGGAGCTAGCGTCACATGTTCAGAGAAGATTTTATTTAAATTTAAAAACAGCTAGAAGAGTGCACCCCTAATTCAATTAAGAAAAAAATATTATCACAAAAAATTGAATTTGAATCTGAGTTGAATTTGCTTCACTTAAACACAGGTGAGTAAATATCTGAAGAATCCGTTTTAAATGTACCTGGCTGTTGTATTTTGGTGTCTGTATGGTATGCTTTTCCTTTTTTACTTGTGTGTTTTTAAAAATAATAATAATAAAAAGCAAGAAGGGCACTTTTTTTTGTTTCTTGCTCCTGCTTCTGGCTGTTAACCTTTTGTTTATTGATCTGTTCTTATTCTGGAGTTGATGGGAAAGTTTCCCATTGCTTTCTCAGGGAGGACATCTGTATAGAAGGCATCTCTTAGTGTGCTTCAGCAGAGAAAGAAAAAAAAAGAAAGAGGAAAAAAAAGAAAGAAAAGCTGTCTTTGCTTGCTGGGTAAAACTTGAGTTTTTGATCTCTTTTCATATGTTCCATATCTCTGTGTTGCAAAGGTAAATCCAAATATTAGAGCCGAATGAAACAATCTCCGTTGCTAGAGAAATTTGAACAGCTGCGCATGAAAGGATAAAAATGTTTTGCCAAGTTAATCTCATATGATTTACTGCCTATGCCTAATCTGTTTGGAAGTGGCTATGAATATTCTAATACCTCTCGGAAATTACTGACTGGGATGACAGCAGCTGAGAAAAGCTGTGAGAGCTTTAGGATGGCTGCCTGTGGAACGCACACCTGCCTGCATGCCTGGAGCAGTTGCAGTCAGACTCTTGGAACAATGAAAATTCATTGTTATTTGTTGCAGCAATAAAAATAACACTATCTGCGTTCCCAGGAACTTCTGGAAGAGTCAGCAAATATGTGGATAACATCTGCAACCTGTTAAGCAAATTTATGGTTTGAATTTGGTGAGTTAGTGCTGTCAAGAAAGGTGAGGCAGAAACCTCTGGGGAGGTGTACCCCAGCCCTGCAAACTGCTGGCAGTTGCAGCTCAGCCGTGAATGCAGATGCCCTCTCAGTTGCCCTTTTCACTGGGGAGATGCACGCTGCAGCCATGGGATATGATACGTACGGCATTGCACCCATGGGTGGTTTGAGCACCTACATTAACCTCACCACTCTGATGAAACTCTTAGAACTGACATGGGGCACTATGTAAATATAAAGTAGGGGCATACATAAATGTATTATTGGTTTCTACTTAAAAAACCAACCAACCAAAACCAAACAACTTTTGATGCAAAGTTATCTTTTTGTAGAATTCTTGAGGTAATCTGCAGTTACACCCATCTACTAAATTCAGCACACTTGCTTAATTAAATGCTGAAGGTTGCTTAGGTGTTTGTTATCTGTGTAGGGTCTCAATTTCTGTAAGATCCTATTGGTTATATTATAGATGGCTGCTCCTGGTTATGCTTCTCCTCTTTGAAAGAATGGTGAAACAAAATGTTGCAGAGAAATGAGCTACCTCTGAAGCAGCTGTGTCCAGGGAGTGTTGCAAAACACAGAACACATGGTTACTTACTGTGTTGAGTTTGCAGTTAATTTTTGTGTTACACCGCTATCCATTAAAAAAAAATAAAAATTGAGAAATTACCTGTACAAAAAAGGCAGAAAGAGGTTAAATATATACAAAGGTGTTTGTGTGCTTATGAAGGCACTATTTCTCCATTTTCATCTCTGGGCTTGCAGTGCCTAACAGAAAACTAGTAATACACCCAGGACTGCAAAAGCCCAGCAGCAGCCTGCCCTTCCTTCCCAGCCAATTCATTTACTACTTCACCCCCCAGCAGCTGGAGGAAAGCAGGAAAAATACAGGAGCTGAGGGCCCAGTCTGTTTCCCATAGCTACAGGGGTACCATAAAGATTTAGCTCAGAAGCGTTGTGTGTGTGGACATGCCGACACGTGGGTGGATGTGTCGGCATGAACCAGTAAATACCAGATTTTTGTGTCACAAGGGAATAAGACTGTGAGACTACTCGCAATGTAAATCTATTTTACTTTAAAATGAAAAGCTTAAATGTATTTCTTGTAATTCTGTAAAAATTTGAACACGCGCTTGATTTTTCTCTGGTAAGGGGGTTCCCTCAGTTTTCAGTGGTTCTGCCATACTGTCTCCAGCAGCCTGGGATTTTGTGCAGGATGTCAGTGGAGCAATGGTGCAGTTGTCTGTCCGGGGGGGAGGAGGGGCTGACAGAGTGAAGACTGTAGAGCCGGGTTCATAGTACAGGCTAGATCTTTACAACTGTAAATTCCTCCGGTTAAGCCAGTTGTGCCTGCTAATAATCCTTGAACTGAGGGCAGCATTAATACTCCAATACTCCAAAGATGTCTGAATCCAGGAGTTTGAATGCTTGAGCTTGGTGCGAAGCCCTCTTCAGTCAGCTTGCTGACTTCAGATCAGCAGATCTAGCGCT
Organism: Falco biarmicus; assembly: GCF_023638135.1. Taxonomy (NCBI): domain Eukaryota; kingdom Metazoa; phylum Chordata; class Aves; order Falconiformes; family Falconidae; genus Falco; species Falco biarmicus. The sequence continues at coordinate 77,917,620 of NC_079291.1, forward strand.
TTAGATCTGAGCTAGAAAAATGCGAATGTTACAAAAAACTTTCATGGAAAAGAATGATTTTTTTTTATTTATTTATTTTCTAGGTTGCTGTGGAATACAGTTTAATGACATTTAAAATTTCATTTTCCGTATGTATTTATGGTATGTTATAAATGAGACTTACTCTTCCAGGTAATCACTGAATGCTGTTAACAGTACAGGCTTGTTTGACAGTGCTGAAAATTTATGGCAGTAATTCTAAATACAGGCAATTTATACATTGCCAGAAGAAAGGAAATATTTTTCCTATTTCATCTCAAGTTTTTATAACTCTAACTGCTAGCATATTCTACAGAAGATCCATAAAACTTTGCAAAGGCATTCCCTAAAGCCCATGTTTTAGCTATTTGTTTTTACAGTCATTACTCTTTACAAGTATTACATTATGTTGAAAATACTGCAATTTTTTCAAATGTAACTTTTTAATTTTTTAACTGGGACATAATCTGAATTGAGGATTTCAGCAAGGGGACTTGTAACATTGAAAAGTGATAGATTTTGCTAAATGCAGCTGTACATACCGGAGGGGGGAAAAAAAAATTATTCAACACACCATATTGAGATCTAAATAATCTGTATCAGTCCAGGAGAGAAACAGACGTGTCATTGTGGATCACTCAGTATGCAGCTGCAATCAAAAAAGCAAATGCAATTCTCCCATTCGTGAGAAATCTGACAAATAAAGATCTAGCTGGGAAGCTGGTACGGGGTTTGGTCAAGCCATCCTGCCCAGTCTAGTGCACAGTGAGCTACAGCTGTTTCCCTCTTTCCGAATTTATTGTAGAACTGGGGAAGGTTTGGCGAGGAGGGAACAGTTACATAAAGAGACATTTAAAAAGCTAAATCCTTTATGGTAATTGATACTTGATTCAGGTCGTTGTTGTTTGTTTGTTTTAATTCAAACATGTGTTACTCCATTTTCTTTTTAATATTTCTGAATACCTTTTTCCAGGTGTTCAAGAAATTCTGACCTGGCAAAAGGAATTCATTCTCACCCACATCTCAGGACTCATTGCCATGAGTGTTAACTGGAATCCAAAAATTCAGAGTGGGACTGGAAAACTACATAAATAACAGGACTATTTAATCTACTAGTCTTTAGGGAAAAAAAAAAAAAATCTCATGCTTCAGAGTTCAAGCTTACTTTTACCTAATGAGAGCTGGGAACTGACCTCTTGTAGACCTGATTTTCTGTTTCAAAATCCTCACTAGATCATCAAGAATTCAGCCACAGGAGCACCCTCTCTGACATAGTATGGTACAGGACCTGATGAGGAATTGATCAGGAATCACTTGTCTGCCCTTCTGTAAAGGGCCCTGGAGAAAGGGGAAGAAATCTTTTGTAAGAAGTGACGGCAAAGGTCCCTGGGTATCTGAGCTTGGTTCTTCGCTGTGCTGCACTTGTGTTAATATGGGAAAGTCACTTGGACTTATTTCTAGTAGTGACTGTTGAGTTCTAGGGCTTGGAATAAACCATGAAACTTTTACCTATTAAACTTGAGTTACCTAGTATGTTAATGCAACGTTTTGTCTATATTGATTACATGAGTAACAGAGAGCAATTAAGATCCTGAATTAGCCACCTCAGTTAATTGTCAAAGGTAATTTGAAAGATGGATCAGGGCCTAATGTAATATAAAAGGAGAATGGCTGCAGATTGAGCTAAATCAACTTAGCTGAGATCAATGTGTCCTCTGGCTTATGGTGAGAGGGACAAAACAGTAACATGAGCTTGCTTTGATTTCGCACCTGGATCTCCCAGAAAGAGTATCTGGTAAACCCAATGCTTTTTATTTTTTCAGGGGGAAGCTAACAACAAAGCGCAAAGCAGACCTGATATAATTTTCTCTTCATTCCATCTTTTCACAAGTATTCTTCAAATGCTTATGTAGTCTGGAAGTTCAGGAAAAAACCCTGACTTTATCAACAGTGACTTATATTAGTCATATAGTTATCAAGTCTCATGTACTGTGAACAGGACAGGAAGGTAGCTCCTTGAGCTTTTCTGCATTAGACGGTCCTCTGTAAACACAGAATGTCCCTTAAATAGAAGACTTTTATAGGCTTTATACTGGCATTTGCACTGTCAGTCTGAAGTGTCAGACTTGAAGCTGGGAGAATCCAGCTTTGGATGTCAGGTCTGACATGGTAACTATAACTGGATGTAGCTTTCACCCTACATTTCTCTAGTCACTTTTGAAATGTTGTGGCATCACTTACAGCTGTCAGCTGGAGTAATTCGGAGTCTTTCCTGCTAAATCACATTAAATCACGGGCTCTGTCCTGGCTTGCGTTTGCTCCAGATTTGTCTGTTTACAGGGTGGTTGAATGTGTCTGAGGAAAGAAAAAACCCCCCGAAATGTTTCCCTTTCACAGAGATTCATATTGTGGCTGTGAAAATATTCTGTTCAGTTTGAGACTGAAAACTGAATTCAAAGTGGGCATTGTTGTATAATTAATGATGGATATTTGTGTTCATAAACACAATCTATTGCAGGCACATAATTCATAAACATGTGAGAAGGAAAGGTTTTTCTTCTCCCCATCTTGTGTAAACTGTTAGAAAGCTGTGTATTTTTCAACCAGCAATAAGACAAAAGATCTTTCAGAAATTTCTGGAGGGATGTGGAAAAGGAGTGTTGCAGGTGTCTCAGGGCAAGGAGATACAAATTGGCATCCCTGCTCTGCCCAGCTGTCAATCCAAACTGGCAGCACTGTCTTCCTTGGGCTTTCATAGAGCAAAGTTGAACCTGGTACTGGGGAAAGGATCTATATCAGCATTTTGTACGCTTCTGGGGGAAAAAAGAAAGTGTTAGAAAAAACTTTTGTTTGGGTCATATCACTATTCTTTGAGAAAGATGTCTCCTGTTGCAGAATTCCTGGTCTGTCTACTTCAGGTGAAATATTTTGGGGCTGGTAGAAACAGTCATGGCTCTTCCTGCTACGGCAGTTAAAAGGAAACGATGGCTTTTCCTAGCTCTGCCTCTGACCCATGTGAGTGGAAACCTTTTAACCTGTGTGCAGGGCAGGCCCTGTGTCAGAGGGTTTGCTGATCCCTGCCTTCTGCAGGGCACAGACTGTGAGGGGACAAGCAGGAGTGACCTGTGTCTCTCTGAAGGGTATGTACTACAGGATTTTACTTTAAGCCTCAGTACAGATCGGAATAGTTCAATGAAAATCTAAAAGAGATTAAAACGATAAAAATGAATTCAATGCATTCTCTAAGTCAACAGAGACTTGTATTCATTTGCCAGGTAGCTTTAGTGATGTCTGTTAAGTTGTTCTTCCTTTGAGAAATCTTGCTTTGGCACTTAAGGTTATTTATTACAGATTGGTTTATTGTGTTATAAAATAGAGGCTGCTATTTAGAAAGTACTCTGTTAGCAGTAAGATTTGCTGTGAATAGGAACTTCTCACGTGGCCCGTCCTGCATGCTCAAACCAGGACCTCCAGCTGCTTCAGAAGTCATCTCTACAAGGCTGATCTACACCGCTTTTAGATGTTACCTGTGATTATGGGGTGTAGGGGCTCGCCAAAGAAACTGTTGTGAAGTCTTGAGTATGACCTATTCATGACATTATTGTTGTTACAACATATTTGTAGTAACAGCTTCTTATTGCAAATTAGGCTCAAGGTGCCTTCATTCTTAGGGGCCATGCTGAGGTGAGAGACTGATTCATTTAAAAATAAGGTCATCACAATGTGCCATGACTTGGGCACTCTAGAGCACAATAATATTTGAAAAATTAGTTCAGTTTATTTTAGCCTATACTCAGGATCTTCAAGGACAGAGGTTGCTTGAAGGGGCCAAATAATACTTAGCAAAGATGCCTTGCAGACCACCTGTTTCCCAGAAGTAATTGCTAGTGCCACAGGGAAACACTGAGATGTGTTCATATGGCTAGGGGTTGTGTGCTTATTCTGTTTTTTCCACAATGCTTCTATTTTCACATGTTCATGTGTACATAATTGATGTTTTAGCACTTTGCACTGCCTGCATGTATTTATCTCTTTGTTAATAAGACAAGTAGTTCTAGGCTCATAAAAAACAGCTGACATGAGCTAAATTGGGATGTCCTGACTAAAGACCTTAAGTAAATAAACAGACTTTAATATGGGCAAGTAGTGCTAGCTGTAATTACCTGGGGCTGTGTGCCACGGAACTGGAACAAAAGTCCAAACAAGCTAATTTCATTATTTTAATGGAAGTCTGCATCCCATTCATTAGACTGACATATGAGTAGTCATTAGTAACAGTTCATTTCAAAAGCTATGGTGGATAAAGGTTGATTAAAAATTAATGAGGCCCAGACCTATTGCATTGCCATAGTGTCAGGCTTGAACTCATTGTTTAAGTCTGTGGAGCTAAAATAAGAGCAGGCTTTTAAGACCCTTTTGGGTTTTCATATTTTATGCGATTTATATACTTTTGCTCTCTATCATGGAGGAGCAAGAACTTGTGAATACCTTGCCTTGCTGTAGATGTCACCAATAAATTACATGGCTAAATAAGCTGTTAACAAAACAGATTGCCATGTCATACTGATGTTTCTGCGATGCATTTTTAGAAAATATATTTTGCTGAAAATCCAGTAAATGTGGGACTTAGTTTACTGGATCTCTTATTGGCCTTAATTCCCTGGGAAGTCAGTGGCATTTGATTGGCACCTAATATGCTGATTGATCATGACTTGAGTTGCCTACCCTCTTGCCAGCATAAGTGCTTACATTTTGTTTTAGGAGTGTGGCTCCACTATGAGAAGACCAATCTGTTCAAGTATAAGTATGTGGGTAATTTCACTGGAAGCGGTAAGTGGATGACAATGTAAATGCTGTCAGTGGAGGTCAGGATGATTTCTATCACTGTGTGGCTGAGACCATTTACTGAAGCTAGAAACAGAGTTCCAAATTTATTGGATATTTGTCTAAATACTTGCAAAGACTGTGTTAATTTTAAATTGATGATTTTCCCTGGTGCAAAGAGGTGCCTATTTCATGGGGAAAGGAGGTTAGAAGGAAAAGTTCTTAAGTAGGAAGAGAAGAATCCCAAACCAAAATCTAGTCCATAAAACCAGTGTGGAAATCTGATTAAAAAGAGGAAGGGAAGACATGAGCTGTTGAACAGTAGTCAAGAACCACAATTACACTTAGTTGCAAAAAAATCTTGGAAGAGCAGCCCTCCAGCATAACTCCTGCATAACATTCCTCTGTTGTCTAACAGTCAAGGAGGATTGCAAGGCCCAGGCTGATGGCAAGGTTAGGAAACCTTTCCTATAAGATGAACAACAACTAAACTTAAGCATTTCTCACAGAGGCTGTTTTGGGAGCTGTGCTCCATATAGTAAAGTGAAATGACTGTAGTAGCTGTTTCTCACATGAGTAGTGACAAACTTCTGAACTCCAAGAACCTGGAAGTGGTTTAGGAAGAGGTCTAAAAAGTTTTGTGCCAGTTCCAGTGTACTCTGTTATTGCGGAGTGTTAGGTCTTCCATGGCTGTTGCCTTTCTCACGAGGCTTTTTTTGCTACCTTAGTAATTGTAGGACAAGCTGTAAATGAGCAACAGTATGCAATCTTTCATGACCCTGATTCCAAAATATTTCAACATCAACAAGAATCATAATGTAATTAAATTATATGGAGCTGTGGTCAAAGGGAACGTCACAGGGATGCGTTTGGGAGAAGAGGTGGGGGCGGAATTGATTGATTCCTAATTCCCAAATTATTTCAGTTGGCTTGGCTGTCCCTGAAGGACTTCACATTATGAAGCAGTGGCTTAAGATATAGTGTGAATACCCCTCCTGTTCCACTCCTCTAGAAGTACAGTATTCCTTCACCAGACTCTTGAGTGGAGGTGTTGACCTCATATTGGCAGCAGATTTGTTCTGGCACTTTGCTATGGAGTGTAAGGACTGTCAGAGCCCATCTGCATCTTTTCCCTTCTTTGCTGCTGGAAGAGAAAGGGTGTAGCTAGCACTGTCCTAGCTCTTGAGAGAGGGAATGGTGGAGGAAGGTAGAGGCATGAAAAGACTGAGTGAGTTTGCATGGTGTAGCAGACGTGGGGTATGAAATCAATGTCAGTGACAATGCCAGTGCAGAATCACGATGCCCTCCTAGTTCTGGCTTTTCTTTATCCTTGCAAGCTTTAGCAAAATGCAATTACTTTCCACCTAGGTGAATGATACTGGGCACATAATACTAGTCTGCCCTTCACTTCTGAAGGCAGCACAGGATGATGTTAAGCTCTAGAAAGCTTTAAATATGATGTAGCTTTGTGCTCATCTTCCAAGATGGCAGCAGCCATGGTGTGTCTCCATGCTTCAGGGGGTTCATTGTGCTCTCAGGGTCATGCCTCAGTTCAGCCCAGTAGTCTTGTTTGTGGTCTTGTGAGGTCTGGGGATCAGTGTATACCTCATCTAGGTGGCCAGACCCTGAAACCCAAAGGTACTAAGACTTTTATTAACAAATATTAACTAATTCAAATAGCAATCTGCACTTCTTAGCAATTTTATGGTCCTCACTGAAATATCGTTGTTGCTTATCACTGTATCTTCAGTATGTTTAACTTCAGTTTAAATGTTCTGTGAAACAGCTGAACTTAAACCGGAAGATAGTCAGAGAAATCTGTAGTGACCATATGGTGTTATAAAATTACAAAAATGTGAGAGAGGGTTGAGCCAATTCCAATTGCCAAACTTGCTTCTAATAAACACTGAACTATCTGGCATCTGCTATCCCTCAGGTAATACCATCAAGAGTGGAAGTAAACGTTTCCTTTTAATTGCATTGTTTATGTTTCAGAGGGTCCAGGGAGATCATGCAATGTTTATCTAGATTTTCCATGCATACTGAATCAGCCATTTCAGGGAGAACTTTGATATTCTCTTCAATTTTCTCTTCAATTAGGCTGAAGTTTCACTTGTCATTTTTTGGAGTAATATTCTGTATGCCTTCAAAAGTTAATGTCCCAGCAGTTACTTTCCATATGGTTTTGATAGGATTATTTCTTTTATTTTCACTGTTGATTAGTATTTTGGCAAGAAAAACCTGGGTCAGTGCTTTCAAAGAAAACCTCAGCTGAAAAGTGCAGAGTGCTACAGATTTAGGGCTCCTTGGATCAGAGAAGGGTTTGCGAATCATTTTCTGTTATTTGAACTATAAGGAATTTAGCAGACCAACGGTTAAGGGGATTTTTTTGGAAAATTTCTACTGAATGGAGTTGTCCCCCTAAAAACAGTAGGAATCTATGAAAAAATGGAGAAGGTTCTTTATGCAGTGACTAGGATTGTACAGTTACACAGAAGTGCCTATAAAAAAACAAACAAACAAACAAAACAGATAATGATGCCCTTTAATCACTAGTCCTTCTTCCATCAATAGAAGATATTATTTTAACTCTAGGTATAGAATCGATCTGGTTTTGGAAAGTTCTGTTGGGCTTTATTAGAAGAAGGAGCAAACCTGAACAGCTCTGCATTATTCTATATTCTGTTGACAAGTTAATGGCTGTGCGGACTTAAGCCTTTCCACTACCACTTCCAGATCACTGGGTGGCACAGTGTGGATCTGAGTGGATGATGCACCTAAAAAGCCTCAGCAGAGGGTAAGAAATGTGTGTAATTTCAGAGCAGGAGTAAGTATTTATCTGGGTCAGATGTGATATTACAATATATTGTATCACTATTTGTTAATAGCATAACCGATAGTACATATACATTTGTCTGCTACCACCATAGTTGTTGAGTGTTTGTTGGTAATTATTGTATTAATGTATTCTTATTCTACACAAAAAAATGACATTGGATTTTGAGGCCTAAGTGTTATGTGGTAGACAGTAAGATGTCTACAGGCAGACACAGGGGTTTCCAAAGAAATGATGGGCCACAACCTACCTGGTGTACTGATAGGATGTAGGTGGAAAATAGACACATTCTGCCAACGTTAAAGCTTTTTTAAATATAAATTCTACTTTTCAGTTCTTTTTTTTTTTACTGTTGCCCCATCTTCAGGAGCCACTCCATTTGAAAGTGCATAAGCTGAAATGTCAGATTGTGGAAGGGAATTTTGTATCCTTAGACCAGCTCCTGAGCTCTCATGCTTTGCGTAGGAGATAATTAGGATCAATTGTGCCTGTCCTTCTTGGAATGGTCTTTATGTGAATAGAGGATAATCTTGTCAACAGGACATTTCCTAGCAATGATCCTGAACAGAAATGAACTATTGTCTTTAACAGTGTTAGGAAACATCTGGGACATGTTCCCGATAGAATTGGGAACTGACCCAGTAGCATAAGGAATTATGTGGCATAAAGAAGGATTTTCTGTGTCAGTGGTGAAATCTTTTGATTCTTGCATGAAGGCTGGGATTCAGTTCAGCTAAACTGAACAGCTGCAGGAGCCACTGCTGGAACGTGCACAGAAAAAGCAGCTATACAGAAGTGGAAACCTGTCAGTTTGACAAATACTGCTGTACAGCTCATGTCACCCAGAAGCAGTAATTCCCCATGGTGAAGTGCATGTCTGATTGGCAAGGCCTTGAGATAATTTCCCACTTGGTGGAGGGTCTCTCTGCGGACACTGTTATGAACTGTCACAACCTCTTCCCAAGACTCTTCTTCTGAGGACTGGACACACTCTTGATGATGCAAACTGTCAAATTCTATTAACATGTCCTTAAGTATTTGGAATTTTCTGCTCATCTACAATGTGTGAGAGGGTGTTAAGAAAGATCAGTTATAATATATAATTTTTAGGACCTGATATACAGAGTGATAGATCAAGAGAAAGTAATGTATGGCATTAGGAATATTTAAACTGGAATAGTGAAGAGTATTAATGACATTTGACAGGGAGAAATGTCATGTTGTAAGGTATCTGCTTTTGTCCAGCTGTTCTTGAGATAGCTTTTCATCAGGGAGAGAAGTATGTTCATGAACAAGACAGGATTGCTAACCTGTTTATTTGTATGGATGTAATTATCAGAGAGGTTGTCCATATTTGTCATGTGTAGACATGAAAAATGAAAGATACAGCTGAACCTGAAGTGCAGGGTGTTTTTGTGTCCTGAAGGTACGGAAAGAAAGGAGCCCTCTGCTTCAGTGGGTGGATGAATGAAGGTGTAAACTGCCTCCAAAGACTAATCTGTAATCCTACAGTGCTTGAAAGAGAGACTCTCTGTCTCCAAATATGATGAGATATTACAACAGAGCAACTTACTGGCATTCATTCCCTGGCCAAAATTCCTCCAGCATCAACTTGCCGAGCCCCCCTGGACACAAGCAGACTGATAAATGCACCTGTCTGTGACAGGGAGAAGGGGGTCATCAGAGTCTCTTCTGTCATCTCTCCCTTCCCTAAGAATCATGTGTTAATAAGGGTAACTAATGGTGCAAACTAAGGGCTGTGCTATGAAAGTTGTGCAGGGCTTGCTGCCTAGCAGAGCTTGCTGTGCAGACAGCTCAGTGCCTGAGGCACAGGGCAGGAGGTTCTCACACTGAAAGCAGGCATCCAGATGGAGTGAACTTCTGAAAGTCCCTTAAAACGAGGGCTAAAGCCAGAACAAGACAGGACCAGATAGAACAGGGTAAGTAGGAAAGTATCGCTAATTAAAGGCTCCCTGGGAAGGTATACGGTGAACCCATAAGCCTGAGGCACATGGGAATTGTTAGCTTTAAGGGGCAACTTAGCTATTTGAACCTGGTCTTTGTTGGCGTTGACAGTGCCTGGCAGATGTGTTCATCTTTTTATGTGCAAGTAATTAGGTTTCTGTCTCTTCACGGCCAACTCCTTTTGTGTTGAACTATGGGGTCTTCAGAAAAGTGATGGCAGACTTAATATTTGAACTAGAGAAGAAAGATAATAAAGAACATGTATTGTTGGGGGGTTGTCTGTTTGTGATGATTCAGTCATAAATAATTCATGGTGTAGGTACCAGTGATACAGAAAAAGACTAATAATTTCTTTGAGCTTGTAAATATCCAAATATTACACTCCAAAATCAATTAAAATCAGTTAACATCAAATGTATCTTGTAGCACATCTTGCCTAGCATGAACATACAGAGCTGCCAGCTTTTTCCAGGCTTGTGTTTCACCTTAGAAATAAAAGGATTTTTATAAATGTTCCAGATATAGGTGCTGTGGATCATGGAGGAGATAAGCTCGTTAATATGGTCTTGTCTTATTTATGTTGTGGCAAAGGAATTGTACAATAAAGTCCTGTATATTTATGTAGGGAGGGTTTTTTAACGCCAAAAGATTAATGTAGGCAGGGAGCGTGTTAAGTCACTCCCAAATAGCTCAGTGTCTGGAGCTTTTTAATAGCAGATGATTTGGCAGCCTGTGCTTTATTACATTGATTCATTTCTATGGCAATAAACATGGCTGTAGAGGTGCACAGTTTGGCACGTCAGAGTGAAGCCCATGTCTTAAATCGGCACCCCTAGGGATGCACTGTTGGGTGAAGCCTGTAGAATCCCCCCACTCCAGCTTGGCAGAGGGGCAGGAGAGTGGCCACCACCCTCACCAACAAATGTGGGGACGAAAAATCTCCAGGGTATCAGTGGTCTTGAAAAAAATATTGTAAAGGCAATGATTTTAACTGAAAAAATCAATTCCTTTCATTAACACAAAAATATTTTTCTTCTTGACTGGGATGACTTCCTTCCCCATGGGACTGGGGATGTTGGCAGCCAGCACACACCTGTCATTGTGGTGCAAATTAAATAATTTCTGATTCTTGATTAAAGGAGGAATGAGGCCAATTTTTAGAGAGAATAAAAGGGAAGCCTTGGTGTGACACAGGCACCAGGGGTAACTGCAGTTGGTTAAAAATGGAACCAAGATACCTGGTTTAGGAAGTTATTTGTGTTTTGCAGAATTAAAATCAAGGGGTTTTAATTCCATGCCCCCCACCCCCCCAGCCCCTGATAGTTAATTTTCCTTCTCCTTCCGTCTTTTTTCCAATTGAATGCAGTAAGTGAGAATCAGATGAAAGACTGGCAAAGTGGAAAAGGTAACTTGAGTGCTTCTATTTTGTCCCCTCAAGTTTTTGAAAATTAAACTTGGGAAATGATTTTTTTTTGGTGGGAGATGGGGTGGGGGGAAGTGGCATGTTTGGAATTGTAGACATCCTTCCTTTAATGTTTAAAATAAGAGATGGGTTAAAAGAAAAGAGATTGGAAAAAGAAGGGTTAAAGTTTGAATAAAATTTAAATTTTTGTTTAGGACTGATTTTAAAAAACATGAAGAACTTGTGACATTCCTACTGAATTCATTAAGCCTGTATTTCAACCAGTTTTTCTCCCAGTCTGATTTAACTGCAGGTGACTAGCACAGATGGGAGAGCCTTGATGTAGGTGCATAGCCAGTGATAGCTTTTCAGTGATTTCTCTCATTATGATGAAGTTTGAAATGTACTTGTGCAGTGCATTCATGGTGTCTTTTGTGATGGCTGAACAGTGCAATGTTGCTCAGATCAGGTGTCTCTCTTCATCAAGTGCCACTTCTCTGAAATCAAGCATGAGGGGAGACTGTTGAATTCTCCCCTGCTTTTACGGACAGACAGCACTCAGGTGAGGAACTAATAGGGGTTTGAGATAACCTTCTATTTCTAATTAGTGTAAATTTAATAATTAAAATAATAAAATAAGAGTAAAACAATAACAAATGCAACTACTTCTGGTTGCTTTGTGATGGTAAAATGGAGCATTTGAGAATCTTAAGCTTTTTTTAACAGTCCCTTCCATGCCCCCCAGAACTGCATGAGGGGTATTTGTTCATCTGGAACAGACAATGTATATGTTTTAAATGCCTATCTCAGATTTTATAAATAATAGTTAGACCCAATCATGTACTGGAGATGTAGTGTTTGTTTGTTTAATTAGGAAGCTGAGCTGAGCTGAATCCTGTGGCAGATGTTGCTATGTGTAATGTAATAAATAAAAGTCTTTATGGGACCCATCAGGCAGCAGAGCTTTCAGTTAGCAGATGGCAAAATATTAAACCGGCAGTGCAATAACTTAGCTGACTGTGTCAGCTGGACCGTACCCAGGTTTAGCACAAGCATGGATCAGCTTCACATAGGGGATGTCAACCAGCCCCATGTTTCTGCAATGGATGTTAATATTATTTTTAGTATGATATGTTATAAAAGAAGGCTTTTTGTTTGGCAAGTTGTTGTTGCCATAAAAGTCAGTTCAGGCTTAACGTGATCTCTGCTGTGCAAGAGTACAAAAGGTCTTCTACAACAGAAGAACAGCTATTAAATAGAACACATGTGCTACTCAGTCCAAACTAAGTGGTGGTAGAGGAACTAAGTGGTGGTAGATGGCAAACCTGCTAAAACTAACCCCTGTGGAGCCTAGCAAGTGAGAGAGTGCCTTTTACTTTGGAGGAGAAGTTGTTGCATCCAGCACTTGGCACCTTCTGTCCACCACAACACTTAAGTGGGTTGGTGAGAGGGCTAATGTAGACAAGATGTCCCTGCCGAACTAGAGCTAACCCGTCCATTGGCTCCACAGATGCCATGACCTGGAGGCTAGAAGGACTTCTGCAACTCATTGCCGTGTGGGCTGGTTATGCTTTTCACCCTAATTTACCTACTGGTTTTCCTTTAGGTGCATTGTAAATGTGTAACTTCAAGCATTATTCTGTTGCCCCATGCTGGGAGCTCTATCTCCTGAAGTTCCCTGCACTGCAGAGTAGCTTCTCCAGATGGCAATCTGGGAGTACCTTCAGCTGGCAGTTTCCCCCACTCCCATCTCTCTCTGGACCTTTAGGTGATGTACCTCCCAACCTACACCTGAATGAAAAGCTCAGGTTCAGCCAGTGCTAACTTCTGTCCCTATGTCTGCATTGACTCTTCTCCTTTCAGTGAAGAATTCTGGTAAGGCGTTTTTCAGAGTTCAAGACCAATGTGGTATTTCAGTTCATCTTAAATGCAATTGTCAGAACAGCAGGTATTTATGACAGGGTGAAACAGGATAGGTTGCAAAGCAATTGGCAAGGCAAAATTCTTCATATGGCCTTCAGAATCCAGCATCAAGCAGTTAACCATCCATTTACCACAGTGGTTTGAATGTGCATATGGTTAATTTAATACACTTTTGTGGAAGAAAAAAAAAAAAAAAAAGAAGTCAGGGTTTTCACTGGTTAGTTGCTTCCTTTATTTTTAGAGAAGGTCATAAAATGCTGATAATGAATATGGACCTTTTGCCTGTCCTGTTTCATACTTCAACATCTTGATGTTCCTCTTTTGTTGGTAGGCAGCTCACACAGACTTCTGAGCGAAGTGGAAGATTAGAAAGGTTTTTAAATTGCTTTGAAAAAGCAAACAAGTTGTTAACATAGCTATATCTTGAAAATACATCCCAGATGAAGTGCAGTTTGTAAAACAGCAAATTTTTTAAGCAAAACAATGTATTGTTTGCTATTTGGTTATATTCATTTAACTGGAAAAGATGCACTAAAACTTCCATGCCTCTGAGTGACAAAACTTAGTGACTTTTAAAACACATATTGCTTTTTGAGAAAACAACTGATCTGATTTACTGCAAGGTGGTATTTTTTTTTCCTAAAAACTCTGGGGAGCTGGAATGGATTGGGTTAAGGTAGAATGCTTGGTATCCCCTAAGAGGAGATTGCTGTTCTACAGTCAAGCTCTGCTCTGACCGTGTTGCATCAAAACCCCATAGAAACAATACAAGTAACCCACTCCCTTAGAAAACACTTCCTGAGTCTGTGGGGATCCAGGAACGTTTTGTGTCATTTAAGGTACCTAGCAGGCATAATAGTAAATAAGTTTTCTTTTCTTCCATGAATAATAAAGTCCCAAAGCTCTGAGTACAGTTGAACAAGGCGGAATAGGAGGGGAAGGTGGCTTTACACTGCTTTGGTTTCCCTGCATTATGAGATTTACCAGGATTGTTCCCACTCCTGCAGTCTAACAGCTATTCTAGCAGATGATCATCTAAAAATATTGTCTAACTGCTGAAAAAGACTTTCTGACTATACCACACATTTTGCCAGTGGCCTTGAAAAATCTTTCTTGCCAAGGGAAAATGATGAGGCTTTGCTATGGGAGAATCTTGTGGGAGATGACGGCTAAGTCTCAAGTATAAAGCAAATAGCAGTGCACAAAGAGCTCATTTCCTTCTTATTTTTGCCTTCTTACTTGAAAGAGTGGGATTACAATAGTTGTCAGACTTTCTAGGCATGGATATGTTAGTGCTAAGTTAGGAAGGATCTTGAATCTGGATGGTCTAGCTGGTCACTGAATCCAGATGTCCACTAGAGGACTAGTTCAGAGGTGTCTGCTGGGCTTCAGCTCCACAGGCTTCTTCAAGAAGCAAATATCTAGGTAAGAACAGATGATCACAAAGATCACCCACAAAAAATTGTATTTTGGGATGTGAGAAGTCAATCACGTTCAGAAATATCAAGCAGGTATAAAATTCTTGAAGGTGTATGTACGTGTAATAGGAGCACCAAACCAAATCAGAGGCATGTAGAATGAGAATCATGTTCAGAAATAATACAATTAGATGTAAATGCTTCAAGTGTCAGAGTACTTTAGAATCAATTTTATTGCTGCACTTGCACTGCAAGTCTGGAAAACAATCAGCTTTTTATTGTTACCTTAAGATCTGCCCATACTCCTCTGAATATAATTTATTCTGATATAGCCAGATGAGAAAGCATCATCTTATTAGAACACCTGACAACAGATTTTGAAAGCATGTGCATCCACTGTTGAGTGTGAGGACAGGGAAGAAATCTAGACCACCTGTATTGCACTTTTAATCTTCATCTTTTCAAGTGGCCCTTTGGGAATCAGCACTTACTCATTGAGATTAAAATAGTGCTACAAGGCTGCTCTAAACTCTGCAAGGATTAGTACAAAGTTCTGCTCACAGTCAGGGACCTGTAAGCTGACTGTGTCCAGTTGCTGCACCAGCACTGGAAAATGATGAAGGTGCTGGATTATGTGTTATACTGTACTTGTCCTGAAACCAGTCCAAAAAGAGAGAACAAACTTCAGTATTTGCTAACCATTGGGATAAACCTACTGCTACCAAATACTACAAGTCCCCAATTTCAGACAAAACATTTGAGGTTTGGAAAGTTGCACCCTAAAATTCAGCTGTTGAGTCCTGATACCTAAAAGTGTCCTATTAGTGTTAAATGAAGTTATTCAATTAAGATTATTCTTAGCCTGAACGTTTGCTGAGCAGATCTTTCAAATAGCTAGTTTTAAGTCCATTTAGGTTTACACAGTCCATGTTAAATTCACATCAGTACAGTGCCTTTAGTGATGGTTAACATTGATCCTTTATCTCCTAAAGACTGTGAAAATTATGTTCTTTGTAAGAATTTACAGAGCAACAGATGATGTGTCAAGACAGTAATTTAGACCATGAATCTGCACTTGGTTAAAGATGAACTTTCAGGAAAGAAAAATGAATAAAATGCTAGTGGCAGACAAGCAGAATCTCTGGATAAGTGCATCAATTTTTGTTACTGACAGATCTTGTGCTTGTAATAAAACTGAATTGCTGAGGTCAGCATCAGACTGAAACCACACTTGTTTTCACAGGCATATTTATGTGATGGTAATAGTGCCTATTAACAGGCTTGACATAGCTATCTGCCAAATAGAAAAATGAGTTCTCCTGCATCACAAGATGAGCAAAGTTGGGGGAATAATAAATCATAAAATTAGTTAAGACATCATTTATCTTTCATGGCTTTCCTACATTACAGCTTAGATTCATTCAGGACTTAAATTCATTTATTGCATTTTATTGTTATGAAAACCTGTCAAAGCCAGTAGCAGGCTGTAGGAAGTTAGATGAGCAGAGGCAACAATACGTGTTGTTAATTAAACAGGCGTTTGCATGCTTTCATTCATGATGTGGCTAGTTTGCTGTAACCTATTGAATTACCCTTCTTGCTCTGAGCCTTGTAAGGTAAATGAGAAGATTCCAAAATGAGTAACCTCTATTTAAAAACTTATGGTTATGTCTATCACTGGTGTCAGTGAATGGATGGCAGTAAGTATTACATAAAAACCAAGATGAGGCTATGGCCTCTTTAACTATTCATATCTATGTGTAGGTTCTGAGCAGTTAATCTAGACTTTCAAGTTTTAATTTTAGGCTCCAGCAGCATGAAGAACTGGTGCTATCTAAGTTTTTTATTTGGTATCTTTTTGTCCTTTATGGATCCCCAAGTATTTTGTAGTTAGATGTCAGAGGATTGCTTTACTTGCAATGGAAATGCACGTACTATTTCCCTGGCATTGCTTCAAGGCACGCTGCCATTGCACAATAATTAGAGGGGCAAGAGGATGAGAATGTATTGATCTGAAATTCTAGGGAGGAAAAATAGTGGAATTCTGTTATTTTTTACTTTACAATCTTCTATTGCCTTCAGACAACAGGTAATTGTATGTGATGAAATTATTTCCTCTGTATGGGGTTATTTACAATTTATGTAATGTTTTGAAAACTGAAGGAGAACTAACTGCCTAATGCCAAGATTCCTATTCTAAACCATCAGCGTCAGTTTTGCTTTTGGACCAAAGATTTTTAAGTCTGTCTTCAAAACCTAGAATGGACACACCCTCAAAATTAACACTAAATCTTCAGCCAAGGAAATCACTATAGCTGTGTTCTTCCTCCAGAGAAGTTTGTGACAACTGCTATGCAAAAGTCATGCAGAACCATGACGATGTGCATGATGCAGAAACGGAGAGAAAGAAAATGGATTTTAACTTGTGTTCTCCTGAAAATGTTAAAGCCTTCCTTTGCATGATACCTTAAGCTATTAAAAAAGGATAAAAAGTTCAGAATTATTTCTTCCCTGAAAGCTAATCAATGTGGGATTAATTTTCAAACCATATCTTGATTGCACCTAGTGGACTGCAGAGGAAAAGGATGGTGCATAGAGTGTGCAGAAAACTTTGGGCATATTCCTTTCCTTAAACAGAAGAATAAATGTATATTTAAATGGCTTTAGAGGAGTATTCATATGAACTTTACATTGGCAACTTGGGTATTTTTTGGAAGAGTTAAGCAGTCACTCCATCTGAAGGCCCATGGGAAGAGGTTGGGCAGGAGGTGGAGAGTTTCTGTGGTGTCTGAATGTGCTCAGCAGTGCCAGGAATTTGGAGCAGCTTCCTTGAGTCGGCACGATGCCATTCTGAGACACCAGCTAGCACGGATGGAGAGGGAGGGAAGAAGCTGCTGGAAGGAAGGATGTATCCAAAGGGTCCATATTACGCACTAATACTTCTGTAAAGGTCTTGCTGGATTTTTATGAGAAATGTTGGAGGACTGGGAATCCTTATCAGAAGATGAAGAGTGAAATAGACTGGTTTTGGAAGGGAAGATTCAAAGAGCAATTTGTTGGCAAAATGACCATTAAAAATGACCATACATTTAGCTTTTACTTTTTCAGCAGCTTTTAAACCACAGACACAGGATTTTCATCAGGTGGGGGTTTTTTTGTTCTTTTCCTGCTGAACATGTTTTGTTATTTAGTTTTCCACAAGAATTGTAGCATCATCAGCAAGCAGCATATCAGTTGTATAACACCACTGACTTTCCATCTGTCCTAGTAGCTGAACTGCTCACAGATCGCTACTAGTGCAGTGCTATATAATAAGTTGACTTTCTGGAATGACGAAACTATTTTGTTCCTTTGAAATGCAGGTCAGGTAGCCTATGCCACCCAGCACAGAATCACTGATGTGGTCAGCATGGTCTCAAGGTCACGTGAAGGTTCATTTACACATACTCACAAAGACACAAACGGTATGTCCTGCATATGCAGGAACTAAAAAAGAAGGATATGGTTTTGCTTTTTAAATGTCTTCATATTTTCTTTGAGTGCTGAAAAAGCAGGTACTTAAACATAGATTTGTAAAGGGACTTCTCACTTCTGTGTCTGAGGCAAGGAAGGTCAGCTGTAGGTCAGTGTGGAATTTGTTTTAGGCTGTTGTTATTCTGCTCTATTCTTTCACACATTCATTCCTGTATAAAGCTGCCTTTTGCATACAGCAGATGCATGCATTCACAGAATATATTCCTAATGCAAAATAAGACAGGTTTCTTTTTGGAGTCTAAAAGCCTCAGCAGGCGTAGCTCTGGGTTTGCTGTGACTGTGGTTGAGTGAACTGTACAGCTGCTCATTACTATAGGATACAGTTCTAAGTACTTGGGGGCAGTGGTGCTACAGGAAGCAGCCCTGCTACTGTTGCTTTCTAACTGCCTATAGCAATAGGTATCTACCTTATCCACCTCATGTAAGGGCAGAGCTGCTCAAAAGGCTTTCAAGAGCAGAGGGATTTATGTTCATGTGAGAAAATGCCTCTTGGTTGAAGTCACAACAGCTTGATCAAATGAAAACTTCATCAGAGAGGTTTTAAGGTCCAGGGTGAAGCTAAGCATGGGTAGGAAAAGTAGTTCAACATAGTCATCAGCCTGGGAACAGGCACTCTTCTGGCATGAGGATGGCACAGGTCTTCCTGCCATGAGCTGGGCAAAGCAGAGGTTTACTGGGGCCCACCCTTCACTGAAATCTAGTGAAGTGTGGGGAGGTGAGAAATAGAGGTGAGAAACTCTTCGTTTCCAGACAGGCCTCTTGGAAGTGCTTTAGAAGGTAAATAAATGTCAGTGCTGCTCTCTTTGGGCCAGGCACATAACTGTTGTTTCAGCCCCCCATTTGGAATCTGCACAATGTAATTTAGAAAACAGAATTGTTAAATCATGGTCTTATTTGTGAAAGTTTTGATTTTTTTGGCTGTTCAAGGGAAAAAAACAACAACTTCAAAACATCTTTTCTCTGGGAAATTTTTGGCCAGCTCTGAAAACATGGCATGTGAGTGGCCCTGCAGGAAGCCAGGCTGTCTGGAGACAGCAATGGCAGCAGTAAACAGATACATAGTTAAGGTAAATCACCTAACTTAAACAGAGCCATACTGCAGGAGGAGGCAGAGACTAAAGCTGTGAAGTGCAGGTAAGTGGGAGCTCCAGAGAGAGGCTGCAGTGGATAGATTCCAGTGATGAACCTTGGACTGTAGGTTGCAGTGCAGGTCTGGGGCATGAAGTGACTAAAGAAGACCTGGAGCACTAAAGGGAAGCAATGGGGCCAAGGGAGAGGACAGACAGGGGTAGCTGCACCATCCTTAAAAAGAGGTAAGATCTTCTTAGAGCTTTTGTGGAGATCCACTTTAAAAGTCCCGGTATAGATGGAGACTGCATTCCCTCCCTGGTAGAAATCCACCTGTTTTTGCAAAAGGCTGAATAACTCCTGAAATAAGAGATACAGGCCAGGTGGAGGAGCCAGCTAGGCATGCCTCAGGCTGTCCCAGGGCAGATGGAGCTGGTGGGAAAGTGGGGGAGATTTGCTGCCTCAGCAGCTCAGTGGCCTGTGCTCTTGTGGCAGAAAAATGTGGAGGGTAAAGAAGGAGGCTCACTGCAGTAGCACTTGTTTGGAAGAGGATGTTGTTCCCACAAAGGTGGTTGTGGGGTTGTTTAGGTGCCTACACAGGTAGGAGTATTGGGAAGATGGATTAACTGTTTTTGGTGAAGCATGAGATGCAGCTGTTACATCCTCATGCCTTACTTATTCTCTCTTGTATATTGCCAAATATATGGTCAGCATATAAGGGCAGCAGGTAGCAACTTAGTGGCTTAGGAAGGAAAGGCAGAAATATAATCATGGAAATGAGTGTGTTTTAAAGTCATTACAAATGTTAATGCAATGCCTTTTGGGGTGGTGTGGCTTGATTGCCCTGCCACATATGCAACCTTCCTGCCCTGATAATGCTGCTGCCCAAATCTTGGTTCCCCATGCTCTCCATGCAGTCAGCTGTGCTGCTTTTGCACGGCTGGAGCTTAATCACTCCCATGCATCTGCACACACATATTGTCTCTAATGATGAGGCTTGATCCTTACAGAGGTACCTACACTCTTGCTTCTGTTTATTTTACTGCCCCGCTTCTGCACTCTGCTACCCTATGCCTTCTTTTACCTCCTGTTTACTTGTGTACATTTGTCCATCTCCTTCTTTTGCTGTCAGGGGACTCCATGGGGAGTTAGCCATCAGCTCTGCTGGGCTTTTGCATCAGGTCTGCACAACTCTCTGGGCTTTGAAGGCTTTACTGGCTGCTGCTCTGACTGAGATGAATATTGTGTATCTGTGCAATGCACAGCAAGTTAGATTGCACATCCATATTCTCTGTGCATTGGGCTGAATTTCTCACTTCATACATCATTCTCAGCTTGCTGCAGCAATTTCACAAAGTCAATCCCTATCTATTAACACATAGGAAAAGCAGCAGAGAAATATACACGTGGCACAGGTTTGGGTTTTTTATTTTAAGAAGGTTTTCTAAGCTTTTTAGGCATAGGCTTTATCCCACTACAGTATCATGAACTGCATCTAATCCTCCAGAGCCAAACCTCCTTTATGCTAAATAACAAAAAAATAAGTCTGGCTATTTGACATGTTCTGTTCAGGAACTGTCTTGCCTGTCCATCATGCTGTGTTGATCACAAGCTTGACTTCTGAAGTTATGTAGTTAATTTATCTGTAGATGATCACTTCAGCATAGTCAGGGCACTATCTCTGATGTTCCTTTTATAGTTTTTCTGATCATACTTTTTTGTATCCTCTGCCTTAAGTTTCCCGCATGGGCTTTGTTTCCTCTCAACTCAAATGGTGATTTTTCACTGTAAGAAGGTATCTTGGAGGCTTTTGCACCAGAGCAGTCCCCTGATTTGGAGAGAAGATGCATTGAAGGTAATGGGCTGGCAGATGACACCAGAGTTGTGGCCAGCTGGCAAACGCATGGCCTGAAATTCTGCTCTCCTCTGGCATGGCCTATACCCAGCCAGCAAATTAGCTTTGATTTTCACATATCTTTGTGTCTGGGATCAGCTCATGTGCCTCCATTAGTGCAAAACCTCAAAATTGTAAGAGCTGAATTCTGCTTGAATATCTTGTGCTGCCCATAAAAAACATGGGAATGTGCATGCTTCACACCAGAGGATGGGGAAGCTAGTACTGCAATGTTACTCCTGCGTGCCTGCACACCAGTTTCCCTCATTGGGCAGCTGGGGATTGCACAAATGTGAGGTTCTGCATTCATGGGCTATGAGTTCTTACTGTTTTGAGTGTGCTATTACCAGTCCTTAAACTGCAGTGAAAGTGCACTCTGCTGCCATGAAAACACAAAACCAGATTATATAGTTATGCAAATACTTGCTTTTCTGTGGCAGAAAAATCCAAAGGTTCTGTATGTTAAAAGCAAAGTTCTGGCTCCACTACTTTAGCATCAGGTTTTATCTTGGGCTTCAGAAGGCACTTCATGCAGTGGACAGACTGAAGAAACAACTGGAAAAGGCTGGTGGATATATCCTACCTGGAATGATATCACTTCCAGGCAGGGACTCCACAGAGTCTCCTCTGTGAGGAAGTTGCTACAGCATTGGCACTAGTTATGGAACAAGTTGTTTGAATGTGTTACTCTGTGAAATCGTTTATGCAATATCAGACTCCTGTGGCATCATGTTTTAGCTCAGTAGCTGCAAAGTGTGTTCTGACATGCAATAACCCAGTGCAGTCTGTGGCATTTCTGGGAAGCCATGTCCTGCTGCTAGTCTCACCCTTGCATTTGTGAGGGTACTGCATCACTCATGAACTCTGTTTATAACATGCTGTCTGTGAGAGGCACCCCAAATAATTTGGCCTAATTAACTGCTGCATGCCTCTGAGTACTTCAGTTTGTTCTTACTGCCCATGCTCACTCCTGTCCAGGAGGCAGAGGTGGTCTCCGGTGCAGCTCAAGCACACAAGCTTATAGCATTGCCAGTACCTCTTTTTTCCGGAGACCTTTGGCTGGAGTCATGCTTCCCTACAGAAGTGGTGTTGCACATGGACCCCCATCATGTTTCTGAGGGATTTGATATTGTTGAGTGGCTCAGTTGAGTGAAAGCAATTTTCGGAAGAATAGCTGGGAGTTGGAGCAGGTAAGTGGAGTTGCTGGAGCAGGGAGAAGCTGTTTGGTGCCTGTGGCTCTTGCATGCTCTAGCGAGTTGGAGAGAAACTCGTATAGGAGCTGCTGGCTGGCATTGAGCATCATGCTCCAGCCTTCCTGGGCTTTAGAAAAAGAAAGGCTCCTATCACACTAGAACAGACAGAGAGCATGGCATGCTGCACGCTGGAAGCAGGCACATCTCTATGCTAATGTCACAGCTGACAGGCGACAACCACGTTCTGCAGAGGCTGGTGGTACAGAGCCAGGGACTCCTTGGAGAAAGCCCAGGGAGACAGTCTGTCTCACAGATCTGCTCTCACGGCTCCCCAGTTGAAAAGTGGTTTGTGGCACCCTACTTAGGCCTGTTATGTATTTCATTCTTTCCAAGCAGCTGGGCTGGCTGGCACCAGGGAAGGAGGGCTACTTGTCCCACAGCCACCATGGAAATTGGTCCCAAGAAAGAGCAGCTTGGCAGCAGCTCCCTGGGACTTGCAATTTTGGTAAGTTGTTAACAGTAGGGAGCAGGGAAGAGGTGTGAATGAATTATTCCGTCTCCACAAGTTTATTCCCTCTGGGGGTTCCAGGCATAATCTTCCTCCTCCTGAGCTTGTCTTGCTGATTTTGTAAATCTGCAGCATAAGGCAAGGTCCTAAATATCACCTAAAAATATCTGCCCATCGTGGAGATTTGTTCATGCTGGGCCCTTATGCAGCATCTCTGCCTAGGGATGTTTTTTTTCCCTGATGTGCAGAGTTATGTGGCACTGTTATGCAGACACAGGGCTGCTTCTGTCTAGTTCTGGTAAGATGGATGGAAAATAATATGAAGAAAGAGTAGGAGAAAGCATAATTAAAAGTGGAAGGAGAACAGCACCAAGCTGGATGAATACAGTTTCTCTAGCCAAAAGAGAAGTTTGCAGAGCAAAACAAGGAAAATGCACCTATTTGCTCTTTGTAATGAGGTTCACAGCCAGAAAAAAGTAATTTCATCACTGCCAGTTCCAACAATAAAAGACCATGAATGAGGTGTCGATCCCCCATCCCACCCCAAAATCCTTAAAAGTACTTGTTATTTTCCCAATAGTATTTGAGGCTAAGCTCTGCTCGCAAGTGTCTTGCTATAATTATAAATTTATTTTTGTTTGTAAAACACTGTGACTCGGTCACATGGTTCCTGGGTTCCTTGCCAAGACTTTGGGAAGCTGAGATAAAATGGTGGGAGCTGGCAATACTGCATCTTGCCCCTTCCCCCTGTCCCTAGCAGATATTTATGAACTAATATTGATTTTCAGTAGGCAAGTGTCACATGGATTAAAACAAGAAGCAAGGGGAAGTCACAATCTTCAGAGACAGAGCAATGCCACACTAGAGGAGGGCCAAGAGGTGGTTTGCTACTGAAAAATAACATCAGTGTGT
Organism: Falco biarmicus; assembly: GCF_023638135.1. Taxonomy (NCBI): domain Eukaryota; kingdom Metazoa; phylum Chordata; class Aves; order Falconiformes; family Falconidae; genus Falco; species Falco biarmicus. The sequence continues at coordinate 77,941,115 of NC_079291.1, forward strand.
GTGTGTATGCCCATCTGCATTTTATAATAAAAAAGAGAAGACAGACGTCTTTCTAAAAAGAAAGTAGTTGTGTTCCCCATGTAACTCCTGGTGTTAGGAGAGCTACAACCACAATAATGTCAGAGCAGGGACCTTGCAGCCCCAGCACAGCAATCCGGGCATGAGAAAAATGCCCAACGCATGGGGCAGCCAGGGCATGTAGATGGCGTTCTCGGGGCATGTGCCCACCGTGCTGGCTGGCTCTGCACCACTGCTGCAGCGCTCAACAGATGAGAAAACGCTGAAGGCAAGTGCTTACTTCTTGGTAAACAGCCTAATCTTTTATCAAATAATTTATTTTATGTAAAGAAGGATTTTAGTTTGCAAAGCTAATCTGTCTTGTCTAAACTCTCATTTTTATCTTTGAAGCCCAAGTAAGTGTCCAATTTATAGTATTTAGTAGATAGGATTTGGGATTCTTATCGACTTAGCAATCTTGGGTTTGGACTTTCTGGTCACGTTTCTAAGAAAAAAAAATCAGCTCAAGAAACTGACATTTTTGACAGTGTATTTGCTTTTCTTTTTCTTGAATGCCTGAAACATTTCTGCTTGGGAAGTGTGTATTACAATTACCAGAAGGTTATAACAGTATTCTAAAATTTTCCTCAGAGCAAATGACAGTAAACGCCCTAAGTGAGGGAATTCTCTTATTTCTCTGGCTTCAGTATTGTATTCATAAGAGCCAGGAGATACCAAATTTATTGGAGAGTAAAAATCGGTGCATAAAGAGGAAGGGATTTAACCAGAGTTGTGGGCTTCACTTTGAGGCATGCCAGGAAGTGGTGGGCAATGATGGGTAAAAGATCCCCACTTTCCAAGGGGCCGAGCACTTGCTGAAGCCTGGAGAGCTCAGACCTTCAGCAGAGTAAGGTCAAGGTCACATCTTCTATGATCCAAATGTCCCGATCTTTGTGAGTGCAGCAAAATGCAGTATTGCAGTAGATAAAGACAGGGATGAAGCTAATCTGGGTAGCCCATTTTGCATGATCTGGCTAGTACAAGTGACGCATCTCCTCTCTTGGCGAGCTGCTGTTCTCAAGAACAGTTGCAAAGAAGTCAATGTCACTGCTTGGGTTAGTGAGCAGTTAATGGACTGTCCCTCTGTGAAGAAAAATAAATAAATTGGAAATAGTTAAAATTACCTTAGAGGTGTTCATGTACCTGTTATTCAGTTGTTGCCTTATGTTATGTGGTGTTGCTTCTTTAGGGTGTCATTCACAACCATGGCCCTCGCTGTACCAGGACCCGCTCACACAGGTATGTGTGTGTTGAGCAGCTGCACATAGCAGACACCAGTAAAATATGAATGGTTGAGCGCTGCAGCCAGGTAGCTGAGCCTAGAAAAAATTGCACGTTACAGACGGAGACTATGCTGCCTGTACCTCTCCTGGGGCCTGGGCTGACCCCCAAAGCACCGGAGCATTCACCAGCATTGTGTTAATGTTGTGTAATGAATTTGTATCTTGCCCCTGCAGACACAAAATATCAGCAGGTTTTTTGTACCTGAAACAGATTTACTGTAAGTAACACCCAGGGGAGAATCGTGTTGTTTCACTTCTGCCGTGACCTGTTCATATTCTGCCTTCCCTCCCTGAATGTCTCGGCTATTACTCCAGCAATTACAGAGTAGGGGCAAAGGACAGGAATTGCTTCAAGAGTAGGATGCCACCTGTAGTGTTTTGTGACACTGTCTTTAGGAATCTATTGCTGTCCTGTTGGCTTTTTTGGGGTGAGTTAATCCCTGCATTTATGAGGGCAGGAGCTGTGAGCTGGGGCACCACCTGGGTGCCATGTGCAGGAGGCGGCACTCGATTCTCCCTGCCGGCTGCTGCAACACACGCTGGTGGGGCTCTCCGACTGTGGCCAAGCATGGTGTAAAATGTCTGCCAGCATTAAGATCCATGCTCTTCTTCTGTATGTTCACAGAAAAATGCCTGGAGCCACACTTGAGCTTACCACACACTGGCACGGGGCTGAGGAGCCCTATCAGTATGCCAGTGCACACTCCTGCCCATTGGATCTCCTGGCTCGGTTCTTCTCGTGCTGACTTTACTGGGATGAATTTATCTGGCTTCTGTGAAATTATTCACTCCAGCCTGCCCTGATGTAAGCAAGGAGAATCAGACTGTCAGTTTGGAGACTGTGCTGCATGTAGTTTGTCCATCCTGCTGGATGGATCTGCAGGGGAAAAAGTACATGAATATTCCCAGAAGACGGCCTCAGGTGTGGATTTAGGTTAAAACAGAGATACAATCAGATCTAGTTTGTAACCTCTTCAGATCCAGACATTAGGGTAATACGATGTATTTCACAATATGCACTTCAAGCTAATGTTCGATATTGTGGTACTGATTATATCCCTGCAGCACTTTGTACACTGTCTGAGGCATGACCCTGTAGTGCTAGGGGCTGTACAGACATGTCCAGCACCCTGGCGTGCCAAAGCAATGCAGTGACTTCACCTGCTGGCTTCTACCTGGTAGAGTTTGTCTCTGATTGTTAGGATTTTTCTCATCTCTTGGCCCACTTGAGGACTGGGAACCAGCAACCTCTGATTTTGAACTCTGCAATGATGTTTGCTTGCCTGACTGTATCCTTCACACTTACCATACAGCTTGTGTGAATGGTTTCTGTCACCCCGAGAAAATCTGCCCAAATGCATGTATGCTAGTCAGTCAGACTTGGAAGCGGAAAAGGATGTCTTCTCACGTGAAGTCTGTGCCTTCAACTGCTTCTGTGAGCGGCCTTTTTCTGACTGCCAAGCTTGGGCTGATGGATGTCTGCAGGGGCTCGTCTGTGTGGTTATGGATCCATCCTGAGGACTTGATTAAAATGGTAAGAACATTCTGCAGCACTAGATGTGGCTTTGTTTTTGCGACTGGGTATCAGTGACATAGTAGCTTTGTCTTGTTTTGCCTTCCTCTGGCTTGGAGATTGACTGGTAGAAGTTGTGCAGGAATTTGTGTAAGGACTCTTAATTATATCCATTATGCTTGAATGTGGCACTCAGGAAATACATGTCTATGGATGCTGGCAAGTATGTCCTGTTAGTCTGTCTGTTTCTGGATACAATTATATTTATCTGTGGAAATGGCTAGATAACCCCCTACCCCATTTTAAATGGTTGTTTAGAACAGGCTAATTTATAGCCTGTCTGCAGACAGTGTTCTATTTTATTCTTTCAGAGCCTCTTTAGTTTCCAAACACAGCAAATTTCCCTCCACAGCCCTACCACTCACAGTCCTAACTTGTAATTCCTTTGCTGTCTTGGTCCATGGTCCCTTCAGGATCGGATGGCTAAACTAGGTCTGATTTTATTGCATTAGATGGGGGTTGATGTGAAAAATGAAGCTGACTTTACAGTAGCCTCATTACAACAAGAGGGGAAATTTAATTGTTTTTTGCTTTGAGACCTACAGACAGGTCAGAGATCCTTTAGAAACTACCAGGTCTGTCCTGTTGGATTTCTTTAAATTCTTTTTCTTAGTGGGCTTGAGAAAACTCTTTTATTTTTTCCTGCTTCAATCCATCAGGGAAAGTCAGTACTCTTCTGAATTTCAGTTGTGTCAAACTGTTCTCCAGAGCTAACATTTTCAAATAAGCGAATGATTAGGTTACAACTCAGAAACATGGGATTTCATGTGTAACTATGATCAAATCTTTTTTTTTGTGTGGAGTTGACTATCCTTGAATGTGAACCTAAACCTCCAAATGTAATTACTGTCAGTTGTGCTACTGAGCATTGACCACTGCTGAGTCAATACAATTAAAGCATGTATCTTAAAACAAAGTGCCCATCATTACTTTCTTTTAGTGGCATGGTAGTTTGAGTTTAGTGCTGTAGTCCAAGATAGAAAAAGAGGTAAAATTTTTATTAAGCAGCATGGGAGGTCTGGAAGCAATAGACATGCTGAAGACATGAAGAAGGGATTGTTTACCATAAGTTTATCTACTTTTTTCCTAAGTGTCCTAGTGGCTTTAATTAAAAAAGAAAAAGTACTACCCCTTCCTACTAACCTTCCAGTTCCATCATTATGTTTGTGCAATCTTGGGACTGATTGCATATCATGTAAAGTATTTTTAGGTTAAAACCATTTATCTAAGTTTGCAGAAAAAGTTTCTGAATCATATACAAAGGCTGTGATTTCATATTCCCTAGTCATCAAATTGTAGCCACAATAAAAAAAAATTATCAATGAAAGTTCTTAAAAATATAAATTGCACTGGTGAATGGTATTATTTTTAATAGTGCTTGTGACTATCAGATTCTTGGTACGTATTTGTGGGTAACACATTTGCTGCCTACCTCGGGAATATATGCTTTGACAAAAAAATAATATATAAACCTGCCTGGCACTGTAGTTTCTAGGATAAGCTTGACACTTGCTACCCCTTCCTACAGCAGATTGCGATATGCATTTTAAATCTGTTCTCCCTCTTTGGATATCGGTAAGAGTTTGTGTCCTCCTTCCTTTCTTTTGGGAGGAGGCTGGCATCACTGAGGAAGTTTAGAAAATGCCACTGTACAGTTGTATCAGTGATTTGCAGACGATGTTAGGCTTTCTGCAAAGGCGAAGTCTGAGAAGCAAAATATTTGTCATGATACTTAAGAGTACAGCTTGTGGGATTAGTCTAAGAGCAAAAATCTAGTGTCATACAGTGATTTTTAAGTGCTTTCTCAACTACAAGGGGAACTAAGGGCAGTGTACAGCACAGTATCTCCTGTGGATAATTCAGCTTCTTAATGTAAATATGTAAATTTTCCTGGGCTATTTGTGCATAGCATAACATACAGGCTTCTGGAGTCTGAGTTAGCTTGCTCTGAGCTCTCTGTTCAGTCTTTGCATGGCATGACGGCAGGCATACTCTTACCTGCTATGAATGCTCATTTAAAAAACATGAGTTACGTTATAGTAGTGTGTTGCCCATTACAGATGCAAGCGAGGCAGAGCATCAGAAGTCTATTTCCTGATGAGAAGCATAATGTCAGCACTAGCAGCTAATGAAAGGAAACCATCTTACTCTGGAACGAGGTCAGGAGTGACACTGCAGGACTGTCGCTGTCCTCTGCATGTCTGGGTTCTCTACCAGCCCCCTCCTCCCTTCAAAAAAAAAACTAAACAAAAAATGGAAACAGAAACAGCTATGAAAGAGATGGTTAATGTGTAAGCAGGATGGACTGTGGTGACCATCCCAGGCATGAAATAAATACTGCTCTGGCCTGACTGAAACCCTGGCTCTGAATTTCTTTTTCCTTTTCCTCTCCTGTCTTAAGCAGTGCAGTCACTGAATCTAGATTGATATTTTGCAAATACTCTATGTTTCTATAATAAGCCAAACTGGAAGCTGTAGATATGAATGTAGCTGCTTCACAGAAGGCAGGGGAGCTGGATTTAGATGTGGATTTTCATAGCTAGGTTTTTCGCTTTGATTTTACCTTCTGTATCCTTAGGATGCTTATACGGTATATGTGTGTGCATGAGCGCTTATGGAGGGTGCTAACCTATGCCAATACTATTTGCATGGTAATGAAAGTGCTTTCTCAGAGTCATTAGCATTACAGCACAGGGACTGGTGGACACATATGGAATACTTGAGGGAAATGAGTATTTCCAGACAATAAAATCTGAAATGATCATATATGGTTGTAAAAGCTAGAGCATTTATTTGTAGTGGAAAGTGCACATATCAGTTCTGTCTGGCTTAGTGTGGAAAAGATGTCACCACCAGAAACAGCTCCACTTCAAGAGAGGACTTTGTTATTTTGAAGGACTGAAGTTACATATGCACACAAATCTCCCAGGATGTTTATTCCATCATCTGCAGCAGATGGCAGATGAGGGTGAAATAATGTTATTTACCTTTGAACTGCCTTTACTTAAAAAGAGAGTAGAGTGCTGTGGTTACAGTGCTTTCCATGGGGAACATATGTACCTCTCCAGTTTTGGATACCAAGTGTGAAGGGTGAAAAGTGAACTGGCCTGGCTGTCACATTGTTCTCTGGGAAGATCCACCCCTTGGGAAGACACGGCTCTGAGACCGGCAGGGCTGGGCAATGCTAAAGGCACTATGTCGGGGAAATTGCCACGTTTGGGAAGACTTGCAGGCTCTCTGAATTGGCAGTGAAGAATGGCTGGTGAGACCTTTTTGGTCACAAGAGGTAGATGACTCCGAGGCATTAAGAGAGCGCGGTTTGTTGTGCAGAAGCAGGACAAGCAGCTGAAAGTGCACGGCGGTTGTGCAAGTCACAACAAGGAGCCTTCTAAAGGAAAGAAAAACGGTGCAGTGAGATGAATGTAACAGATGGTGGGAAAGGAAGAGATGGAGCAGAAGAAACCAAAAGGAGGAGATACAAGGTTCCTTCAACAGTGTCAGTCTGATCTCAATTGATCTCATGCTGCTTAACATAAAAACCTATGTTAAATGCTTTGTTTCCCAGTGGTCAGTTGAGAAAGACCACACAAAAGGTTGACAAATACTTAAGTCTGTTGCATAGTTTGCATAGTCTGTGACTCCCTCCTGCTGTTGATGGTGTAGGGAAAGCCTCCTAAGTTGAGGCACCCAGCTGAGTGATGTGTCTAACCTCAAAAGTCATGTTTCTTTTATCTGAAGAACCACCTCACTCTTAAAATTACCAGCACAATATTAGCTGAGTTACGCTGTGTTGTGAGAGCTCACCTTGCAATCTCTTCTTTTCAACACCATCTCCAAATAATATGTTTGGCAACAAACCAGGCTGATTAAAAGCAGCAGCTGGGCTGAAGCTCTTTTCCCTTTTCAGCAAATGAATGACCAAGGCTTTTTACACAGCTTGAAAGATAACTTTGTGGATGAATTTTTGTAGTTCCTAATTTGGCCATATTCACCCAATCAATTTGTTTTATGCTACCTCTATCTGTTTAAAGCTGGTCTTAATAAACTTTCAAAAAGCTATGCATGGTGGTGGGTAACGTTAACACATCAGCTGAAGGAAGGTGTGGGTGAGGGACCTGATGTGTATAATGTGTTGAGGCTGTTTCCTCTTACCAGGTTTTGCTTTTTATATGAGTGCGCCAAATACATAGCTATGCAGATAATCAGCAAGTACAAAATTAAGATACTTCTTTACTTTGGAATGTGTGTGTTCTGTTGGTACAAATGTTGGCTCCTTTTTGGGTCAGAGTGTTGTGGAAATCAGAGGGAGATGAAGTCCATAGCATGAGGCCTTAATTAGAGGAGATAATAGTGTGGACATGCTGTAGTACACTCAAGTGAGTCTTTGGTACACATTGATTTGTACGTTATTAAAACAAACTCATCAGTTACTTTCTAGTACCTTGAATATTGAAAACTGATCAGTGTGTCAATATATTTTCGCTAAAGCTAGACACAGGGGAAAAAAAGCATATTCTGTGATAGGCAACTAGTTCTCTTCTTCCTAGTCTTGCTGGTCTGACTCCATTAACAACAGATTTCCTCTACTGTCTGCTTTCTTTGCCATAACTTTTTTTTTCTTTTTTTTTTTTCTTTTTCATTTTCCATTACCACATGGGTACTATGCAAAGGAGGAATTGGTTCTTCCATGATAGAAGAGGGAATTAGTTTCAACAGCTTCATCAGCTGTTGCAGGGGAAATGCAGGATCCAAAGGGAACTCACAAAGTGGAGGTGTTTTAAACTTTGCTTATAAATAAACTTGCACTGTTTGTATCTTCACATTATTGTTTGGGAACTTCACTTACTAACGGAGGAAAACAGTATTTTTTTCTACAGTGGGCCAAACCCAAGCTCTAGGCTTTGTTTCCTGGAAGGGATAGCAATTCCAGTCTAGAGATGAAGTCCAGGGTTTAGTTGCCATTCCCTACAACTTGTGAAGATGTCAAAAAAGCATTACCAGTTCCTGTGCTATTTCAGGGCCAGTATGGGACTAAGTAATGGCTAGTGCTGGCTGCAGCGTCTCACCTGGGAGAAGCCTCTTCCCTCTTCACCCTGGTGAATAACTTCCAATGCGTAGAAGACCCAGAATCTGAAATGAAAGGAAGGTTGCAGTAGGTCAGGGGAGTAGAAGATTAAATGGAAAGAACAGTTGTAACAATTCAAAGCTGAGACTCCAGAAGGTGTTAAATGCTCAGGACAGTGACGTGAGTGCCCACTCTGACAGTACTAACAAGGTTTGCCATAATTCAGTTACACCTTGGAAACAGTTAAAACAATTTAACAGCAAACTTGATATAATTACTAGTTAATAGCCAGAGCCATTGCTCCTAAAGTGTAAATTGTTTCTGTATTGATCTAAGCTTACACTGTCAGCATTCTGTACAGACTGAACTTTAAGTGCTTAATTCAGCTGTATGCAACCAATAATTTTGTTTTTCATTCCTCCCAAACAAAAGCACCATTGTTTATTCTATTTTTCTGCAATAATAAAATCAATTAAAACTATTTTTTTCTCCAAACATAGCTGACCTTTGTAATCACATTTGAAATGCCAACATATGGAAAGAAAACTATGACAGGATCCTATGCCTAGCAAGAAAGATGGAAGACCTGATAGCAGGTTAACACTGTAGCTACAGCCCAGGCCTCCTGTACACTGATTTCCAATGGTGGAAGTTCTGCATTCAGGTTCCTGTACCACCAGCCTTCCTGTAATAAGCTTACCATTTTGGCTCTAAACCTATCCCAGGGTAGTTTGATATTTAGTGCCCAGTGTGGCCTCTTGGAGAACTTCAAGCAAAGCAGAGATGTGGCAGTCTGTATCACCATCAATGCAGAGAAGCGCTAACAGTCACCACATACATGAATAAATGGAGGCATCTTATTTGCAGGATCAACCCTCCATCTCCATAATGGAGGAGCTGCACAGTTACAGAGACTCTGTTGAAGTCTATTAGAGCTGTTGAACAGTGAGCCTGAAAATGAGGGATGGCATGAGGACCAGGAGAAATTTTTTCTCCAGCATCCTCCCCAAATTCCTCATGTGTCAGAGGTGCTATCGATCCTGGTGAAAGTGTGATATGGAGCAGTACTGGGTGATTAATACTGTTCAGTACTTTGTAAATAGAAATGGTCAGCTCCACAGGTTTTACATCAAAAGTTTTATTCTTGAACAAAAGGCAGATCCTACTTTTAATACATTTGGAGGTAAATCTGAAAAACCGAGTAAAATATAAATGTAAATAAAATTAATAGCTTGTGAAAAACCAGATTGCTCCTGGTCACAACGGTACCCACAGAGGTCCCTGGCAAAGGAGGTGGGACCTCTAGGTGGTTTATATCTTTAGCAGGCTTTAGTCTTGGTGTCTGCCCAACCCGGGAAACAGAAACTTCAAAGCTGAATGAGATTTAAATGGGTCTCTAGCAGACCAAGACCTCAAGCTGTTCAGCTTTCCTGTGAGGAAATGGATTGCTTTGTTTGTTGGGAGGGACTGGAGAGGGATTAAAACTCCATGGAACAATTACTAATCATGTTTCCCCCCACAATTAATTTGATTTTACTTTGAATTTTTCTCAGCTGACTTTAATGAAGCTTTCTGCATAACCTTCTGGGTTTCACAGCCTTCCCCTCTCTCCCAGGCAAAGCCTTTATTTATGTTTCATAGTCCTCCTTGCCTGACAAGGTTCCTCTTGTCTGGCCATCTCTTTAAGCTCCTACTCGGTTGCTCCTATGAGCATGTATTACATGTTTTATACATAAGTATCTTCGCTGGGAGGCAACAGGACATTCCATTGGTTACAATGGGCACTTGGACACCAGATCCCCTTTGGGACACAGGTTTGCTAGCTACCTGTCTGCATGGGGGATAAAAAGGTTAAAATTGTTTGATACAGAGATGCTTGTAACAAAAAAAAGTAATGGTTCACTTCAGAGTGTCTGAAACGGAGAGACGTCAGCCTGCTTCCAGGTAGGACAAGTCAAGGTGCGCTTACAGGGATGTTTTCCCTGTTTGGGTTCCTCTGGAGTGAGGCAGAATAGGTATTGAGCACCAGCCTTCGTGGCAGGCTGCAGTTAGATTTTCTGTTTAAAAGTGGGGGGAGAATTTATGAAGCCCGAATGTCATTAGTGGAGCTGGAGCTGGGGGAGTGGAGGGGGGAGACCACCAAAGGTCCTGCAAGGTGCCAACAGGGAGAATGGTGACCTAATCAAGCAGAATCATTTAGATGCAGAGTTAATCATCCACATTTTTCAGCCCAGCCTGTATAAAGGACAGCAGCACGCACACAGTAATCCAAGTGCACCCATCAATAATTTAAAGGAACAACAGACTTTCAGACCTTTAGAAAAATCAATTAAACTTCACAAGCAATCACATTTTGCCACCAGCAGAACTGCTGGCCTCAGAATGAAAGGCATCATTGTACTGGTTGTTCAGTTATGTGCTTAAGGGGGAACATCACTGGCAAAGGCAGGTATTTTTCTATTTTTGGCCATATTTGTATGTTTATGCTTATTGTGTCGGTTTTTAAATGTCTTTTCAGTAACCATCTTTTTGTAACAAACTGACTTCCTCATTTTATCTTCCCTGTTTCCTACCACAAATCAATGGCTTTTCTTGAGAGCAAAAGTATAGAGTGTGTACTGTTGTTTCCCTCCTGCTTATCCTCAAAATGAAGAAAGAAAAAGTCTTAGGAGAAAAGGCCATTGATTGTTGGGCAGCTTTCTAGGCTTACAACTTATTTGGAAACTGGTATTTTGAATCACGGAATGGTTTGGGTTGGAAGGGACCTTAAAGATCATCCAGATCCAACCCCATGCCACGGGCAGGGACACCTCACCCCAGCCCAGGCTGCTCCCAGCCCCATCCAGCCTGGCCTTGGGCACTGCCGGGGATGGGGCACCCACAGCTGCTCTGGGCAATCTCTGCCAGTGTCTCACAACCCTCACAGTGAAAAATTTCTTCCTAATATCTAAATCTATCCTCTTTCAGTTTAAGGCCATTCCCCTTTGTCCTGTTGCTTCCCACCCTTGCAAAAAGCCCCTCTCCAGCTTTCCTGCCGGCCCCCTGAGGCACTGGAAGGTGCTGTAAGGTCCCCCCGGAGCCTCCTCTGCTCCAGGCTGAACCACCCCAACTCTCTCAGCCTGGCTTCACAGGAGAGCTGCTCCAGCCCTCTCATCATCTTCATGGCCCCCTCTGGGCTTGCTCCAACAGGCCCATGTCCTTCTCATGGTGGGGGGCCCAGAGCTGAATGCAGAACTCCAGACTATTTAAGTCTATCCAGCATTTGAAGTCAGTATTTCACCAAATGTGCAAGGAGGGACCTCCAAGCTCAGTTTCATTTTGGGGTAGGTGGTGAGTACATATGATCACAGCCAGAAGGCAAAAGAGGAAAATGTCAGTGGATCCTAAACCAAGTGGATCCTAAACCAAAAATAGCATCCACAGAGGGACATAAGAAATTGGCCCCTGGATGCAGGCCACTGATCCAAGCTACTACTTAGGCAACATATGGAAAAAGAGGAATGTTTGTCAGGATTCTCAAGCAAGCAGGTCAAGGCAGCCAGAGCAAAATGCCCAGAGAGGTGGATGTCTGAAATCTTGCATTGCTCCAGGACTTGGTCACCTACAGCTCTGTACAGAACCCTTTAACCTTCATTTAGGATACACGCTCCTGAATCCTTTAGTGAAGTTAGGCACTTACATTTTTACAAAAAGTCAACAAAAAGAGGCTGTTAATGCTGTTAGAATATGATGGGGTGTGAAGTTTCTTTGCCCACCAGCTACAATTGAGTGATAGCTGAGTGGTTAGAAAATATCATTTTATTAACCAAATGCTCTCAGTAGCCACTGATTTAACTGCCCAGCAAAGTTCTGAAGAATATGATTTCAGCATGTGTTTGAATTTTGCTAATTTACAGGATCAGGCATCCTCCAGTGAGTGCAATAGAGTAATTCTGGACACGTGCATGTGCATCTGACAAAGACATATAGTCCAGTGACTTTGTTACTGCTCTTAATTTTACAGAAAAAAATGCTCACATTTTATTAATTGGTGACATTAAAACCACTCTAATTTTGCATAAGGAATTAAGAATTCTTTGAAAAGAACTTTGAAACTCGACTTTGAAAACCCAAATGGAATATTCAACACTAAGGTAAAATTACATGACTAGATAAGATTATATAAAAGCAAAGAGATTAATGTAAAGTGGCAATGGTAGTGGTGATTATTCAGTGTTATACTTCAACTTGAAATGATGTACTACCTTGTCAGCAAAGAAAACTCTTAGTTCTCATCTGATAAGAGCTCTAACAAGCACTAAAAGAGGTGGTTTTGGTTCATTTACCCCTAGAAGCCAACTTTAATTCAAAAGTTATTTGAGTTAATGATGTATGACCAAAGGAGTTATAATATAGATTTAGTCAACACAAAGGTCTCACACCTGACGTACAGCATAAAGATAATGTGTAGTCCCACCAGTCCTGCTGCCTATATGATGTTATGCTATGTTGTTTCTTGAAGCTGCTCGAGAAAGGGGGTTGAGCATGGCAGAGTTACTGACAGTGGAGTTGTCTGGACAATGAGTAAATACTCATACAATTGCTTTCCTCTGTTTTCCCTTTGAAATTTTCCTTTGGAGAAACATTTCCATTCACTTAACTATGGGTATGCTGCTGGGTTTAAACTGCCTCCAAGGGCTTCCTACCAGCTGATACACTGTTTTCTGCCAGGACAATTGTAGAAGCAACAGCATACAGCCCATCTGGGAACACTCGATACAATGCAACTAACTGTCTGGATGCCCTTGGATACATTGCTTCCCCTGTTCTTCAGGGTATACTCCAGGGATTCCCGAGCCTCCTGCCGTAACAGCTCTAGACATACAGTTAGGCTTCAAAGAATGGTAATTCTGATAAGAATAGATTGTGCATTGCAGATCTAATTATGCAGCTTATTCAATATGAAGCTGCCCATTGATTTTTTATTTTTTTAGGATTGTATTGGACCCAAAATGTGTAGTCTTTCATTGGAGAGTATGGAAGTGATATGTTCCTAGCGGAGTGCTAGGAGAAGTTGTTGGGTTTTATTTATTTTTTTTTTTTTCTTTTGCATTTTGTACAGGAAAAGGGAAAAAAGCCCGCTGGCGCAGCATATTTCCTTGCTGCATTGCGCACAATTTTCAGGCCAACAGTGGAGGTGTGGTGCATCTCCTGACTCCCCTATTTGGAGTGAGATGTCATCAAAAGATGGATGGAAGGAATTCAAGAAACATATTGTGACTTGTTTTGCATCCTCACAAATCTTCATGGTCTGGTTTGTTGCAGATGTTGTTGTTCATAGGAAGTTTTTGCAATATGGTTCTATTCACTGGGATTTCCAGATGAAGTACTTGCAGTGATTGATTATGATCTTGCAAGACATATTTCATTCGCAGACAAATTTTGAAAAACATTCTCTATGACTGGGGATGATATTTTGCAAAATGTACTTGTTCACAGCTTTCTCTTTCCTCCCACCGCATGGAGTTTCTAGAAACCTAGAATTAAGGTGAGAGAGATGAGTAACACAGGATTGAAAATATCATCACGGCTCTTGCATATGCAACAACAGCTTTGGAAATGCCAGCTGATAAGTTTTCTCTGTATTTGCATGTAAAAGGACTCAACTGTGCCATCCTGCTTCCCAGCATGGAATTAAATACATTTCTCTCCGTAAGAATCAGATTCTGCCTCCCTAGAAGTGAGAACAACTCTGTTATTGTGTGATGTATGGCCTTTTAAACAGCTCTAATTCTTCTAAAGGTCCATTTATCTCTATAACTTGGTAACAGTGATAATACCATTTACAGCAATCATGCTATATTAATAGGAGGATCAGCACAGCCTAGCAGCTGACCTGGGGACTTGGTATATGCTCTGTTCTCACCTTGCTTCTGACTTACTGTATGACCTTCAGCAAGTCTACAGCCTTTGCTGTGACTGTTGGTAATCTCCCCATTACTAAAGGTAATGATACTGAAATATCTTTGTAATATGATAGGAGATCCTTGGATGTAATAGACTTGCCGTACATACATTGCCATGTATGCTAAATTCTCTTCTGCTTTTATTATGGTGTGGATCCCAAGAGAATATTAAGTGGACAGGGTGACATTTTCTACAACACGCAGTTCTGGTCTAATTTCACTCTTGTAAAAGTTTATGGGCACTTTGACTTCACTGACTGTCCTGTGAATCATTCATTGTGTTAATGTCTATATGAGAACCATTCCAGAAGATGGTAGAACACTTCCTAAAATTCCCCTGTCTTCTCATACAACATAAATGCTTTTTAATCTGAATTGGAAGGAACCAGTGGAATTTAGGGGATGATTTTGGGTTTTCAAGGCATACAAGGTTTAGGTGCTGAGTGCCTGAAAGACCATTTATTTTTTTCAAGTGATGACATAATGTTTATCTTAAAATGCTTTAAGTTCTAGCACACCTGGTTGGGAAGAAATGACACTGTTGACAAGGCCCTATTTAAACTGTTTCTGTCAATCCAGGGTGGCTTTCAAAATCCAGTGGTCCAAACTAAAGCCCATTTTTAATCATAAAAAGAAATTGAAGAATGGAATGTCATTTTCTATGTGGTTTTATGGCACCATTCACAATGAGATCCAGGCTGGGCTGAATTCTGCTCGCGACTGCATTAGCAGTGTTCTAAATCAGTTGCAATGGCATTGCAGTCGCAGTGCTCTAAGAATGTAAAAACTGCAGTGTTCAAACAGTGAAGATACATCTTTGGTTCAACCAACACAACAAGATGAAGCAGGTAAACTTTCAGTTACTACAACAATAGTAGTTAATTGTAAAATTATAATGTTTGTAGTAAATGTTAATGCTAATAATAACATTGCATGTTCCTTAGCAATACAGTGTTAAAACCAGAAAAGCTTTATACTAAATATAAAATACTCGCTAATCTAAAAATTGCACCATGTTTGAATCACTGCAAAAGGCCTTATCTTTAGTAATTTAAGTGTTACTGGTTGTCATGAAATAGAATTAGTTTATTATAGCAGCAATTGTTGTTGCAGGCTTAATTATAATCACTTTCACATGGACTTCAACCTCATTTATGCCGATATGTTAGTCTAGTAATTTAAACTGCTGTTTAAGAGAAGTCTTACCAGGAAAAGCATAAAAATACAGGTGGAGTATATTAATATTAGACAGACTCAACTGCACTGCAGAATACTATTACAGCAGTTCATTAAAAACACTATTTACATCTAAGTCTGGTTCCCCCTTTGTGACCAAAGTCTTACATTAACTAACCGTGTTCTGGTATGATGTCTCCTGATTTGGTACAGAAAAATGCTGCTCCCTTTGAATAGCTGCCAATACGATACCTTGTGGTGGGGGTGGTTGTGCCAGAGGAAGGTCTTATTTGGCCACTGGGCAAACAACCATACTGATCCTTTCTTCTGCCACTGGTGGGAAGCTTGTGAAGAGAAGCATGAGGGACGCCCAGGTACAGGAGAGTAATGCTGGATGTTGGGATTAGACCTCCTGTGTTTTGGTAGCTGTGAGTACAGAGCAGGAGGAGATGCACAAACCCTGATGCACTAAACTGGGCTGGGCGTGAATCTTACTTACATGGAAATCAACTGACAGGTTACTTCAGTGTCTTGAACAGGACAGCTTCCTCAGATCTGTTCTTTTCAGTATGAGGCAGAAAAGAACAATAAAAAAACCTATGTGCTCTCTAGTTATGAAAGTTATTATTAGCTGGTTGTGTGCTGTTCTGCCGTTGTGGGATATTCAGAACTGGAACTCCCTTTTCCTGTCCATCATCCCTTACAGACTGTTTCCACATGTGAAGATTTTCTCTCTTTGTACGTGATTAATATGTAAAATAAATATTAGCAACACACAGGGGTTTATGGGGAGAGATAGGTGTGTAAACTTCTTCATAGCAAAGAAAGGGTCCTTGTGCTGGCCACTGTCCCTGGAGTGCTCAGTGATGAATAACGTGGTAATTCCAGAGACGGATATGAGCTCTCCTGAGATTTTCTGTAAAATCTTGCCACAATTTCATTTTGCTTAGTGCAACAAAATTATGCTATCATGAAATATTAAAGTATCTGAAATTACTGCATGTCATTGCAACTATTCAGGTGTTTCTACACTGATTTCAGGAGAAAGGAGAACTTAGTCAAGCACAGCTGTAAATAAATAAGTAACATCCTGGTTAAGAATTACTCAGGTCACGAAGGAAGATTCTGTGTCCCTGTGTCCCTCCTGAGCAATAGGGTGAGATCCTTTTGGACCTGCTGCACTGCAAGGAAGTAGATGGTTTGAGCCAAGCAGCCCCGAGGTGGAGCACAAGGGTTGAAGAACTTCAACAACAACACTTTAGAAGCTGCTTTTAATGTCATATGCATGAATGCAATCTGAGCAGCTTGAGGTGTATATAAGACTCCTAAACACCAAGCTATAGTCAATAGGGAAGCAAAAACTGGGGAAGTCTTTCTTGGTGCACAGACATGACCAAAGTTTGCAGAATTTTGCATTGGCATTCAGGCTTTACGGGGAGGAGAGATCAGGCTTGCCAAGAGCTCTCCCACCTGGCTCATGGCCACCAAGCTGATTGGAGTTACTGCCTTATCTGCTCAGTCTTAGAATACGAACATCTGCATCTTCAGGTATGTAGAAGTAATTTTTCATTTGGCTTCCAAGGACAGTTCAGAAAAAGAAAACAAAGGATATGGTTTCCTGGTTTGTAACCAATGTCACAATGCCACACTCTCCTTACTGGTCCGACCCCTCCAGTTGCCTGTGTCTTTCTCTTGACTGTGTGGTCATTCCTATAGGATGCTTTCTCTGCTTCCCTCCTAAAGGCACACACTTTGATTAATAACTATTTTCCCCCTACTCTTTTTGTAAAATATATTTCAAAGCAACTTACAATTTTACTCCCTAAGATCTAATCATTATTGTGTGATCCTTTGTCCAAATATACTTTGGCTTGTTAATAGCAGTCATGTTCTTCCAGGGGGAACTTCCCAGATCACTGTAGAATTTTACAGAAAATACTCTGACTGCATTAATAGTTTTTAACATGTCACTCTCACCATATTTAAAACTCCTTTCAAGCTTTCCATATCTTGTTTTGATATAGGGAATGGAAAGATATACTGATCTTTATATTGTTCTCGCTGTGTTGATTTAAACCATCCTGGTATTTATTAGGGGAATTTCCTTCCATGTTGTAGCTTAGGAGATATTTTCACTGCTAGGAGGAAATACAGGTGGCAAGGTGATGAATTTGTTAGTGCATTTATTATAGGAGGGAAATTCCTAATCCCTCACATTTTTTTCTTGAATTTGTTCACTCTTTAGCAATATGCTTAGAAAAGAAATCAGTGTTGATCAGGTAGATCTGCGTACCTAAGAGCTAAGCTCCAAATTAGCATTAAGTAAGGGGCACAAGGGATTCCAAAGGCATCCAGTATTCTCAACTCTATTGGAAAATCTGGCCCAGTGCATTTGCGAGTTAAACTTATTAAATACTCTCTTACTGTTGTCAGCATTTCAATATTCAGTGATGAAATCACCAAGCAGAAACATTAACTTTTCTATGGAATGCACATTTTCTGTTACCATTTTTCCTGATTATTTTTAAGGCATTTATTTTTATAAAAAAAGACTGAAGTGTTGTCGATGGAAAAAATCCCACCACAACAGTTGCTTTCATTACTTTCTTCTTCTCTCTGAGATTAATTCTGCTCTGTAATGCTAATGTAAATGAAGCCACTCAAATGTTAATTCTGCAGTTTGGTGCATCCTTCCAGGGGGACAGAGTCTTGACTTGACAATGAATTAATTGCTGGGGAAGCCATCCAAAAAAATGTGCTTTTGCCTCTCACTTCACCCACTCCCATCTTCTACTCTCCATTGACAATAATTTTTCCAGTGGTATATTACACTATGTAAGTGTAAGTTTTACACTATATAAGTGCAATATAGTTATGTACACTTATTCAGAACCACTCTGAACAGGAATGCCACTATTTATCTAGCAGGCTCTCTGGTTGCGTGCTGGTATCTTGGTTGCACAGGGAGACATAACTTTTTCTCAACTTGCAAGTGCCTCCCCTAAAAAGTAGATTAGAAGGAAACAGTCTAGGAAAGCGAAGAAGTGAGAAGTATTTGACAGTGTCACTCTGCATGGCTTTTTTCCAGCAAATATATAGAGCAGGTGCTGAAGGCTCCATCCAAAGCAGGATAACATGCCTCCAGCCGGGATAGGAGTTTCATTCTTCACTGAAAGCGCAAAGGTGGCTTTACATGTGCAGAAGTATAGTTGTAGGGAAAAGACAACTACCTCAGCACTGTTTAAATGGGACAAAATAATTTTTTTAATTATTTTTTTTGTGGAAACTGGACAGTAGAGAAGCCTGGAGGACCAAAAAATGCATTGAGTTTCTATAGCTGATTTAGCAATACTGGTTTGCTTTAAAAGTGTGCCACTGACATGTGAAAAACTTACAATAATATTCTTACTACAAAAGGCTTGTTTTAAAAAAAAGTGAGCTTTGGGTGCTCAGAAGGTGGTATCTTAAGTGCCAGAGGCAGCAGACTTCTTGCTGTGAAGGAATGCAGAAGATCACTTTCTCTTCTCGTTGCAGCCTCTTCCTACTTCAGATCCCCAGCCTGGAGGGAGAGTCACTCAGTGCTTTGGAGCCACAGCGCTGGGACTGTTTTCACTGGTATGCAAAGGTGGGATGGAAGACATACTGGTCACTCTGCTCCTGGCCTTGCTTTTGACAACTTTACCCTAAAATATCAGGAGAATTTAATTTCAGCATTTATTATCTTGATCACAAAACTATAGCCAGTAACAGCCACTTCAAGTAAAAAGAAGATGCATCTCTCCTGTAAGCAGCAGTTTTCAGTCACAGCTGGTCAGCTCATCCCTTGGGGTAATCAGATAGCACACTGGTGCTGAGTCCTAATTAGGCAAGACTCTTAAAGTGAAATTAATCTTTTGATAATTAATTTTACTGATAACAAAAAAGTTTCATACAACTCCAGATGTACACGTGTTAAAAATTATACTCTTTGCAAATGAAGTTAGCATTGACAATGCAATTCTCCAGTACTAGATAGCAGCATTAAGGAATTTTCATTAGTTTTCTCTGGGTTTGCTTTGCAATCAATATGAATGAGTGAGAAATATGTTGCATTTGCCTTTCTTGGAATGTAAAAAGCCAAAAGCATAATTTCTTATTGATTAGTCTAACGTAGCCAGGCACAAAAGAAAACAGTGCTTCAAATGCTAAAACAGGGGGGAAAGGAAGTTAAAGAGCACAATCAATTTATTGAATTTCCAAAAGTGTTTGTGCCCTGTTTTGAGCAAAATTCACCATGAGTTCCCAGTGATTTGATTGGTGAAACTTTTCCTTGACAATCTTTGGACAGTGTTACAAAGAAGACAGAACTAAGAGGAAATCATACTTGGAAAAGCCCGTCTTCCATGAAGATGGGAGATCATAGTCCTAATGCTGTTACATTCCCTCTATAAGAGAAGAGTTAAAAGCTAACTGAATTACTTTGTGGAAGAAACTTCTATACAAACTCTTCCAAAACCTTTTTCCATTAAGATGTAGCACCTAGGTCAATGATTCATTTGATTTGCTCTGTGTTGTATGCTTCAAAAAACCCCAGTTTAAAGTCTATTAACAGTCTGATCTTGTCATGCTATCCCTCCTGATTTCAGCCTTGAAGCATTCCTTTCAGTTTTGGGATTCTGATCAATACCGCGCAAAGCTGACCAGGTCTTTACAATATGTATACCTGGCAGTATAAAGATACAAATCTGGGGAAATGTGAGGAACTTCTCCTTCTCATTGTATCACACATTGAGATCCCTCACTTTTGTTCTCAGCTATATGCCTCTGATGCTGGCCTTGCTAGTTTATTGCTGTATTTCTGCGTTTTTCTAAATTTTGGGATGTTATTTGGGGGAGGTCTGCTGCTGGTAGCTAAAGCAATCCTAGGGTCTCTCTACTTATATTCCTCCTACATCTCCTTACTTACCCCTATTTTCTTTGAGTTGCCTAGTTTGTGTTAGTAGTCCACAGTGTGTTCAAAAAATGTATGCTGCTAGACTTACTCCAGCAGCTTTAATCTACTGTAAGGCTCCCTCTGTTTCCTCCCTTTCTTTCCTGGGCTGCAGCACCCACATGTTTGGAAGTTTCAGGGAAGTCAGTGAAGTTGTACTGGTTTACAACACCTGAAGATCTGACCTTTGGAGCTTCCACGTTTAAGTAACTTGCAGGATTCACTGATTTCTAGGTGGGCAGCCAAGATGTGGGTAGCTCAAAGATATTCAAAACACAGGTTTGAAATTAGACTCTTTGTATCTGACATTGCAAGTGAAATGCTATTAAAACCAAAGAGCAATAATGTCCCTGGAACAAGATGCTGCTGCTCCTCTTCTCTGAAATAATAATAATAATAATAAAATAATAACAAAAATAAATCTGATGGCATTTTAGTTGGTGGTGACTTTTATCCCTGCCAGTGTGGTTGTGAGTTACAGTTCAAACATTTCTGGAGGGACAAGTACCTCACCTTTCAGCATTTCCTCAGCTGATGTTGTCTTATATCTTCATTACAGTATTCATAAAATGATCATCCACATAACAAGGAGCTCTGAGGTTTATTGCAATTTTAGTTAGCACGTCATTTTCTGTTAGAAGTTTTAATCACTGTACAGTGATATGTTTCAGTGTTGAAAACAAAATATGTATGTCCAAGCCATTGCAACACTTACATACTAAAAGGCAAGAACATTTGCTGGTTCATCTTGGCTCACTTCTTCCAACGGCAAAAAAAGACTCTCCTTTAGACAACAAAGTATAAGAAAATAGTTGAAGACAAAGTAAATCTGTGCTCTCTACAAACATGCTGTAGGCATTAGCAAAGGCCTGGGAGATAGGAATGGTGAGTGGGTCAGCATTTTGTCCTCATTCCAAATTGTAATGGCACTTGACACATATGTGAGTGCTTTATTGCTGATGTGTATTAAGGGAGAAATTTTACAAAATCTTTTCTTAGGTAAATTAAGAAAAAAAATTCAAAACTTTTGAAAAGGTAAGAAGAGTTTTATCTAATTAAAAATAGTATAATTTTATCTCCTTTATACAGTAAGATTTTTTCTGATGGAAAATGGAGGAGTTGATCTGATGGTCAGAATCAGGTCCTCATTTCTTTCTTACCTGTGGTGATTAATGTTGGAACTAGCCGAATAACGTTGTTTGCTGCTAATTAGTGACTGTGTTTGTTAGCTACACTATGGGTAAAATTCTAAAATTGTTCAAGGAAGCTGAAGAATTAGTTCCTCTTGGAGCAGCAGTGTTCGGATTCCCACACTGCTCAAATACGCTGTGCTTACAATTAACTTCAGCACATGATTGATAGGTGAATTTGTGAATGAAATGGGCCAAAATTAGTCACAAATCTGCACATTTGTATTGTTTCTCTGAAACATGCAAACATGCACTCTGTAGACTTTAAAATCAAGTCCTGCAGCATGTAGTGCACAGCTGCATGCTTGGAGGTTTGCAGTCTGTTTTGCATGTTGCCTGCATATTTTTGGAGTTAAGGAGTACATATGCTATTTAATTTGGGAGTTGGTTATTTGCAGCATTTCTGAGCTCTGGAGCTGCATCTGCTGTACTGTCTGTCAAAGGTTTGCAATGCTTCAGGAAGGTGGTAAAACACCAGTTCTCAGTGAAGGGTACTGGCTGTCTCTCACTTGTGCCCATGACATCTCTCCTCAGGGGACCTGCCTAGGTTATGGTTCGTGCTTGAGTCCTTCACTATTGTTTGGACAAGAAACAGTGGCCGGATTATGAACCTGTTTCCTGTTCTGGATGAATAGTTTATTTTCACAAGTCCTTTGGTTTATCCAACAAAATTAAAATATTGCACAGAAATAATATCTAAATAAATACTAAGGAAAACAGATTGTGGATCTGATATTCATAAGTTTTCTGGTTTTGATACCAATAGCAGTATTTTTAATCTTCTATTAATAGTAATATAGATTATTGTGTAATTGGATCTATAGAAGAAATTGTATCCATCTATGAAATCCAAGAAAACACTGGTGTGTATATTCTATTAAGGCATTCCTATAAAGTTTTTCTGAACATATTTCAGGTAAAAATATCTCACTTTCTGTCCCTTCCTGTCCCCTCAGATTAAAAGAGGGGTTTGCT
Organism: Falco biarmicus; assembly: GCF_023638135.1. NCBI lineage: Eukaryota > Metazoa > Chordata > Aves > Falconiformes > Falconidae > Falco > Falco biarmicus. The sequence goes on from NC_079291.1 coordinate 77,963,348, forward strand.
CACAAGTATGTTTTCCTAAATTTGGCTGAAATATCTGTATTTTTTTATATCTGTACTTTTGATATCAAGTGGGTTTGAAGAAATATGGCAGAGCAATACAGTACCTACCAGTCAATCCTATCAAGTTTCTGTAACCCTCATAGAACCTTACTAAGTCAAGCATTTTTTCTTTTCAACCATTGGAACAGTAGAAACCTAGGAGCCTCTTGGTGTAAGCAGTAGGGATGTGAACCACTCTGTAGTACCTTGTTCCTATATGTGTAGTTTGTTGGGGATTAAATTCTGGTTTGGGTGTTTAGTGCTGTATAAAGAAGACTCTACATGGTTCCTTGGTGCTAGGAGACTCTCATTCTTCACTCTCAGCCAGGGCAAAGCAGTACAGGACAAGCTTCAGGATCTTGTGTATTTTACCTCCGATACACATTATCTATCTGCACAATCTTTACTCAGTATTTGTGTATGTTTTCACCAAGAAATAACAGTAGACTTAAGTTTCCTGAGCCAGTTTTGTGTTTGGCTTGCTTTCCTTTGATAGAGCAATCTCTGCTTATGTGAAGAGAGCCTGAGTTTCTCTGTAGCAGATCTGAAATTCAGTCTTACCTTCTGTTCCCAAACTTTATGGTTATAGGAATTAGTCTTGTATGTAGCCTAGGCTTGCTCAAGTTGTTGTCCCTGTGGCTTTAAGGACATCAGAGGGGGTTACAATCGCAAATCCTCTTTTGAAAATGCACTTCATGTGGCAGCAAAATGCTTTGATGAGATACCGCAAATACCACAGTCAACACATTTGGACGGTGCAACTCTAGAGCTTAATTTCATAAGGAAGAAAACTTATCCAAAACATCTCTCCAAGCCATACCTAGAGTGCATCTGAGGGAGCAGCACTTATGGTAGAATCTATAGCTTGGAAGAATGTTGAGATAGTAAGCTAAAGATTATGGACTGCATCTACTTTGGCTGTTCTTGGTGATATTTAATGTTGAAGTATGTAAATGTTAAGAATGTGATCTGGTCCTTTCTTGTTAGAGTGCAGTTTCTAATTGCTTTTCACTATTGTTAGGGGAAAATAAAAAAGCTAGAAAGAGGTATTTGGAGTTGAAAGATGTTTATCAGCATATGCCTACAGAAATTGCTGAGGAGAAATGGTAGAGGCACTTCTCAAACGCAGCGCTGCTCACCCTCATCCTCCGTCTCCAGCCCTGCAGAAGACTGAGTTCAAGTCTTACCATTGGGATACAGCTTATGCTCAGAGCCGCTCGTCTTAGGACATGCTCCTGGGAGCAACTGCAAATGAGATGTAAAACTCTGCATCTTTTCTTCCTTTTTATAGAATAATAAATTTATTGGCTTTTCTCCATGTGTTGGCTCTGCTTTAAGTGTGGATTAGGGCTGTGTTGTTTGACCTGCCTTCTATCTTTGCCTTCTCAGCTGTGACTGGGGAAAGTGGCCCGAAGGCACAAGTCCCGTGGATGATCAGAGAAGCCTTGTGTTTGAGCTTCTAAATCCTCTCATAATTGGAGCTTCTCCCTAATATTGGATGACAATGAAAACACCAGAATGTGTGAAAGAAATCTTTCCCATTTTGAAATACCATCATCTGCTCTTTGCTGGAATATCAAGTTTAATTCATCAAATGGCTTCATTAATCCAACAGAATCATTCAGAAAGACATTTGATCACATGCATTGAGTCATAATGACATCCTAACTACTTCTGAAATCATCTGAAAATCTATCCCTGTCACAGAAGCAGTAACGAGATTGTAAATTTGAAATGAAATAGAAAGGCAGATAATTGGATCAATGATTTGTTAATGATGATATTGAACAGCTCCTTCACTGTTCCTCCACAATAAAATATTAAAAAAATAGCATGGGCATCATGTCCAAAATTGACAAGGTGCCAAAGCAGAGCTGGTGTGCGGGGATAATGATACCACTCGTAGGGCTCTCAGTAACCATGCCAGGGAGCAAAGCTTTTGGCACAGCTGGCTGTGGTGGAAACCATTTGTGTTTCTCCCTGCACAGCTTTGGCTTTTGTTGGATGAGAGGGAGCAATTGTTCCTGACCATTGCTTTTCAATATGCTGTGCAGGAATTAGGAGTCACAAACCCAAAGCACGTATTAGTTCAGCCTTCAGGTCCTTCCCCTGGGCCAAGCCAGCTATATATTACAGAGCAGCTGCAGCCCAGTGTTGTGGAGAGATGACCCATGGCTGCTTTGTACACTGCTTTTGATATAAAAATTAAAAAGTCAGCATCAAACTGAACACACAGCAAATACTGTTTCTCCACCATCACTTTTGCCCATGCAGTGGAAGAGGCTGAGCAATGCCTGCCTGTCAGCATGCTTGGCTGGTGCAAGACAGCACTCAGACCACTGTTGTGTGTGGCCATGACCCTCTGCAGGCTACTCAGATGTTACTATTTTGAGGCCTAATACCAAACAAATTTCTAAATCTCAGCCCAGTGTCTAATATACAAATGTCTGGGAAAAGAAGCCTGATTTTAAGATTTTTTTGGGTACAGTGACTCAAGTATGCAAACCTGGGTGTTCATTGCAGATTTGGGTGAGTAGCAAATAGCTGACCTGGTATTAAGCCCCATTTGTGTTCTGCAATGCATGTTATTACCTACAGGGTGATATTTAGTTATCAGCACAGTAGGCTGTTGCTTAAAGTAGCAAACTTCCTGCAGATGGGCAGACAGAATCCCATCACCTCTCTCCTCCTGGCAATCCATTGCTCTCCTTGCTGCTGCTGAGTGCATGGGAACAGCTAATGCCAGGTGTCCCCACCCTGCTGTGCCCCATGGGTGGGAGCAATTGCCTGGCACATCCCTCATTTGGAGAAGCAGAAAGCACCTCCAGAGTTTTGCTCATGCTTCTCCAAATTTTTGAGCTGGCTCTAATAAATTAGATCTGTGAAACTCCTTGCTCTGTCTCAGAAAAGAGATGACAATTACCTATTAACGCCGGATCACTTTCAATTTCAGATGGCCTTAAGCTCCTTATGCCTCTGGGCACGTGCTCACTGCTGCCACTGTTTTGCAGCCCTGTTTGCAATATATATTTTTTAAACTACTGCCTAAATTTCCCCAAACAAATTTAGTTTGCTGTTTAAATGAGTCTCGGATACAGTCCTAGGCTTTGCTTTCAGCAAGCACTTGTCTGAACAAAACATGGTGCTCATAAATATTTGCTGAAAGCAAACAGCTGAGGCAAAATTCTTTTTTTTTAAAGTGGCTGAAATGCCTCTGAATATATTTGTTGTTTGCTCACTTTGATTATGTATCAGTCTCCATCTTAAAAAGAGAATGGAGCTGAAATTATATGTAGTGCTGCCAAGTAAGGGAAACAAAGGCTTTGTTAGTGAAACTGTAAGTTACACCATCTTTAGGTCAGATTCCCTTTACTGTTGTATTTACTTTTTTTACTGAAATAGTAATTTTTTTTTTTTTTAGAAAATACAGCTTGCTTATGCTGTGTGCAGATTTGGTTGTTGCTTTTTTTCCTAGTATTACTGTCACAATGATTTGCTAATGAAATAATATTGGAATCCATTGCCTTTTGATCTTAGTTTTTATGTGGAATCTAACATATATTGGTACATTATCACATATCCATATCATTGATGTCAGAATCCACTAATTGCTAATCACTAATGGTTGGCTGACAGTTACACTGGAGTTTCCATAGCTATTCAAGTGCTGTGTCATCAGCAAGGGGACTTTTGCTGCATTGACAGCTGCTATTCTGCTACATGCAGGTGATCTCGTCTCTATTTCAAGCTTATTCTGACCAGAGTCTATAATAAGACAGCGTCGCCTTGAGAAGGCCAAAAAGCTATGTACATTACAGCAAATGTTTCTTACATAAAATGTCTTTTTACTACAAAGACCATTTAAACTTTAATTAAATTATTATTTGCTCTGTTTTTCTTATTTTCAAGGAAATCGAAAAATATGCTTTTCAATGCTAGAACTGAGGGAAGTCCATGAATCAGGCAAAACATTTAGTTGTCAGATAGGTTTACAGTTCCCTTGAACTTGTGATCAGTTTTTATTTATTTCATTTTGGTTTAGTCTGATTTACAATGGAAACAGGAATTGATAGATCGGATTGTTTGTCTGCAGTCATCTTTAATAACTTTTCTGGATAATTTCTGTTTCTAGTCAAATCAGAGGGCAAAGGAGTGGTACTACTGGTAGTGGGCTTCAGTAGCAGCAGTAGGTAATTACTGCTCATGTCTTTTTATCTTGTATTTACCTTACTCAGAAAACTCAAATTTCAGTTTAATCTGGATTCTCACCATAACAAGGTGTTTGTCTTCTAAGCCACTTATTCAGGATTTTAGTATCTGTATGGATACTATCACTTTTGCATTTACTTAGAATCAGAATCATTTACATTGGAAAAGGCCTTTAAGATCATTGAGTTCAATGTAAAAAGTCCAGAGTAAACGTAACACTACCAAGTCCCACTAAACCATGTCCCTAAGTGCCCATCTACACATCTTTTAAATGCCTCCAGGGACAGTGGCTCAACCACTTTCCTGGGCAACCTGTTCCGATGCTTCCACTGGTATAGCTTAGTAAATACTGTTTGGAAAAATCTCTGTTACCAGCATGGGCAACTGTGCTTTCCTGGCAAAGCTCATTTTTAAGGTAGAAAGCCATTCAGATCAGCACTACACGAATACATCACACAGTATTCATCACTGCAAAGGAAGCACTGCTGTGTGTTTCTCCATGCTACACTCTGGGAAGCCAGTGACCTGACGGAGCTGGACACGTATTTTTGCAGTGCCAGGCTGTTAGGTTATTTCACTTTTGTCTGGAGATCTGTTTGCTGTTTATGGGCACCACTTCATGTGAACTGCTGCTGCTCAGGCCTCCAATTCAATCAATAAAGCATAACCACAGAGACTGCACACCCAAGCCTTCTGTTGCTATTAGCAATCCCCGTTTGTAGATGGGCTTTTGAATCCAGCTTGACAGGATATATCCTTCCTTTATAGGCTGTAATGTACTTGTATCAAGCATTTTGCCTTTTGCTTGCCAGAGGCTACATTAACACAACCTCTTCAAAAGTGGGCACAATTACGCTTTGCTGGTGGGCGCTGTGCCGTGGGCTCTCTCTCTGGAAGTCCTTGCAGGCAGCTTAGCAGAGCATGCTTCCCTTTTATGTGAGATCACTGGATTAGCATAATAGATGCAGACTGGTGTGTTACCTCACACATCCTGCATTTAGGATGGCTTCCTCACCACCTCGTGTTTGTGGGGCAGTGGTCTTTCTCTTTTCCTAGGGGTTGAATATTGTCTTTGTGCTACTTCACTGTACAGAGGAGTCTATTTGCCACTCAAGCACAGAGAGCAAGGAAAGGCCTCAGAGGCATTTGCAGGAACCAACAGATTCAGGCAGAACATCTATCATTTTTATGTTTAAATCTTGCCATATAATTGTTCTTAAATCCTGGTTTATTGCAGATTTATAGTTGGATCTAGTTAAAGATGATTCACATGGGAAGCAGGGGTGAGGGAAGAAGCTGACGTCTACTTTTCCTCACTAGTTTCATGTGTGTGTTTCTTTCGCAATCCTTCCACTCACCAGTCTGCCCTATTTCCCGCACTGAGAAGCAGTCTGAGTGGTGGATCCCCCTTGGTGCCCACTTACTGAATGGTTCATTAGGTTTTTTGCCAGCGCTTACATCTGGTGTGGAAACATGGACAGATTGACTAAAAAAAGGCAGCTGTCTCCCTCAGTGTCTGGGATGCTTCTGCAGCAAACTGCAGGTTTACAGAAGGGGATATAACCTAAATCCTGAAGGAGACTGTAGGGATGCTCTACAGGCCTTTGACATGTCAGTTAGAGTAGTTATAACCTAAAAAACAAACTTTAATTACAAACATCAGACAGACGTTGCACAGTGAGGAATCATATGAAATTAGGGCTTTGATTTTAGCAAGCTGCTTTTATTCCCCATATGCCAAAGAATAAGATTTGCTTTAACTCATGAAATTATAAATTGGTCTTCCAATTTCTATTTAAAACATTGTCTGGTTTCTGTAAGAGAATAGAATATTAACAAGGAAAAATTACTGTGCCATGAACCATTTAGAGTTTCATCAAGAACTCTGTGAAAGCAATCAGCTGATGATAAAGTTTGGACACTAAATTACAGAGGGTGTGATTTAGGAAAGTAGTTGTATTAATGTCAAGAGAAATTGCCTAAATGCCAAACAGTCACTGTGTGTAGCAGCCACAGGTATGGATGTGCACTGATGAGTTTCCCAATGTGCTGGATAAGTGTAAGTGAGAATGATTTGTTGAAGAGCCTCTGGTTTTTACCTCTAAAGCAATTAATGCACGTTCCCAGTGCCAGAGCCAACAATGCAGCTGACGTGGATGGGAGTGTGGCACGATCCACGTGTAATGCATGTGTTGTGTCCTATTTTCTAGTACTTTTGAAGAGGATTAAAGCTGGCCACTGGAAGATGAATTCCTTTGGCCCAAAAGGGCAAACTTCAAAAAAAATTATTTTTTGACCAGCTTCAGTCAACACAATTGCTGGAAGATTTGGACACATCTTCCCCCAGTGTTTCAGCATAGAAGCTGTTTAATTCAGAGGATGGTAGCATATGACCCCAAAGTCTCATCTGTGATGCAGTTCATGGGCTTTAGAGGCTGTGTGATGCAGGGGTATTTTTAAATGCAGAACCCCAGATATGGACAGTAGTTTCGTGAAGCTGCCTTTCATGGACAGCATTTGGAAAACAGAGACTTGAAAGTGGGGTGTTTTCTTGTCGAGGGGAGCACTGAAAGCAGAAGTGTTGAATGTTTCTGCTAAAGTAACAAGGGCATAGGGCTGATTGTAGTATCAGCTGCAGAGGAGGAGCTGTGTGTGTTTGGACAAGTGAATGACAAGAACACAGAGTAAACACAAGAAAAAGTCTTCTGGCATGTATGACAGCAGGAGTTTCAGGAATGCTTGTACTTGATAACACAGGGTGCTGACAGTGTGGTGAATTGGACCTGAGACAACAGGTATCTTACAGCTGACTAGATGAATAAAAGGAAAAAAGAGAATAGTCGGGGTCTTCGCAGTGTGTGGGAATCACTGATGTGATTCCCAGCATGAGGCATAAGAAGATAAAAGTATTTCCCATTGTCTTCGTAGTACACTGTTCATGTGAGGCTCAGACAGAATTTGTCGAGTGGTTTCAACATGGAGAACTCTAAAACAGCTCTTAGCATTAACAGCACCTTGCATTAATCCTTAGCATGTAAAGTAGCAGTTATTAACTGCTAATAAATAAATAAATAATGAGAGCAATAGTCATGGCCCATAGGTTAATGTACACTAAAAATCTGAAGGTTTTCTTCCTTTATGAGCTGCAGAGACTCACCTCAGAGTCTGACTACTCAGACATGTTCAATATGGCTGGTACTGGGCAATTAGGGGTGACATTAGTTTTGGCTTGCAGCTGGCAATTAGCTATTTTTTCAGTTGACAATAATGGAGCCTGTGTCCCCTGCTCCTGCTGTGGAGTTCGTTGGTGGGGTGAGGAAGAAAATGTAAACTTGTGACTGATGTTGGGTCATGGCACTCAGCCTGATTCCAGTCTCACTTGCCCTTACTCCTCTTATGCTGCATATGAGCTTTGTGGGGTTCTTGATTTACACTGTTGTAAGTAGAACCAGGGACAGACCAGCAAGAACAGCTGCTTAGAAACCTGCCAATTTTTCCCCACATCACAGAAATTTAGCCTTCACCTGGCAAAGCATCAAAGCTTACATTTAAATTTAATATATGCTAATGTCTTTCTGGATCAGGGCCTTTAAGCAGGGTCCATGGCTTGATGCAGCTCTTTTGGAGCAGGTGAGCAGATCGTGTAGAAGATAATTGATAAATAGGTTGAGGATGTTGGAAATGGAGATCAGAATTCAACAAATATCTTAATTAATTTTATGCTGAACAATATCATCATGCTATCTAGCAAGATTATACACCAATACCACTATTGATCCATAGCGATAAGAGCCTGCTCATGAATCAAAGGGGACATCAGAAGATGAGAAAAAAAATATTTTGAGGTTCTTTGCCAGAAGATGCTAGAGAAACCTGAAAGTGCATTAGATGAGTTAATACATGAAGCTCTGTATCACTTAGATGGGGAGCAGGCAAACACTGTCTCCATTTTATAGATTGGGAATTTAAGAAACAATGAAAATGATTATTCTGCTCAAGGTTTTGAAATGACCCAAGAAAAAGTACTTAGGTATTCTACCACAGTCGTTTGTTAACTATGTAATGGTCTATGGAAAGATGTGGAATGTAATTATAAAGCCAACACTTCAACTACATATAGATAAGGGTGAAAAGTCTAAGAACCATATGCCCAAGCTAAACCTTAGGAGAACTAGGAAAGTAATAACACAACTATCAAATTTTGTTTCTTGTATCAGCAGTAAGCCTAGGATTTATTTATTTGCCAATGTGTCCTGACTTACTATGCTATAGCCAGACCTGTCTTCCCAAGTAATGTGAATAGAAACTTCTGAGCTGATACAGACATGAACAGCTTTGGGGATTATAAGGACCTACGCGGTTTTGCTGATTCTTGTTCATTTTTCGTTTCCCTCTTGCCAGTCACTGAAGTGTATGCATCTTGTGAGGGGACTGGGGGAGGCAGAAGGGAAAGTGATGGGAGTGGAAGATCATTAGGAAAGTTTTGAGCATGGCAGAAACTTTGTGTCTGCTTCTGAAAGGTGATGAGCTGGGAGGTCTGTAACTGGTCTCTACAGCAGCAGCTGCTGCAATCAGGGGTATGCAGGATGGTTTCAATGAAGTCAGGTAAACCAGAAACTCCCCGTGGAAAGGCACTCACCTGTAGCAGACCTTTCTGGGGAAGTGAAAGGCAGACAAGTGGTGTATGTGCTGTGTGCCTGGGTGTGATGTGCTGCATGGCTTCCCAGGGCAGAAGGACCTGCCCACGCCACCATTTTTTCTCTGACCCCTGGCAGGTCATTGTGTCTGTGGAGGATGGAGGGTGGCATTACTCCTGTGGAAACAGGGAAGGGAGAGGACACAACCTGAGCCCTGCAAGGCTCAGAAGTGCTTGTAACCAGCTGTGCTGCCCAGGCTGGCCCTGGGGGGCCACAGCCTCTTGCTGCACCCCCCGCACCTCCTGTTCTCTCAGGAGTATAAATGCTAAGGCTAATCTGCCTTCTGACAGGACAAGGCAGCCTCCAGATTTTCTTGCTTTGAACCTAACTTGGGAGATGGAAGGTTTTACAGAATGGCGTTTCTGAAACACCATCCTTCGGTCCCAGTTCCAGGACCAGGCTGCGAGCCCACTTTATGGGATCTGGTGCCCTGGAGCAATTACAGGTGACAGCAAAAAGGGACATGTGAGTAGAGATCTTTGCATACTTTACATTAGCGTCTGTAAGAGTGTTTTCCAGCTTGCAGATGGGCTAATTGTGTAGTGTTTGGTTTTACCGGTGGGAACTAGGATGCAAACAGGCGGAGGCCTCTTGCTCCAGGCCTGCCCCTGCTGCTGGCCCTGTCGGGAGCTGCAGGGACAGCAACACTGTGTACAGTAATTGCCTTTGATTCTTAACATCTAACCTGACCCTGCTCTGCCAGGAGCCCACCTGTCCTGGGTTGGCTCAGCCCACTTCCAGTGCGCTCATTCAGTTGCAGATGCCAGGAATTTTCACAGCTAAAACCCCTTTTTGCTCTCTTGGAATTAAACAGAGGCCCTTGCACAGGCAAGGCTGGTCACCTGGGGAGAAGGGGCTCAGCAGCAACTGGAAGCATCGGCATGGAGAGGATGGATAGAAATGACATGGAAGGAGGAAAGGGGAATAACCATTTCTGCCTCATGCTGGGTTGGCTCTTTTTTGAGTCTTACTATTTTTTCCTGATGGTGTAACACATTTGGGAGTAAGGCTTCCTTCAGACCTCCCTGACTTCTGTAATGAATTGATATTTACCGGTGAGTTTAAAAATTTGCTGCTATATACAGCTAGCTGGGCCTGGAGCAGACACAGCAGCTACTGTGGTTTTTTAATAGCTGGAGGCTTCTGTTTTGAAGCAGTGAGCACATTCTCAGGGTTGCTCTGCACTCGTCCATAGCCACCAAAGCAAAACACAGCAGAAAGAGCTCCTAAAGGAAAAGGAATCAGGCCAATTTCTAATAGTAATATAAAGAGCGGGGGATGAAACAAACGCTAACAGGTTCTCCGCCGTTCCCGTATACCTCTGCCTGCGCCGCTCCCCGCCCCGGCGGCGCCATCTTGTGGGGCGGGCGGCCACCGGCGGGGCCGGGCGGGAACTGCCGCGCGCCTCGCCTCAGCCTCCCCGCGGCGCTGAGGGGGCTGCCGGTGTGCGCTGCCGTGATGGCTGGGGTGCTAAAACCCGGCCTAAAATAACGGTCGTTTGTGACAGGAACTTCGTCCCGCTGGGAGCGGCAGGAGAGCGTGCCTGGCCCCGTAGAGCTGGGTGGCCCTGGGCCAGCTCGGCAGGGCCGCCGGTGTTGGGAATCCTCCTCCGGTGCTGCGGGCCTTCTGACTTCAGAACGCCGTGTTTAAAACGGGCCTCGAGTGCTGCCTTTAGTTACCCTCAGGCATCCTCCAAGTCCTCTGTGGAACTATTGAAGTAAGAAAACATTCCTGTCTGGGAGTGGAATACCTCTGTCTACATCTATTTGCGACCAGTCTCAGGCATATACATAGCCAGAATAAAACAAAGCACAGCTTTTTCTTTCTTCTGTCTCGCCTTTTTTTTTTTTTTTTTAATTGAATGATATGAACAAAACCCTTTTCCAACACTATGGGACTTAAGTTTTGCTCTAATCTGTATGGAGTGTTTCTTTAGATGGACAGAATTAACTGGAATTTAAACTGCTGATTACATGTTCACAAGCAGGATTGTGAGTTTCTTAGAGAAAAAATAAAAAATGCTTACATGCTTTATTGTCCTTTACAAATGAAATTCAATCGTTTGGCTCATCTGGGAAGTTCCATTGTTCAGTGGTTGTGAACTTAGGTTGAAACTTAGGCATAACTGTCCTGTGTCTTCTCTGCAATAATTTGCAAGGGCATAGTCAATCCTTCGGCTCTGTTTAAACTGAAATGTGTTTCTTTTGAAAATAAATTATTAGAGATAGATATTCAGAACTATTGAAGGCCTTTTAACTAGTAAAAAAAACCAAAGCCACAAACCAAAGTTGCTCAAAGAACTGTGTTAATTTATATCTGTAACATGCACATTAACATCCTAATAGAGTTCAGGTGTACAGTTTTACCATGTGTAAGCTGATCGGATTCACTTGGCATGTTAAATGTATAGCTGTTCTGTCTTTATAGCATTCATATTATGAAAAGATTCTTTCACCCTCTTCCCTGAGTTTAGTTATTTTTGGTGGATCCTTTGAGTTGCAGTAGTTCTTTAATCCCATCCATAAAAATACATGGTATTCCATATCAAAAGGATTTCTGTTTTTCTAATGGCAGTTACCTCCAATTGTTTTCCATAAAAGCCCATTTGTTTGAGTTTTTCTTTTTTTAAATCTGTGAATATCCTGCATTTCTTGGGAGATAGGAGTAATTAGTGTTGTACTGTAGCCAGTTTTAGATTGCTTTTGTACCTGCTAACAATTCCTCAGATGCTCAAGTGCAAGAAAGGGCCTACAATTAAATTCAGTAGTAATTTGTTTTCTATTAATTACGTTTTGTCCAAATCTCCTTTCTAATTTTGTAAGCACCTGTATGTATTTTCTTGTTTCAGATACTTAATTTAGTTGATTTGTCATTGGAAATGTTGCTCTTTTGTCGAGGTGTTCTACATGGATAATTAAGAGGTAAGTCATCACCACGCTCTTGGTTGTTTAGTTTTTAGCTCTTAATGTCTGATCTCTGCTTTACATACCTCTATGTATCTAATGGAGTGAGTTAGAGGTCCACTCTTGGAGGACAAATGTCCTGTGCCAGGCTGGTTACCCTGCAAGCGGGAGTAGAGCTGCCCGTGAACCAGAGGGATCAGTGCAGTCCAGCTCTCTGCTGTTGGGCACTAAAGGCCTTGAAAGCATTGTACCCTCCCTGCCCCTTCAGGCTTACAGTCACCAGGGGATCTTTGCACTGTGCTGCTGAAAGCTGCCTGGCCCAATTCCTGTGAGGATAAAGCACCATCCGATTATTCCGTTTGGTCAAAGTATACTCAGATAAACCTCTTCCTAAGCCCAGCCCTACTCAGCAGGTCTTCCAATAAATCTGCATTATGATTCCACCTGTGAGTTGAACCCAAGCCTGGTGTGTGGGCAGGGTAATGCATAAGGAAACGGTTTTCAGAAGAGTAACACTCAGTTCTAAATTTTAAAATGAAATCTTAATAACACCTAAGTAATTTTAGATATGAAATAGAATGCACATTACACTTCTATGCAATAAATCCTGAGACTAACAAGATAAAAAGTTCAGATCCTTCAGGAGACCCAGGGCATACAGGTTGTCTTACAGATATCTGCTGAAGGATGTCCTGGTAAGGTCCAGTTCTTCAGCCTTACCCTTCAGAAACAGTGTAGATATTTTCCCAGTGGACGAAAAAGTATCAGCCTTTGTCTTACCTTCATTTTGAATTGTTCAAATGAATTTGCAGAGGTTTGTGCCAGATATTTTAAGTCCATTCTGCTTTTTCTCAAAGATAGTCAGAATTAGCATTAAGACTGCTGAACATGTTTTACAGCATAGATCACGTAGTTTCTATAAATCAGTGCTCACACTCTCGGTACAGTTTGTTTATATGTTGTTTTTTTTTTTTTTTTCCCTAAATGCAGCTGCTACAATTTAGACTATTTCTTTCCAGTTATTTAATGTGTGTCATTGAAATAAATTATCATGGAAAGAATGAAATTTGTGGTTTTTAAAAATGGTATCTTGCAAGTCCCACCAATCCCTACATAAATTCTCCTTAGTCATGCTGATGCATTTCAGACTTGACTGTTCGGAAGAAACCACTGCAATCAGAAATACTAAATGCTAGGTTTATAACAAAAGTGAATAAATGCTTTCAAGAGTATTGGTTCAACATAAAACTGTTACAATATATTTTATTATTGTTTTGTAATATACCCATGTTTAAGCTTCCAGAAATGTGTTTAAAATACAATTTTTCTTTCCAATAGGAAAAAGACTTTGAGAAAATTTGCCTTGTAAGATTAGATAATATGTCCTAGTTATAGAACCTAAGCCCAACAGGCTTTATCAGAATACAGTAAGTGATGAAGAAGAAACTGAAAGAAAACAGTTTTGCTTGAGTGATTGGAGTTTATATAAGAAAAGAAAGCAGGAAAGATTAGTTTCATAAGGTTGGCTTGAAGCAACATGAAGAGAGCCAAAATTTCTGGGTTACAGGCACTTAGGGAGATCTAAGGACCCTGAAAAGCTGAACATGCAGTGTGCTTTTGTAATGCAATATTTATAATTAATGTGAAAATGGTTAGCGTCCCCTTTACCTGCCCTCGTTGCACCAGTAAGATAAAAATAAATTGTGCATTGCTTAAACTCTCCATTGGCAGGATAAACATTTTTGGAGCTGTTTAAAGCTCCAATGTAAAAGTGTATCATCACAGGACTTGAATATCAATTGGCAAAAACTGTTCATATGATTAAATTATAAGTCTAAAAATACCTTATAAATAGAATGCTTTGTGGAGGAAGCCAGTAAGAATGAAAACAGTTTATGTTTTATATTAAAGATAATGTGTAAGAAGCCATAGATCTCTCTGGTTAGTGAGCACAGAAGCTAAATCACATTGATTATTTTTGTATTGAATATAAGGTGCACCTGTGAGGCAACTCCTTGATGGCGAGCTCATTGTTTTCATTGCTACAGTAAATCATATTAGAAAACTACTCCCACCCATTGGAGTAACTGCCAAATAATCTGTTATTTGTCCATGCTCCCTGTAATCCTAGTTACCAGAAAAATGCAGAATCCCAAAATTCATCCCTGCCCAAGGTCGTGTGTCAAACCTGGCATCTGAATCTACCTTTCTCAAGTGAAAACGATGCTTTTGCAACAAGATCATCCTTCCTCTGTGCTTAGTTGAGTATTTTTCCATTGTATCCTAGATCAGAAGCCCAGTATGTGCAAATTAGACATTTTAATGTGCACTGCATGTTATTGTGCAGAGTTCTTGTTTCAGAGCACCTTGATTCTACCAAAATATGAGAATTTTGATATCTTGTGTGTTATTAATACTCCAAATAGAGCTTATTATTAGCCAACTGCAAAATGGCAGTATGTGTTAGTATACAATGACCCTGTGAATTAAACAGTGCAAGTATTTGTCCTGTACATCTATGGTACCTAAATTATCCAAAGGCTGTTCTTTTATCAGTTCAGAAACTGAAGTTCTGAAGAAGTCCACGTTACTTCTTTGAATAAAGTGTCTTGCAGAAAATGCATTACTTCTGAGTTTTGGGGATCTGTTTGTTTGGTTTTTTTTTTTCTTCTTTTTTTGTTTGTTTGTTTGTTTGTTTGTTTGTTTTCTGTCTACAGCTTTCATGCTGGTGTCACCTTAGGCCAGTATATCTTCAAAACCTGAGCCACCAGCATTCAGAGTCCTTCCTTTGACTTCAGGCATCTTATTATGAGATATACCTGCATATTTTTTCAGGTATAACTCAGCAAATCAAATAGTTCCTCAGAAGTTCTTTGCTCATTAATAAATTCAGAGAAGTAAAAGCGTTGTGCTTGTTTTCTCCTGACAGATCAAGTTTACCAGGATTGAGGTTTTTTTTGTTTATTTGTTTTTGGTTTTCTTTCTTTTTTTCCTCAGTTGAGGGATGCAAAAGAAACTGTTTTGTTTGCCTGTATAAGAATGTTGCAGTCATTAGGCCTGGTTAGTGAATCCTCTCTGTGTGGTTCTGGAGAGGATCTAGGAAAACCTGGGGAGTTTGAAATCCTGAGTCCATGCTGTGCATTTTTAACTCTGCTCACGCCAGGGAGGAAGAGTAGAGACTTTCTGCTGAAACAACTCTGATTTACTGTCTGGCCTATTAGAAGCATAGGCTGTTGGTTTGAAGGTTTGCTTTTCTTTTCTCTTAAACCTCTAACTCCATCTCCAATGTAATTGCAAGTTTAGATGTTTGTTCAGAGAAATGTTATTGGTAGCTTATTTCTGGAGTCAAACATAGTTTGGCTAAAATGAGGGGTGTAACCTCAGCCTCACCTCACTGATGGAAACAATAGTTATCATTATGATAATTACTTATAGCACCTCTCCACGAGTCCTGGTAATGTGCAGTTATATCTCATTTTTCTGGTTTAGACATAAAAACCTGCTCTGCCTAAAGATTTAATGGTTATTTGTAATTCTCAAAGATAAACTGTTTATCTGATCTTTTGAAATGCTGCTTCTTCCTTGTCAGTGATTCCTTGAATTAATTTTATTGTAATTAATAAGGATACTGTCTAATCCCTTTTTACCATAGTAGTCTTATTTTACGTATGCTTTTCTGATAGTCTTCAAGCCAGCTCATATCTTCCTGTGCTAGCCAAGCCAAATCATCAAACAGCTGGAGCCATTCATATTGTAATTTTTTAGGAAATAAAAAATGGCACTAGTTCAGTGGCAAAGTATCCCACAATTTAAATGCAAAAATGCCCTTCTACTGGGGAGCTATGGGACAGTGGGAGGGAGACTGCACAGGAGCCACCCCCAGAGGTAGGTGCTGAGCAGGGCAAGCCTGGGAGCAGTGGCATTGTTCTGAGTCTTTGCTGGGCTTTTTCTTGGGCTCCTCTGTGAAGAAGCACAAAAAGTGAGGAAATTTCTGATCTGCTGCTATGACCCAATGCTACAACAGAGGCTATACAAGAGCTTCTGGTCTTGAGAAAGATTTCTTTAGCTAATTTGGGATGCATGCTTGGGTCAGGATTTGGGCTCTTTTTGGTTATTTTTGAAGCCTCTGCAGAGAAAAGCAGCACATGCTCCACTGTGTTATTTTGAACTTGCTGGCTTTGCTGTCAGACTAATGAGCCTGTCACATGAGGCTGTATTCCAAATGGTAACAATTATTTGGATGAAATAGTGCTAGAAGGTGTAAGAAAAATTCATATCCTATTTTTAATGTAAAAGGGAAAAAATTACCCAGCAAGATATAGCAGCATCTGCTGCCTTCAGATTATTGCACAATCACAGGCTTCTGGGTTTTGGGGCAGAGAAATGGGCCTCAACACAATTAGAAGGAAAATGCTGTTGGGATCTGAAAACCTGGCACTTGCAAGACCATTTACCTGAGTACTTTGAAGGTCACACTTTCTAGAGCGTTTTTTCAAATACATGCCAGCTTATTGAGCATACAGCACATTCCTGAAATAGTACCCATTCTGGTACTGGTACCAGCCTGGATGGTAACAGTAATGCTTCCAACCCTGGCTATGTTTGGCTCATATTCTAGATACAGTGAAGAACTATAGATTTATTGGCAATCACTGGCCTGAGAACATAGCTTAAATAAATGGTTGAACCTCTTTTGATAATTAGGATTGCTGGATAGAAGGTAGGAAACTGAAAGTAGATGGGGTTTTTGTAAGGAAATTTGAGATGATATTGCCATCTCAACTTGCATTGAATAATAAAGTAGTATGCCTGTTTGTGGTTCCTAAGATCACTCGGGGACTTCTGAAAAATGGGTAAAAAGGTTCCTTAGTTAGCATGGTCATAATTTTAAGGATAATTTACAATATTTTGTTATTGGTTTTAGAGCATTGCAAAGAACAGATAAGTGATGTCTGGTTGAGAGGTGAAAAAGATAGTCTAATCAAATCTAAGAGGCTGAGTGGTCAGAATAACAAAGAATGTTTGAAAGTCTCTGAGATTTCTTTGCCAGAAAAATTGACTTTTAAGAACAATGTATCTGTCATCATAGGTAATCTGTATGTGAGTTCAGAGTCATCATATAGACTAGTGTTTAGAAAGAGCATCTCCTTTGGGGCAGCTGGAGGAACTGTCCTTGCCACACACAGGTGCAAATGGCTGTAGCGGACTGAAGAATGGGAGTGGGAGCAAAGCAACTTTGCCAGGTAAAGAAAAGTGAGTATAAATGGCAAGGGAGCAAACACTTAGAACGTGTGAAAGGGAATGAGGCCGTTGCTTGGGATGGAAACCACAGCAAGCGTCTTAGAGGCAGTCTCAGTAACAGCAGTTTCCAGAAGTCCTTATCAGGGCCATAGCAATTGTTCAGACAGCTTCAGCAGAGCAGTTGATTTCCAGAGAGGCTAACCTTTGTCAAAACATCAGAGAAAGCCTTGGGTTAGTTTTAAAGGCAAATTGAAAGTGAAGGGGCAGCTGAGTCTTCAGCCCAGCAAATTCTGAGATTCATTTGCAATCAGCTTCTCCTCTAAATAGACATTGGCACTCCTCGTGCTCTCTAATACTCAGGAACTTCTGTTTTCTGCAGCTCTGCTTTGTGCAAATTCGTATTTTGAAAGTGAACAGCAATTGGTGAGTGTGGGCCATTACAGACAGTGATTAATGCACACCTGGTCATGATAAGTCTTTCTGCTTCTGAACTTTTAGTTTGCCTGCGAGTTTTATATGTAATGTTTTCTCAGCACCCTTGAGGGCTATAAACTGGGAAGGAAGGAACTGAATTTCTCAAGCAGTTACATCAGTCTGGGTACCTAAGCCTCACCAACTGCCCCAAACATCACAGAACATTGGATAAAACTGAGATGACATGTTCTGGCAAATTTATTGCAATGACAGCAATAAACATGGCATAATAAGGAAACTTTAAGTCGTGTTAGCTTCAATATATGCAAATGCATTTCCAAGCACCAATGTTTATTTTAGATCAAAGCACAACTAAAAGGAAAGAAAATTAAGGTCTTCAACCAAATGTGAAGTTTTAACTGCAGTTAATCAGTTCTGACAGCAGATACTGCCCTCTTCCTCTGCACATAAGAAGAATTTTTATAAATATATCCACCTGTATCACCAAATACTGGTAAATGTCACTGCCAGCATACTCTAGCAAACCGTCATTTTATATGGTAAAGATGTTCTTGCATTTGAAGCTTTTTTTTTTTTTAATGGTGTCAAATTAGAAACCAGGTTTCAAAACTCTGCTCACAAATTCAAAGCCTTTTTGTGGCAGCAGTCTTAGAAGAGAGTTGCTTATATGGAGAGGATAAATTTGGAGCTCCTTTTATTTTCCACAATTTCTTCAGTAAGCAAGAAAATCTCCTATGAACATTTAAGTATCCTGTGGGCCCCAGGTGGGGTTTCAGGAGACTTGGGGCAGTGCAGTGCTTGCAGAACAACTGGGGCTTCCAGATACCTGGTGGGAGGTGAAATGTCATGTGAATGCAACATACTCATCTGTCTTTTGCGGTGCCTGCAAAAGGGTCCAGTCCCCTGTTCAGCCTCACCAATGGTGCAGTGCATGGCTGGTATGGTCTGGTGGGGAGATGGGAGGGCCTCATGCCATGGTCAGGGGCTGCTGGGCTGTTTGCCAGCTGCCTGCAAAGCAGAGACGCGAGGGTGGCAGGAAGGAGGGACATGGAGACTTTTGATGTGCCAGACACAGCCAGGGAAGGGGTTTTGATCACACATCTTTGTCTTCCTGCTTTTGGGAGTAGGGGTTGATGGAATACTCATTTCTGTATGCAGCCCAGCAATACAGCGTGCAGCTCCACCGTTTTAGTGCATCTTGGCATGTTTTATTAAAACAGCAAGTAGGAAGGGAGCTCTTCTGACAAAAAGGAAAAGTGTTTTAACATTGGAGAATACATTTAATACATTGCCCTTTCATTAAACAGGCAGAGAATTCACTATGGTTTATTAATGCAAAGGGCTGCGCTTTTATTAAAAGAATAAGGCATTGTATGCATGAGAAGCAGTTCATGTTTGGGAAGTTCTGCTTTTATGAAACTTTGCTTTCTGAATCCAAAGCTTTATACAGGAAGAAGGACTTGAAACAGGCCTGTGCAAGGCTGAGACGTTAATGGTCAGCCAAGGAAAGACAGGATGAATTTCAGATCAAGCATTGAACAGTGTGTACTGAGAGCAATGTGCACATATGCACCGACATTGTGGTTACAGCCTGGCTTTCTGCCTGTGATTCCTTCTTGGAGAGTCAGTTGTCAAAGGAGAAATTTACTTTGTTGTGAAGGGGTTGTATTCCATAACATGGTTGAGCTGGGAAACATTCTTATGGGTAGATTTGCCTGTGAGTGTTATTGATAACTTGTCTGGGAAGTGGCTGTGTCAGAGGCTGCTATAACTTGTGGGATCATATGTGGTCTGTGGTCTGTAACTTGCTGTGTCATGATCTCCCCAAAAGCAGCTTCTCTGCAACCTCCACGTGGTGCTGTTGTATTTTGTTGCCCTTTGTAATACCTTCCCGAGCCAGCACTCACCCTGGCAAGGCTCTTGGGAATTTTGTGTCTCTAGCTGTTGGCCTTACCTTTTCTTATTGATGATCAAAAAATTCTTTAGTCCTCACCCATCTTTGGTGTCCAGGCAGTGCCTCTTACACTAGCAAACAAAGTTTAGATGGGTATAAGTCGTTTGACCAGAATGTCTTTGGGAGCAGAGATCTTCAGGTATAGTGACTGTGGGAGTTAAACTATCAGGTGGTTTCTGTACTGTATTCAGGCTTCTTGGCAGCAATTGGAAAAGGTATTTTCTTACAAGTTTGTAGAACTTTCTGAAGCTGCAGTTTGGGTTTTGAGAGATGTTGAAGATGATACCTGCAAGGTCTGCTTAGGCTCAGGAAATGCCAACGTGCACTGGAGTCTTATAAAGTGCATCTGGAGGAGCCTTGCCTTTTCTCCTGTAGGGCTGAAAATCACTGCTCTTGGGGTTAAAAACAGTGTTTGAAACTGCACAGAAATTCTGTGTGAACATCACAGCTGGGAAAAGATATAGCAGAGTCTTGAAGTAGGATGTTCCCATTATCACCTTCCCATGTGCCCATTTCAGTCACAGTTTCTGCTACAGACGTGGAGGGAGAGTTTTACATTTGCTTGCTTTGGGGTCAGTCCTGTGCCCAGCTAACCTCAGCTGCAGTGTGTCTGTTGCGTTGATGGTGCAGAACTGGGTCTTGGTGGGCTGTGCTGACTTACCGTGCACATGCAGCTTGTTGCTGTAAAATGAATTACTTGAGACACCTTTTACTTTGAACAAGCAGTTTAGCTGCTCCTTTAATAATGATTTTCTTTGGTGTCAGATCTATCAGCAAAATATTTCACTGACCAAACTATACTCTTACACGATGTTTGTATAGACATGTTGCCTGTAGCAATGCCAGAAACCTACCAAGGAGTTAACTCTTTGGACCTACCACAAATATGCAAGGATTTTAGCAAAATGTTAATTTAACCAGAAGATAAGTGTGTGCAAGGTCTCAATTCCACAATTTTGGGTTCTGTATATGACCCTGGTACTTGTGTAGGAGGCATATCAGAACTTGGTACTGGTATTAGTTAATACTTTAACCAGCCAAACCAGTGTGGTGTTATAAGAGTAACTCTTAATTTTGGCATTCTTTACTTGCACTGCATCTGTGGCTCCATTATTTAGGATCACCCTTTTTTGCCTTCCATTATTCATTTCCTTTTGTCTCTTTGTATTTTTTTCTGTTCTGAGCAATTTAAAAACTATTCTTATTTCCACTACTTTTACAGAATATCCTGAGCTTGAAACAATCACCTTTTCTTTGGAATGAGACTTCTGGCCCCATAAGAACAAAACTGGGCAAAAGAAATTTATCCTTCCCAAACAGAAACCAGGGAGACAGCTTTCAAAGTTTTGTTTTACAGCAGAAAAAAAGTTCTTCCCTTTTGGAGATTCTGTTTATTATTAAGGATAATAAAGGCTTATTTTCAAATTTGTATGCAGATGCATTTTATTTGTAACACATTCAGATCCGTTTTTGCAAACAGATATTCGGTACTCATTACTTAAATAGATAAGATTTGACTGTGTATCCTCTGGAGAGTAATACAAAATGTGAGAAGTATCTGAAATAAGAGCAGGGGTAACAGGTGCCACTAACACCTGACAGAAGATAACTGAGGGGCTAAAAGAGTGGCTATGAAAAATATACATGCTCTGCGTTGCCTGATTTGCATGAGTTTGGAATAAAAACACTGCAGAGCTTCTATATGGATTGATGTTGCCATTTGCTGTAATTTCTAGCACCTCTTTAATCAAATTAATAACTGAAGCTTTTCCTAACATTTTCCCCCAGGAAAAAAATCCCAACAACCAACCCTATCTCTGCATTTGCATGAAGCTGCTTGGGAAAAAGAATGCCTTGTATTCAAAATGCAAGGCAGGCAACTAGGGGGAGCAGAGGCAACCTGGAGGTAAATGTTATAAGCTCAATTAGTCCGCAAGTGACATGAGTTTGGCAGTCTGAATTGACTGCTCTGATTTCAAGTACCTAAGGCCACCCCATGGCTGTATGCAACTGTCAGGTCTGCTCTGCAATTTAGATCTAAATGAGGGGAAATGCAAGACGGGAGAGAAGTGGACAGGTGGTTTTATCTGTGGATGATCTGCACAGAGCACCTGTGTGTGCAGTGGAGGTTCATGGAGGCAGATTGCAAAGGGGATGTTCAGATTCTGGGTGATGCTTAAATCACTGTTTATAAATAACAAAGTTCAGAGGCTGCGGTTCTGCAGCCATGAAGAATGTAACCCAAAGTTACAGTAACCCAGATGTGATTATATGAAAATACAAATAGTGGATTGTTACTGAGGCTTGGATCTTTTTTTAGATTATCACATGCTATACTGAATTTTGTGAAAAAAGCACTCGGGGGAGATCTGACACAAGAGAATGTGTCTCATAAGCACTGACCGAGTCGGGGTCAAGAGTAAAATTTATCAGTGTATAGAGGGAGGAACAAGAGGATATAGTGGCTGATAAAGCAGCTGGCTGCCATTATAAATGAGACTTCATAAAAAGCTGTAAAACCAATTACCCATTCCCCAAACACAGAGCACAAGCATAGTAGAGACTATTACTCCAGATTGTGCTCTTACTACAGCAACATAAAAGTGAGTAACAACCTAGAGAGGCAGGCTGCTGTTAACATGCAGGGCTGGAAGTTCACCATTGCCAGTGAACTGTACTGCATTTACAGCTGCATTGGTGGAAAGTTGCACTTAGCCCCATGGGGTGGGCTCAATATTCTTGAGTCCCAGGGTTGGGGCCAGGTCCTGCTCAGTGGACTAGCAGCAAACCTCTCTTGCTGCCTCTCTCTCCCTGGTATAGATATGCTACAAGTCTTTGCTTATGGTAACCCATGCCTGGAGTGGGTTGGAGGAGGCTGAGATGTACCCCAGGCTTTGCTTATGCTGCTGATTTATTATAACTCTAAGCTCTCCAGAACAGCAGAACTGTATGTTTCAACCAGTGTTACCTCATCTGTTTTCTAAGTCTTCTGCGCCCCCCACTGCTTGCCCTCCCCTCCATCCAGACAGTTGTGTCCATGGCTGAGAGCTGCAAAGAGGAGGAGATGGTGTGTAGTAGAGGCAAGTGTCCCTTCTGATGCAGTGACTCACTGGGAGCTTTAAATCTCCCCTTTCTGCTCACTGAGAGCCCACAGTCCTGCAGCTGGGACTGCTGCACCTGCAGATCTGTGACCAGCGTATGCCCAGCTCATACACTTGTGGAAAAATTATCAAAACTGCAAGTGATGCTGGGTGACCTAGATCTATTGCAATGTCTTTATGCCAGCAGGGAATGCTTTCATTCATGATATGTTTATTCCAGGAGCCTATTTCACCTGTCCTGTAGCTCTTTGATACAGCTGGGACATCATGTAAGGTTTCAGAAAAATAAAGGATTGATTGCTAGCACCATCGGCTTGCAGCCCCCAGGACTCCGCAGAAGTTTAGGAGTGTAATTGTGAACAGAATTTGATACTTAAAAAGCAAGTTTTACTTGGCAACAGGAATTCGCTGCACACAAATTACTAAAACAATAAAAAGATATATTCTTTATTAGATAAAACTTTTTATTAGAAAGATTTGCTACACTCAATAAAGAGAGGAGAACAATAAAGCATGAAACAAGGGAGAGAAAAGCTGAATTCATTGAATGCATAAGCTGTTGATGGGTGCTGTACAAACCTGAACCTGTCTCCTGTTAAAGCGTGGATATACTGCTTCATTTCCTAGCAGACAAAGTGACCTGAAACTTGATGAAAAGTCAGTCATCCTTGAAAACTGGAAATGGTTTACACACTTTTAGCTTTCAGATGGAGGTATCATTGTGTGTTCACACTCAGACTCTTCCTATATAAATCCAGATGCTTACAAGTAATGCAGGATAGGCACAGGGACCTGCATTAAGGGGACTCGGGACAGAAATGAAAAAGCAGGGCCACACAAACTGCTGCAGATTGCCTCGTGTCCCATGTGAAGAGGAGGACAAAGCTTTGTTCAGGTTGAGGATTACCATGTGTTTGGATGTTATTATTCATTGTGCCAGTTCAGGATAAGGCTCAAGTTAGGGTTAGTTTCTAGAAAAGCAGGAGCTGCAGAGCTAGTTGAATTTCTGAATTTTGCAATGTTACCCAATTTAAAATTGGGCTTCATCCCAAACAGTGTGTGATTATATTCTCTTATTTATGGATTCTGACACCATGCAGACTGCTAATTCAAACAAAATTAGGTTTCAGGTTGGAGTCAGAGAAACCAGATGTCACAGAATTTGGTTCCTGTATACTGCAAAGGTGAAGGTCTGCATCAGCTGGTGTGCGGGAGTTGTCATTCATTTCTGTGTTGTTTAAAGTCCAAGCACAGTAATTAAAACTGGGATTAGGACTGGGAATAGTGTGTTTGTTATGCAGAAAATGGGATTTGCCTGGATCAGTTACAGATAATGTGATATTCTTTGGGATATCTGAGAAGCTTGGACTTAGCTGGTGGGGTTTGGAAGCCCATTCAGAGAAGTGTCTTGGGGCTGGGCTCTCTGGACCCATGGCTTCAGTCTGTGATCTGTACTGTGTTCTCAAGAGAAGGCATGTGGCAGATCCTTAACACTAAATTAAACAAACTTTTCAACTTTAGGCGTCATGGTTCCATTTTCAGTGGTGGCAAATGCATTGATATCTCAGGAGCAGAGCAGTCGGAGATCTGATCTTAATCGGGACATGATGGTAGCTTTATGCACTGGTAGTTTATATTATTCAGTGAGAAATGAATAAGCTCTCCCTAGAATTATGTACTCAGCAAAATGTATGGCTGAAAGTAAAAGGAGCCACCAAACATTGGAGGGTTTGACTGTGTCCTCCTATGGCACTGGCTGGGGACTAAGGAAGAGATTTGGACCACAGCTCTGTCCCTGAGACAATGTTATTTCAGGCTGGTTGGTTTGCACTATTTTGTTACAGAGTTCCTGTCTGTGTAAGATGAGTTAATGCAACAGGTGGCTGGAAAGTAGTAGGAAAAGCAGAAAGACTTTTTAGAAGCATGAGTCACTGGTGTATACACAGACTTTTCTTCTAGAAATTAACTTCTGGGAAGCCTTCTTAAGTATTCTGAAAGAATAATATCTGATGACTTTTCTTGTATACCTGCTTTGTTTTCAACTTTACATTCAATAGCTGGTCTGTTTTCATTTTTGTGAATATACCAAATGTTTAAGATGCAGTTATTTGTAGCATTTGTTTTCTTGCTGTGTGGGCATTTGTCTCAATGGATGTATTATGGTGAAGGGAATTGATGCTTTTCGCTAGGAAAAGAGAAGCATGTTTTGTCAACAGGTATTGTCTGTCTCTTTTTTGTTAAAATTTCCAATACATGTTTTGTCAATCAGGAAAAGATAGAGTGCCTTATTGCTCTAGTGTTCAGCATTACTTTCAGCCTGTAACTTCTATCAATAGCTACTCTAATTTACATCAGATGAGCATATGACCTATAATAAATTTCAGTTTTAATACTAATGGTGGACAATACAAAATCTATAAAGGATTAAATCTAAACAGCATTATGTGAAGGAACTAGGAATAATAGAAAAGGGCAAATAAAAGAAAGTTAACCCATTCCTTTTAACACATATTTCAACGTTTCTAAATGAAGGAGTCTCTTTAAATCTATTTACAGAGTATTGAATGTCAGTTAAAGGAAGGTAATTTGGGTTCTAAATATTGATGTTTGGAGTTTCATCCATATGCCTATGGTTTATACTATTAGTCCTTGCTTTGTAACTGTTACAGAAATTTTTTAACTGGATAAAGAAGCAGTGGTTTCTAAAAAATCATTTGCTGGTGAGAAGGAAGCATTTTCAATTTCTACCCTTTGCACATACGTTAACATACATCTTGTTACCATGCTATGGGTTTGTTGCTTTGTTTTGTTGGGTTTTTTTGACATTACATTTCCATGTAATCTGTTGGAGATCCACCACGTTTTAATGAATGAGGGAGTAGAGAGGCAGAGGAACAGAAAGGGAGAAGGTTCTTAATGGTTGAGAATTACTTAATTAAAAGCTTCCTGCTCTCCATGTTTGTTACTTGGAATTATCAAAGTGATGCCTTGTAATCAGATACCACTTTGCAAGAACAAACACGGGAGAATTTATTAAGTACATAACACATAACTGTAACTGTCTTTACCCTTTGCTAACATGTATCTCTAGAATAATTTGTCTGCTTTCCTCCTTTGGAGAGTGGACAATTTTTTGAAAGGCTACTCTGACAAATGCAAGCATACGTATTCCAGTTGCATTTTCCCACTGTTTCTTAGTTGCATCTGGTCTTTAGTATTAATTTTTGTTGATTCAGAATTTCCATGATATTTGTCTGAAAATGCCAGGTTCAGGAACTTCAAAAATTAGTGTTTGCTTTGATTTTCATCAGCAGTCTGATTGGCAAATATTATTTCACATAAGCAGTGCTTATGTAGGAACAATTATAGCTGGAGTAGACTCATCAAGAAATAATATGTATATTTTCAGTATCAGTAAGGGGAAGACATGTAGTTATTGGATGTTTGGACCTGAGATTTTTTGCTAGTTACCAGAAAATTGTACCTGTATATATATATAAATTATATTGTTGTGTCTCTTTTCAGCCTAGTTTAAGAATTTGACCACCTTCTTCTTAGGTTTTTCATGCTTCAAAGAAGCCATTAAAAAAAAAAAATGCTAGTACCTGCTTACTTTTGATTTTTCATGACACAGACAAGGAGCGTGCGTATTTCCTAGCTGGTGTCATAAATATCTCTTGTATACTCTAGAGTCTACAGTGGTTAGGATGATTATGAAATGATGATGATGCTTCATCAGTGTCATTCAAATTATGCACTAGAGATGCAATACTGCAAAGCCCACAGCTGAATCATTAGCCCAGTTCTGCTATATAGTTCTACTTTCTGCACTGTTAGGACACCTGGACTCTGTTCCCTCCTGTGCAATAGATGCACTGTTTGACCTTGGATGAGAGGTGGGCCATGGTTTTTGCAAAGCAATTCCTTATTTTTTTCATGTCCAAATTATCACAACATCTTCATTTTGTTCTCCTTAACTTTTTAGGAATACGCTGATAACCTGCAGCTCCCAGTGGTTCAGTGGGACTTGTGTGTAATTGGTGCTTCTGCAAGATGAGGTCTGTTAGCTCCAGCTGGACTCCTGGACATAGGAAACACAGGAGCACTACAAAAATCAATAGCCAGTTTGAAATGTTTGGCCTCAGTACTCAGTGCTTGTTTCCCAAAAACCTGAGTTGGGATAGTAACTTCTTTGACAGCGCTTTCAGAACCGTGAGAGAAAAATGCTGTTGTCAATGAGTATTGTTTGTAACTGAAGCATCACGAGTGTGTGCCCCAAATGCTATTGTAACTGGTACATCATTATTAACATTCAGTTAGCAAATCTCAGCTATGTTCCTTCTCCATACTGTCTTTGGAATCAGATCTTATTGGACTGAAATCATTCACGATAAACTTCTTAGTTTGATAGAAGCAACCAAAATTTCACTTCTGTTGTAGAATTGAACAAGTATCAGTGAAAGGAAAATGGGTTCAAAACCAAGAACTTCGGTACTGGATCTCCAGTACACAGTGCCGTAAAACACCATGCTGAGTCTCCTGGGTGACAGCTCCTTTCTGAAAGGGTGTGCGGATTGCTGAAATTGCAGGCCCTGATAGCTAGCTTAAGGTCCAACAATGCTGCATTATTTGTGTTCTTAATTGTGTTCATAAAAAATTTAGACTTTTTTCTTCTGGCATCAAGAAATTTCTATGTGGGCATTATTTCCAGAGATCATGTTTTAGAAATGATGGAGTAGATTTTTCAAAAGCAGAGAGGTTAGGCTTCTTCCTCCCACTGCGATGTGGGAAGAATTCACTTTGTAATTCCCACCTGTGTCTCATTAAACCCAGGCACTTATTAGGGTAATGCAGTTGTTCAGAAATTATGATTAAAGTATCATGAAGAAGGGCTGAGTTTTAATTGAATTTTTGCTATAATCCACAACCAGGGAATAGTGGCATAATTAGCCTAGTTTGACACAGAGATATTTCTGTATATGCACCTGAATGAGTCACAGGCATGGGGAATATCAACTACTAGTATTCCTGTCAGAAAAGAATATTCTTCTTAAAAAAAAAAAAAAAAAGAAAAAAAAAAGAAAAAAAAAGCCAACGGTTAGACTTCTTTCATTCCATCCCCTGAGACAGTGGTGATTTTCACTGCATTTCAATAGAAAAGCAAAGAATGTAGTGCTGTGGATACTGAATAGGTAATAAAATGGCAAGTTCAAACACTGCTTGTGTCCGTCCGGTACACCTTCAATGCATCTCGCTGAAAGCCAGCAAATATGTAGCCCATCCTGATTCCCGTTACTCTGACACAGGAGGTGACTCTAAACATCACCTATGCGAGTTTCCAAATTAGCAAGTCTGGAGTATAGAAGAGCTATCAGACCTGATTCTTTGGCTGTTGTCAACTGTTGTTGAATAACTTCTTCACACCAGCTGAAAACGTGCCCAGTGTAACTACAGTTTCAGACAGTGGGTGTCTTTTAGGGCAGATCAGCAGTTGTATAGCTATAGCTGTTCCTGGGCAGAAGAATGTTTGGGGAGACTTCAAGGCCCTTGAACCCTGCTGTTCTATGATACAGCATTGTCTTCAGCATCTTGGCATAAAAACCATTGTTTTTAGCAAGAGCAGGATCAGAACATAGCTGAAGACAGTATTTTTCATTCATGTTGTGGATATATGCATCTCATGGGTTTAACCATAACACGAGTTTCATCAAACTATCTGTGGATTATACAGTGCCCTGCCAGAACAGAATCAGCTAGGTGGGATTATTGATAAAGATGATAATTATCTTAGTAAAGGAAGTAAAGTCAAACATTTTTGTGGATAAACTGAATAGCTATATAGCTAGTGGTGATAAACCTCTTCCAAAAACCAAGGACCCTATTTATGAAAAGTAATTTTCTGCCTGACCAACTAAATGCAATAGCATTAGAGACCTTAGGAATGGAAAATATCACCAAATTAGATTTACTTTTATACAAACTAAAGTCTTGACTTTTCTGCACTCCTGGTCTTGAGAAATCTGTGGTGGAACATGGGACTGAATTTGTCTATGCAGTCTGTAACTACTTCATCAGCAAATGGACGGACTTTCCCAGTACCCGTTTGTCATGAGCTTGTTAAACTGTTTGCCTCACACAAGCTCCTTTTGGTCAGAAGCAGCTGAGAACACCACAGAGGGTCTAAGCTGATCAGCCATAAAAATCAAGGTCATGGAGAACTCCCTTTGTTTCCCAGTCCTTTCTCCTACATTAAACACATACTGGCCAGAGAGAGTTTAGTTCTTGTGTCTTAGTCATTAGAGTCTCAAGGAGTATGTGTTCAGTATTTACACAGAGGCACTGGTCTGTGGAAGCTGGTTCTCATTCATCCTTATGGAAAATGGAATTTTCTCTTTTTTTATTTTTGGTCATTGCTTTTTTAGCTTTTTTATATAAAATATTTATTTTATATAAATTTTATAAAAAGTGTGGATTTAGCTTTTTATATAAAATATTTATTCCATTTTGATGAAGAGTTGACTTGTACAACATAGGTAGCAGTTCTTCTGATCCATCTTGCTGGTGCAATTCAAGGGTAACACTGTTAAGAATGAAGGCATTTTGCCTGTGTAACTTGAGCACAGAAGAGCGGCTGGTGCAAGTGAGAACAGCAGGGAAGTTTCCAGGAAGCTTCTGGTGGCTTAGGCAAGAGGTTAATGGCTGAAGGAAAGCATGTCTGAGGTTGCCTCTACGGACTTTGCTACAATGGTTTTGAACTGTTCTTTCCAGCAAACGTCAGCGTGTATGAGAAGATAACCCCTGGGGCTGGCTCTCTGGTCCTCTGTCAAGGTCTCCTTTTGCTGGGTCTCTGTCAAGGTCCTCAGAGAGTTAGACATGCCAAGGTAGGCCCAGCTTTACATCCCAGGGAATAAAGAGTTTTACACCATAGTGTCACTTTTTACGAACTCTGTGCAATGCTGTTGACAGGTAGTGTCAGATCAGCAAATGTGTGCAGACTCCTGGGGAGCTGTTTGAAGTGATGTGTAAAGAGAGGAGGACTTGTAGGGAGCAGCCTTGCGGAATGATTTGGAAGCAAGTATTTGCGAGGTCTGTAGCAAATAGACTTAATTTTCCCTAGAGAAATAAATGAGCCACCTTGAAATTTGCACCTTTTTGTAATAAAGTCAAAACCTTTGTTCTGTATAGTTCTGTCTCTGCTGTTTGAAATACACACAGAAATGTAGAAAGTCCTTTGAAATTTAGGTAATTAAAATATCTGTTAAATATGCCAGTGATGCACCCCAATGGAAAGCAATAGCACAACTAGGGAATGCCTAACTGAATTAGTATTTTGAGTTTTGTATTGAACATATTGTCTGGGTACTATGGAAATGATCGATAGAGAAGTGTCTTAGATCGACAGGCTTATTTTTGTATTGTTGATTGCCTCTCTGTCCCCTCAGTTGATGCTATATTCCTTGAACATTTCTAGAACAACTGGGGAAAATAAAAAATACATTAACTCCTCTATTGTTTCCAGTTGATGTAATTGAGTTTTGAACTGGACCTCCACTGGAAAGCAAGCCTTACTATTTAAAACATGAAGTATTGCCATGAGGGTAAATGTATATATGGAGAAATGTGGGTTTTGCTTTCTGTTTGTGGAGGTGAGACACACTACAGAAGAATGTCTATTCAAAAAGTCACGGTATTTTGAAAATTAATTATACTGAGGGTTATCTGAAGAAGGCTGTCTCTCTCAGCAACACAAATGCATAGGAGAAAACTGGTGGATCCCCTAAATCAGTATTTCCTGATGAGAAGTCTTTTGTTGATGACATTGAGGTAGTGTATCATGCTGAGTTACGGTAACAAGAGGTTATATTACTGAAGCCTGTTTTCATCATAGAGACCCCTTAGATCATAGGACTTTTAAGTCTTTCAGCTTCTATATCCCAGAAGACTTTGATCTTAGGGAAGGGATTTACTGTGATGAATTTAGCAGAGAATGAAAAATGCTGGAGGACTTCTGAACAGCAAGTAATGAGTTTAACCAGGATCTTGTTTAATATGAAGGATTTATCCTCCCTACAGGACCTCAGGCCACAAAATCTTTTTCTTTTCCAGTTTATAGCCCCTGTCACTTACTGTCTTAAGTCCAGTTGTGATGATCAGACCCTTAAAAATTTGATTCTTTATGAAAGTGAAGCTTTCTCTTCCCTTTGCTAGGAGTCACTTCCTCCAAGTGGAGTCACTTCCTCCAAGTGTGTAACCAAAGGGCTGGCTGGTCTGTTGAAGTGACTCCAGCATGGACACGAAGGGCTGATGAGGTGGGGGATGTTTTTGGGTTTTTTCTTTTACTTTGCTGGCAGGGGTAAGGGAACAGAGGAAATAAAGCCAATGGAGAATTCAGGATGGCTTAACCTTTGGAGATTTGAAAAAAATAAAAATAAATTTAAAAATCTGTGCCATTTGGTATAGTCTGACAGCAAAAACATTGATCTCTAGAAGCAGCTTTGAGATAGGGATAAAAGTAATGCCTGGAAGGCTTAGCAGTCTCCAGAGAAGACAGCAAACTTTCCCATGGGTGGAGAAAGCTGTGTTCTTTCAACTGCTGCCTGGGAAATGCTTTTGGAAGACAGCATCTGGGCTCACTCATGTGCATTTTACTTGAGCCTGTTTGCTTTTATCAGCAAGGAACCCATGAAACTAAACCTTGTTTCTCAGCCCCTGCATGTGCTATGGTGTGAGCCAGCACAAGTGCCTGAAAACACTTTTCCAAAGAACTGGATTTGGGGAGGTGAAGGTGCAGAGACCACAGGCATGCAGGGCAACATGCTTCAGCTTCTTTGACAAGGCCACTGTGGGGGTGAGGTAGGGATGCTGATACAGCTGGCAGCCCCCAGTATGCCCTAAGTTTTCAAATAAAGTGAAAAGAGCAGCCAGGATTTCCAA
Organism: Falco biarmicus; assembly: GCF_023638135.1. Classification (NCBI taxonomy): domain Eukaryota; kingdom Metazoa; phylum Chordata; class Aves; order Falconiformes; family Falconidae; genus Falco; species Falco biarmicus. Next base: position 77,994,861 of record NC_079291.1, read on the forward strand.
GTGGAAAATGATATATGTATTCATGGGCCCTTGCAAAACAACAGCCCAGAGGACATCCAGGAGGATATGTCTCAGCTTAGGTAAAGTTTGCTGTATTGTCAGAAGAAGGTTTCTGTTCTCTGGAGCTTTTCCTGTGCCATGTAGATTTGCGTCATTTGAGCTCATTATTCATATTCTTGAGGAGGAAGTATTGTTATCAGTAAACATAGTTGGCTCCTATTGTTTCAGATTAATATACACAGAAAAGTCTTTTAATTTTTTTTTAATCGCCTGATTGATTTTATTTTTTCCCCCAGAGGAACTACTTCTTTCCTTTATGGAAAAGCCTGTGTAATTAGCAGGGTTCCATAGAAATTGAAGTAACGATCTCCAAAGTGTAATAGGAAATCACAAGCTTGCTAATGGGGGTTTTAACTGTATGACAGCAAAGATATAGGGAGAGCTGCAACGGGGGATGGATGCTTCCATAACCCACCCTGTTCTATCTGTGCCCATTCCTTTTGGAGTGGGAGAGGAGTGGAAAGTCCCCTCCGGCCACTCAGCTGACACCTTTGTTATTTGCTTCACCTACTTTCATCTAGTGCTTTTGTGGGAGACAGACTATTGCTTGTAGTAGGTGGCAGCACTGACCTGTTCCATAGCATCAGATTTCACCCGGAGCTTTGAAAGACACTTTCCCTTTTTCAAATCACCCTGTCTAAAGCTGACTAACGGAACTACTGTCCATGCTCGGCTCCAGCAAAGACTGTCCTTAAATGGTAGCTATAAACAATCATTTTCCTCTGGTGAGTTTGTATACTATAGGTTTGAGCAGATCTGTGGCTAAAACAGGTCTGTGGCCAAGGATGTGGACTTGGCTGAGGAGGAGGCCATTTTTGCCCAGACATGTATTTTTTGACAAATAAACTTTATGAGATTCAGAATCTTTTAATTTCCCCAAATTTTTATAGCAACTTGAGTCCAACTGTTTTTTGCCAACAGTGAGGTGTCCTCATTGACTTGTATGTGGCCCTCTGAATTCTTTCTTCTATTTGCAGACAGTTAATACTATCTAACGGGATGCAGTTTTGGCAGAGGTGAGGTATTTAGCTGTCCTGAAAGTCAGCACCTTTCTGACTACCTCATTGCAGCCCTGATTTGTATCCAGAACATCCATAAACAATCTTTTGTTGTAGATTTTAACCTCTTAGAGAAGCTTTCAGTGTGAATTCTTTAAAAGCTGTCTGCAATCTTTCATCTCTGTTCTTCATGCAAATTGCAGCCATCTCACATACTTACAAAATATTTTTGTTGCCAGAGCACGGTGGAGAGGATCAAGACTTCTTGATTTAATAACTCCCTTCACTGGGGAATAAATATATTTGCCAGTTATTGCAGTATTACTAAAAGAGCAATTTTACTCTTGAACACTTTTGCAAATAAAAATATCTCTATTCCAAAATGTGATTTTACCACATCTGTAGCGTGGCTTAGGTTGTGCAGCCATTGCAAATGTAGATGTGACTGTGATGGGGAGATAGCCACTCAGCTGACCGGTGCTTTGGTTGATAACCGTCATGAAATACCTTAGTGGGACAATATGCTGTCCCATTTTGCATCTCTGGAGGAGGATACTACAACTCTAATCATGAACTCTTCAACCAATAGCATAGTTGCCTGCATTTAATTGATGAATTGTAGGTATACAGCTGGTAAGGGAACAGCTTAACCGTGCATTTCTGTGGTAAAGGTCTAATCTGGCCAGATGTTGACTATAAAGCATGACTTTTGAGGCTGCTGCAGATGAATGACCCCAATTCACTCAGATAATCAAGTAAAAAAGGAAATAATAAAAAAAAATATCACAGAATGAAGAACATGCTTCACTGGATACAAGACCGAAGCAGTAGCTGTTTTGTGTGCTGGCTACCTAAGGTAGATAATGGAGGACAGTCAAAGGTGTTTGTATCCAGAAACAATGCTTAGCTGCTGTGTTCTTCTCATAGGACTGTGATTTAATAAGCACAAGTCATACAGAGAACCTGGAATGGGGAAATAGATCATAGTGTTTAAAGAAAACTAAACAAGATATTAACATGTCCACTTCAAGAAAAATGTGTTAGTGTCTTAAGTCCAAGTGTGAAAGCCTTTCACTTGTCATTATTAAAATGAACTATTATTTCAAAGCAGCAACAGTGGAAACTTCCTTTTACCTTTGCCAGTGCTTCTCTTGCTGAAGACATTAACCTTTGACATGCAGCAGTACAATAGCCCTATATTAAACCTGGAGATGGGGTAAAGTCTGAAAGTTGGATTGTCTGTCTCTTTATAGAAGACTAGTAAGTTGCATTCCTGCGTTGTAGTTGTAAGAGGCTTATGCATTAGAAAAGATCTTACAAAAGAAGAAGCTTTGTGATTTGCAACAGGAATGAATAATAGTGCAGTTTTAGGGTATCATACTTTCTTCTGGGTTTTCTAGAGCACTGATTTCCCACTCACTCACTTTGCCTGAGTAAGCAGTTTTTCATGTTCTCGATACTTCCTGTTGTTAATTATTTTCCCAATGCTATTACATCTTCTCTTCTAAACCATTTTCTCCAGCTTGATGACTTTTATTATGCACAGCCAAAGAGGTAAAGTCTCAGGCCTGTTATGCTGCGGAGAGGAAGAACCACAGATCACCAGATTTGTCAATGTGTTGCCTTCAACTTCTACTGGGCTCCTTGTTTTGAAAGTCTTTTTCATGGCTTCATTTCCAAGCCACTTGAAATCAAATCATAAGCATTAAAAGATACATTGGTATCATTTGCATCTCTGATGAATCAGACACATGATCAGCATGGGTTTATTTTCCTTTGCATCTTACACCAAATGGTTATTTACATCAAAGTATTTGTACACTCTTACAGATCACTGTGCTTTGCAAAAGTATGTCTGATAACAGGAGGTGCGGGGCTATAAGAAATGCAACTGTGAGTCTCTATGAGTCTGAGCAAGGCACTGTGGCAGGCAGGGTGCTGAAAATGATTGTAAGAGCCACAGAGGAAATGTAACAAAGCAGCCCAAACCTGAGCAGCAAATGTTGAAGGCTTAGCTATTGAATTTCAAAGTATCAACATGTCTGGCTTTAACACTTCTGTTAACCCCTTCTGGTAACTTAGAACAGGGCTCAAAGTCAGTTACAATCTGAAACTGTCATTCTCTGTTCAAAGGTTGAGTTTTGCTGTTTCAAAAAGCAAAGAAAATATAAAAGGAACATTTTTATTTACATTATTTTCTGTTTTCAGCTTTCATGTTTAAAATAGAGTTTGGAATTTGAAGGTACTATTTTACATTTATGAAATAATAAAACTTTATGCCTATAATAATGTTGTATAGTATCAAAAGATTAATGAATCTGCTCTTCTGAAGTGTACATTTTATTCTTGTATACATGTTCCTCCTTTTTAAAGAAACAGAATCAAAAGATACAAGACCTTTAAAAGGAATGCAACACATGCTTTGTATGAATGCTGTCCTGCATAGTTTTTTGAATGTTAAAACAATACGGTCAAAATACTATTGATTTCCATCTTTTTAGCCTCCTGAAGGATTAGTTTGAACATCACTTTCAAGAGAAAAGACACTATGGTAGTTTAATGAAAGCTGTCTATAGCAGACATTGTATATCCATTTTGTGTTCTGCCTTTCCTCATGGCATTTTACAACCAGGATGGACTATCCTATGTAGAAAATCTTCACTTCCTTGATCCAGTGTTAATGAAAGCCTGACAAAGCTAAATGACATCTGTTTCTTTGTTGGATTTTGGATCACATCAGTTATCCTTAAAATATGAAAGTAACACAGCTAGCTGTTTCTATTTCTGGTGAAGCTGTGGAAAGAGCCATAGGTGAACCTGGCAAGTCTTGTTAAATTGGAGAGTTGTTTTCTCCTGTGATTTGTTTAAATCTTCTACATAAAACATTTTTGCCTCTGTTCCCTCCATACATTCACTGTATTCTGTCTTAGCACCATTTTCCTTTTAAAAAGTCCAGGGCTGACCTTCTCCCAGATGCTATTTCAGCTATCAGTCTCACTTCCCAGTCTCTTACTCAAACCATTTCCCAGAGTCCTCCCATGCACAATGGAGAAAGAATCAAAAGATGAAGCATTTCCCTTCCTCACTTACCATCCAGGGGACTATGTGTCTGTTAAGTGTTAAGTGAATGAGAGTCAATGACATCTGTCTCTTAATTAAAGTGGACAGTTGGAGTTTGATATACCCGCAAGACTTTATTATAAGAGAGCAGCCTGAAGAAGTGGTATCAACAGACTCATTAGTAACCACAGAAAGAAAGTGTTAATTAGGGAATGTGTGATCCTACCATCAGACCAATTTGGGAAGAAAAGGTGAATGATACGGAGATGAGCTGCCAGTGATACACTATATCATAATTATTGTGCACATTGCACTGGCATTAATGGTAGTGGCATAGCAGAGTGGGATGCTGGTTAATTCACATTAGTGTCAAGTCAGGCAGTTAAAGCCCTAAAAACTGAATGAAGAAGTCTAATGGCCTGTTCAGAATCAAAATAACATGCACTTTATGACCAAATTCCACCATTAACAGCACAGTGGAAAACTACTTGTGGCTGACAAGAGAAGGGGTAGCTGAATTGTTGAATGTAAAGAGGGGGAACCAGCTGGCTGGGGATCAGGTACAAGCAGTGGTACTGGTATAGGAACACTGCAGGGGTGCAGGGCTCTGGGGAGTGGTTACACATGCTAAACACATGCATACAGCCATTATGCTGGAGACCCTAAAAGCAGAAGTGATGTGTAGGTTAAGGATAAACAACAACTTCATGGTGCTAGTACCTGATGGTGACTTCCACGGAGATTTGGAACAGAAAGAAAGCAGCAAAGCTTGGTGTGAGAGGTGTGTGACTAAGCTGCAGAGATTAGATGTGACGTGATCAGGAGCTTTCATGATCTAAACTGAAGGTACAAGTCGTCTTTCATCTGCACACAAAGCAGAACCTTTTCCCACTCTATATCTAGCCTTAGCGGGTTTTGTGGCTGAAAGCTAATGAAAAACTTGCTTTTTTGTGGTTTAGAAAAATACTAGAGTCTCTGGGTTCTTGGTAGAAACAGATTTCCTGGAAAGAAAACATTGGCTGTCCTCAGAAACACATTCCAGCAGCATGTCTTGATGGACCATTGATTTTCAGCATCCCTCATGATACTCAGCCACTGGTGGACTTAATTCCTCGATGGAGCTGTCAGTCATTGAAATTTTTTCTGGCAAGATGATAGTGTTATATGCTAACATATAGACATTATATGCTGCTGTGGCCACATTTGGTGGTATTGCTGTAGTTCAAGTGATAGAGATCTGTTGCTGAAAGTTGGTTGCCTGGTTGGGATATCACTGTATGCAGTCACATTCAGACTGGCTGTATGAAATACTGACTAAGCAGCATGAACATGTAGGTTGAACACTTGAAAAACAAAGCCTAGTGGACACAAACCATTTTGTGATTTAGATGGGGTTCAGTAGAAAGGATTTCTTTCCATTTCATAGTGTGGTGTTTGCATTTTCTAAACATGCCTCTCATGACATCTCCAGCTCATACATTCTTGCTGGTGGCAGAAGAACTTTCTCATGAGCCTTTACACACCAAAGGGTCCTAAGGAAGTGCTGGTATTTGGCCAGAGGCATGGTTGTTAACTGGTGTAGACACATTGCAGCAAGGATGATGTTGTTTCTGGACACATGGGGCTTTAAGTATTTTGATAAAGCAAAAGATTTTAATGTGCCTGAGCTTTCTAGGTTTGTTCCTTCCTCCCCCACATCTTTAATTTGAGAAAGTAAGTGTATAGGTGAAAGCAGGCAGACTTTTTCCCAGTTGAGTGAACTCACTGAACCAAGTAGCTGAGGTGCTTGTAATTTAAAGCAGGAGAGGGGAAAGAAAAGATATACCTGAAGTATGTAAGCTAACAGAGTAGGACCTGAGTGATAATTTGTCTTTCACATCCTCATTGTGGAGCAGCAGTTGGTCCATTCAACTCAGGGAAGTTGTGGTAGGGCTTACAGACTATGGTATCTGGATAAGTTTGTATTTCTTATTAAAAGGTTGGTGCTTTTTAGCCTGTAAATGTGATCTAAACCTGCCTTCTGAGCTGTGCTCTGCCCTGTGTGTGTAGTCAGGGCATAGCACAGTTTGAATGTGATTGCTGAAAAATAAACCTTAGTCTCTTCCCTGTGTAGTTCCACATTATCATGTCTGTGATGTTCTTCATGCTGGGGTGGTATCCTGCTGTATCGTTCATTCCTTCCATTTCAGGGCTGCTAACTTCACCCAAAGAAACTCTTCTGTTAAAAAAAGCACCATAGCTATTGCTGTTCCTCAGTCTTTCCTTTTTTTCTGTCTTTTAGCAAAAATTTAAGCAGCTTTTTTGTAATTACACATTTTCCCCATCACTTTCACAATATGGTCTTTACAATCAAGATTTAATCTTACTTAAGCTGCTTCTGAAAAGGAAAAATGAAGTTAGTTTAATGCAATGGAAGAGCAGAGCTATATTCTTCCAGGTATAATTACTTTAAAGATAATTACAGTTGGAAAAAAGGGCTGTCAAAACCCTTTTACTTATTTTTAATGGTTTTTTTTTTTGTTTGTTTGGTTGGTTGGTTGGTTTTTTTGTTTTTTTTTAAAGTATCTCTTCTCAGTAGATACTAGTTCTGGCTTTGCTTGTACCAGGCTACTGACTCAGAACATAAGTTGGACTATGTTCATCTGGTCCTCTCCCCAGGCGGTCCCAGCACCAGACACCTCAGAAGACAGTACAGGAAATCCTACAATAGGCAGAGGTGGAATAATCTTGCCCAAGGAGAGGTTTTTCTACTAGCTTTTAAATATTTAGACTTTGACTCAGAAAGTAGCTTAACAGCATATGTCAAGTTATCTTGATGGAACAAACTGTTCATTCCTGTCCCTGAGAACTGGGCCCTTGATCTCAGCTGTGTTGATGTCCCTCCAGGTAACTGTACTCAGGTCAGCTAAAAGCACCAGCCAGCTTGAAATCAGACTCCGTAGGTCTTTCAGAAAGGTTGTGGGTGTATAGTCTGTGATCCTTTTAACCTTCTCTAATCTTCTTTGCAAGAGCATATTCTGAGGTGGTTTCCCTTTAATGCTGTTCAGTTCCACCGCTTATATACTGCTAGCCTCACTGCCAAATGAAGTACCTCAATCAAGCAAGTGCTATTCCTAATCAGAGCAGGCATCCCAGGGTAATTCAGTGATTTCCTTCTGGGCAATGCAAAGCGATTAGCAGGTTCATACCATTTTGCCCTTATTTAATTACATCCCAAGGAGAGGACTGAGCTGGCAGGGTAGCTGAAGTCTGAGGTGACCCAGTAAGGACTCCAGGCATGAAGGCATCTTTTTAATATTTCATGCAAAATCCTTGCAGCAGCCTACAACAGAAGGGGCTTCAGTTTCGCTCAGTGCACACAGGCGATGACTTCTATTCATTGCCAGGGAAATATCCATTTCCAAGGCTATCATACAGAATCATTGAATGTCTATTAGCTTTCTGAGATCCAGCAACTCTTCCCAGACTGAGCCAGATAGAGATACAATGCTGAGACCTCCCTTTATTCCATGATTGCCACAAATAAAACAGGGTGTTTGTGTCTGGGGCAGTTAATGAAACCCTCAATTATAATGAAGGAAAGCACACTGTTGCTTGAAGGCATATATTTTGGCTTAGGCCCCCATGTGTGCGGGTGGTGGGAGTGCTCTCCTTGTGCCGTTAGCACAGTGCTTTTATGGTGCTGCCAAGCATACGCCTGGTGTGACGCTGCTGCTGCAGAGCTGTGGTGCCAGGAGCGGTCTGTGCTGTGCAGGGAGTGCTCTGTGGTAATCAACTGAAGCATGAAGGAGACATTATTTCTTCTCCCCTCTGCACCCCTGCTTAGGACCTTAGGAAAGGTTTCCCCCTTCTTTGTAGAGGAAAGTGCTCTCTGGAGAACTATTCAAACCAGCTGCAATCTCCTGTCTCTATGGAGGCATACATGGTATTCTGCAGCTGCTCTCTGCTCATGCAGAGGTGACTGATTCTGCTTGAGCTTTGGATTTAGGTGGACTCATCTGACTGATCTGGTGTATGTGGAAACTGAGCAGTTACCAGTGGAAATGTGGCTTTCCTAGTAGTGTTTTTTCAGGTTCTATGGTGATCTGCTCTTATGTAGACATATTTCAGTGTTTTTTTCATTTTATGTGTGTGAATTACTTTTTGTGCTTAAAAAGGGCTGTTGCAATGGTGGGATACTTAAGAGAAGCATGGCTGAGAGGGGGAGAAAGGAATGTGAGGAAAATGGGTGGAAAGCAAGTTGAGGATTAAAAATCAGGGTTAACTCCAAGGTTTGTGCCATTCATTTGAGCTAGAAGTTCTGCTTACGAATCAATGTTCTCAAGAAATTTGATAGTCTGCAAAGCCAGAAGTCATTTCCTCTAGCAAGGAGTTTTAGTAAAGCAATTAGGCTGCATTCACAGCTAGAGAGAAATTTTATCTTGCTTTCCCTATAACTATTGAAAGAAAAATCCAACAAGTTTGCATCTATCATTGCAAAACTGAGATCAAGACATTGAATATGTCAGACTTGCAGTGTTTCGAGATTTTAGGGCTTCGCACAGGGCTGCCTGTAGTCCAGTGTGGGTGTACTAATGAAACCTGACCATCTGCAAGTGAACTCTCAGCATGCCTGACCATTTGATTTATACAGCTAGCCATCTCAAACCGCAGCTCCTTGCCACGTCATACAGTATTTTCATTTGATCATTTAATCCTTGCTGTTCTTATACTTCGATATGCTGAAAGCATACTTAAAGACTTGTACCATGGTTAGAGATGACAGCATTGGACTGTTCGCTTTAGTACTTAATAGTTTTTTAGTTTTATTATTTTTGTTCAACATACCTGCAAACCCATGAAAATTTGAGCAGTAAACCTACAATAAATTTTTTTTTTACTTTCCTCATCTATTTAAAAAATACATAATTTAGTATCTGAAGCTTCCTTTTGAAAAAGATAGCGTGCTTTTGAAAAAGTTTTGAAAAAGAATGTGCTAGGATTTGGGTGTTTTTCTGGCTTGTAAAATAATTCTACAATTACCTTTGCCTATTATTTAACAATGTAATTATTTCAAAGTGAAGAATCAAACCATTTCAACTACATGTAGTTGTGAAATCAGGAACTTGGCAACACATGGTGTCTTAGGCAGAACATTCAGACTAGAAATTCAGAATGCAGATAACTGCTTTTAAAGAGAAAGACCTTTCCTTGCTTAGGAATTGAAATTTGGTGCATCTTAGAATCATCTTAGGTCAGTTGTTTCTTTAGACTAAGTACTCATTGTTAATGAACACAGCATTTTTAAAAGAAAGGCTACCTCTTATTATTTCTGGCATATAAAAATGCAGCCCTAGAGAAGAGATTGCACATGTTTACCACTGTTGCCAGCTGTAGGCTATGGACATAGTCTTGATCTCACTGAATTTGGTAGCAAAATCCTGATGTATTTCATTGCACTAATAGATATTAATTGTACATAACCTTTTATTTTAGTGATCAAAAATATAGAGGTGATACTGTTTAGTGCCATTTTTGTAAATCCCTTTTTTTGCTGCCATTGCACCTTAACAGCCACTATGAAGGAGTCTGCAATGATGACTTGGGGAAAGTGTGACAGCAGGATTCATTTCCAATACCCTGTAGCCAGAGTCTTTGGCGGGAGCACTTTTGATTAGCCCTAAACAGCCATCACTGACTTGCAGTCAACTGGCTCCACATTTCACACGGCTGCATACACCTCTAGATGTGTGTTCATTAGAATGCATACACAAGAGATTCAATAAAAAGTGACAAAACTATATTCAGAAATTAAAAATGCTTGGTATTTCTCCAGTTAGAGTAAAGATAATGAGAGAAAAGTAGCAAACAGAACTGTAATCACAGTTTTAAGAAAATGCAGAGATAATTTGGGCTGTTTCTATTTCTATTGTAAATAGAAGCTTAGGTGACTAAGGGCTTTAAAGTGTAATTAACATTTTCTCCTGATAAGCGTCATACTGTTTTCCCCGTCTTATTTTCTTCTGCCTTTTATTTTCTCAGCTTGTTTTCCATCTACTATCCCAGCAGAGAAAAATAACTAGTAGCTGCTAAATTAACACTTGCAGATGGGCATTTTTTAATAGAACTTTATCCTTTCCCGGTTTACTTAACGATCCCTAAACTTCAACTGATCTGTCAAGTGATCCTTTGATAAAGAGTGTCTTTAAAACCTCCTAAGTCTTAACTTTACAAGGGGAGAGCAAAGTGGACTGAAACTGGAACTATTTAGTGTGGGATTAAGGAGGAAGGAGGATTAATAACAAATGTGTTTTGAAGTGCCTTTTTGATAAGGGAGTCAATCCTATACTAGCTTCTATGGAAAGTTTTCTTTATTAGACTGATTCAGATCTCACTGGGTCTAATCAGAGTATTTTTTTTTATTATTATTTCAATGGCCTCTGGGTCTGGTTCAGGGGCCAAGTTCTGCCTTGAAATTCCTTGAAATGGAAGGAACCATGGCACTTCAACATCACTGTTAGCCACAAAGAGCTAGTGAATGTGCAGATCAAAAGCTGTCGCCTGCAGGACCACATTATCTGCATTGTTGAAGGGAACAAAAGGTGAGTCTGGCCAATGACTCTGTAAAGAAAGAGCATAATAAATTGCAATACCTGTAGACAGGGTTGTCAATCAAATAGGAATGGAAGACTAACATAGATTCTTGGGTCTGTATATAACTCATACTTTGTGTTGTTCTGTGCTTCCTCTTGTCAAGTTCTCCCCTCCTGATGGTTCAGCTGCGCAAACCTCAACCATACAGGCTGATTTATTTTATTTTACTTTAAGTTTAGTCATTGCTGTTAAGACACAAGAATGGAAGTGCTGATAGAAATGCATAACTTGGCATTTTTTTAAAAGTTCTGTTGATATATCTTCAGGCTCTCTGGCTGCCTTACTCTCTGGGACATGGGCTTGAATTGCTGAAGGGCTATTAGGGATGTTCCTTTTGCTGAGTGTCTAGTTGGATTCAATCATAAGCCTATGATAAATGATGCTCTTACAATCTTGGTACAGAGCGTTTAGCTGCTAAGTTTCCCAGAGATGATCTGTATGTGTAGCAGCTCCTTTCCTCCAGAGCTGGCATTGCTCAGACTGTCCTGGCAGGCTGTTCTGCTAGTGCAGGTGAGCCTGGGTGTGCCAGATAGGCAGAGATAGGGTTCTCACCCACAAGGGTGCTGTTCCACGGTACCCACGCAGGATGAGCAGAGCAGGTCTGCTGATTGCAACCACAGTCTGTCACAGTCCAGAGGTGATAAGGCAGGGCCAAGGTGAAGCCGGGATGTTCAGTCAGCCAGCTAGGTCCAAGACTGGCAGGATATATGGCTTAAATGCAGCTCCCAAACAAAGCCAGAGAGACCTCTGCTTCTCGCAGCTTTCCAGCAGTTTTTTTCTGTAGCAGTCAGACCCAAGGTTATGCAGGAGCACAAGCAGCCAAACCCCAGGGAGGCACTTAAGGGCATGGTTTGGGTTGGACTTGATGATCTTTTCCAACCTAAGTAATTCTGTGGTTCTATGAAGGGGGAGAGGTTGGAGTGTCCCTGTGGCTCACTCAAGTCCCTGGCAGTCTGCTCCAGTCCTTCCTGGCTCTTACAGGTTAACAGAGTAAAGATGTACCATCCCTGCAAATTACTGCCCAGGACTATGGGACCCCAAGTCTCTTCCCTGTAATAGCTTTTTTGAGGTGCTCTAGGCTGACGTATGGATGGACAATGAATGGGATAAAAGTCTGGCTCTCCTTTGCTCTTGGTGATTCATTTTCTGATGCTGACTCAAAATCAGATCAGACAATGCCACATCAGAAGAGCTGAACAGACTGGGAAGAAGAGCCTAGGAACTGGGAACGATTGAGGTAAATGTTACCTTGCTTAGCAGGGCAATAGCTCCTGTATCCACTGATGGAAACAGTAGCAAATGGCTTGACAGAGAGACTGAGACAGGAGGAGGGCAAGAAGAAAGTGGTTGAGAAAGGAGACTGGAAAAGGAAAGTAAATGAAATAAGAGAGAGCAAACTAATTTGAGGAGGGAAGTATCAGAGCAGAGTTGAAGCATCGTGCATGCTTTCATGTCTTGACTTTCCATGCTGACAAGTGTTTTGTGTAATTATAAAGGAGTAATCAAAACCACAAATGAGACTCAGATGCACAAGTCCCACTCATTTTCATGTTCTGAAAATTTTGGAGCTACTGTGGTTTTAAGAGGGTCTCCCACCATCTTATCAGAAAAAAACCCTCTTAGTTTATCCGAAGCCTGATGAAAGGAAGAGTCTCCCCCATTAATTTCAATGTGTCTTCTACTGAGCTTTAATAAAATGTCAGTCTGCCGTGGCAAATTACTAAAATGAAGCTGTCAGTCAGTATTCATAGCACCAGACTATATTTCATGAGCTAGGAGATATATCACCCAGAAAGTCTGAAAACACAGTTGGCTGAATCAGCTCCTACTATATAATTATGGTAAACCTCTCGATCAATATTGTGTGCATTTTTAATACCTTCATATTGAGGCTTCTGATCTCTCTGTATTAATGCTGATAATAGTTTTGCTTCTCTCTGCAATCAAATAGCTTAATCCTGAGGTCTCTTCTTTCTCTTGTTCCCACACTTAATTACTCCTTCAGCTCTGGAAAGGAAATAGGTGGTTCTATTACTTTGGGTTTTTTACTTACTTTGAAAGAAAAGAAGGAAAATGTCAACACCAGGAGATGGGCTGATAGAGTGCAGACCCATATAGACTCTATTAATGCAGTCCTTAGTAATAAGCCTTCATAAATCTGTTTAAACATTGAAGTCTAACGAGCAGCATCTCACCAATAAGAGCTCATTATTCATCTGTCATGAAAATGCATTTAGCAGTATAATTTGCTGTGTTCAGCCTTCCCCAGAACTTGGTGTCAGCTCTCTGTTTTCCCCTTGCTTGCTTTCTCCCTTACTTTGTGCTACTACCTATCAGTTGGTTCAACACTGTCACAGCTGGTCCAGCCCCAGCCTTGTGGCAGGATGCACAGCAGAGCTATTCTAGAGGGAACGGTTCCAGTTTTTTTGAGGAGCTCTGAGGCTACCTGCTTGCCATGCGACTTGCAGTGGAGGTGAAAAGATTTTCAAGGCTATAAATCATCGTCATCAGAGCTTAATTTGAAGACTAACGTATTTGAGTTCCTAAAAAAATGTTGAGTTCTGTTAAGTTGCATGCAAGTGAAGCTTAAAGATGCCTATAGCCAAGGACTTTAGGGGCCATTTAAGTAGCTTCCATGGTCTATCCAAATATTTAGAAACCAATATAATAGATGAAGAGTAGGACACTTCTTTTATAGATTCTGATTTATTGAATCACTTACTTAACTAATTGTAACAGACTGCAGAACACCATCTTCAGCTAACAACCTTGCCTGTTCTTACTGCAGTGCAATCCATACACTTCAGTATGAATTGTACTTTACACAGGATTTTAGCCAAAACTCAGATTTAACCCTCAATATATTTTATGAAAACTTTTAGTTACCACAGGAGCTAGTTTCTATGAAGTACAGTGCAGGCAGCCTCGTACATCAGTTAAAACCCACCGGTTTCATATGGGCACAGAGGCTCTGGAGGATCAGAGCCATGCTTGACATAACAAACTAGAAGCAATGTCAAAGTGTGCGAAACCTACAGGTGTTCATCAGAAAAAGTCAGTTTATAATTACTCCTCTCATTAACTATAGGACATTCATGTACAGGTACAATATAGCACACTCATGCAAATGCCAGTCTAACTTTCGTAATGAATGCAAATCCTAATAATCCAATGTATGTCAGAATGCAGCCGTGGACTCATAATCCTCTCTGTTTGCCATTGGATTCTTTCCATTCAAATCCTAATTTGTAGTAAATGTTCTCTGTGGAAGCTGACATGGCTCATACCATTTGTATCAAGGCCAGGCAAACTGGTAATAGCTATCTTCTAAGGAATTGGTGTATTTAAAACCAACAGTTATGCTGGGTTTGAAATGGAAAATTAATATATATATTCACTTTCCCTGTTGTCAAACTATATGCAATGGCTTCTTCTAGTAAAAAGAATGACTTAACTCATGACCAGCAGCTCAGCTGCATGCAGTCCTAAAGAGAGGATGGTCCTGAGCAAAGATGTATACTTAGCAACTCCAGAACAGACATATGACAAGAAACCAGGTTTTGTTGGTTGGCTTTGCCCTGGTTTTAATGTGTAACACGTTGGGCAAAGTAACTAAATATTTAGAAGATGTCTGGGTTGGATAGGAGCTTTTTTTCCCATTTTCAAAAGTGGCACAAATCTCCAGGAGGGTATCTCAGTTTCAGTAGGGTTGGACTCCTAAGTTCCTTTTCAAAAAGAGGCTGGTCTAAATCTGCCAGAGTTTACCAGATTTTACAGGTTATTTTCTGGGAGAATTGTCAACAGTTAGTGTTTATTTTCAGCCCAAATTCTTTGAAAAAGATTGAAAACTAATGGTTGTGGGGTTTTTTTCCTAATAGAACACAAACTTTTAAAAATGGATTTGGAAATGTCACTATACCATTCAAACAAAATTTAATTTTTTTTAAATGAAATTGAAGTTAGTCTTTTAAGTTAGTGTAGTAGACAGATTCAGCTGTTCAAAGGAACACATTACATGTTTTTCATCTAAGTTGATGTTTGTTGCACTTGCTGATCTTGAATCAAGCATATTGGTTCAGTTCAGCAGCAAGTCACTGCCAGATAGCTTCAGGTGAAATAATATAACTTGATTTTCCAAAGGAAGATTTTATTGATATTGAAATTAATTGTTTCCTGAAAAACTGTTGCTTCATTGGAAATTGAGGTTTTAGTCAAAAATCATTCGAATGGCAAATGCTCATTCAGTGCTAACACAAGAACTGAACCAATTTTACTGTTCAGATATGCCTGTACCATAGTCAAAGCAACACTTTGAGTACAGCGTAGGTATTGCCAAGCTGGCTTTAAAGTAAAGCTGTTTGGATGCCAGGCATAATGGAATTGCAGCAGCACAATAGCAGGGTCTGATTTGGTGGGCTGAGAAGCAAAGCAAATTACCCCATGCCGAGATGTGACCCAGCAGTGTAGGCATAGTCCATCTTTTTAGACTATATTTGGAAATGTGCAAAATTGCCTAAAGACCCTGAGCTGCATCAGGTAGACTTTCAAAAGTCTCAATGCTTTGTTTGTATTTGATTTCATTGGAAGTCACGTGCCCTGCTGCTCCACATTTCCTCCTGGTGAAATACTTGCATCTCTCCTAAATATCTCTTGGAGTGAGATCTCTCTGACAGAGCTCCCAGCAGTGAAATGGAAACTGTTAATATTCTCTTATTTCATAGGTTTTAATCACTTTGAAGCTAAGTGATAAAGTAGTGCTATATTATTGAAGCAAATAGCCTAAGGTACCTAATGCATAAAATAGCAGCTTGCTAAAATCTTACGAATTTCAGGGTGAATCATGACTGATGTGAAATGAAACAGCATTTGCATTTCGCACAGTGACTCAACCTCTGCTAAAATAACTGACAATACCTGAGACAAACCAGTAAGGATCATGTTAAGGCACATAATACTGGTTCATTTGAACAAGTACTTAAAATGTTTGTGCTTTTAACATCAAGAATGTAAAAGTTTATTTTTGGAAATGATTCTCTGAAGGTGACTGAGAAGCAAAATACGGTTTTAGAGAACTGCAGAAAAGGTAATTGTTTCCAAGATGAAAATGGAATTAATTTTCTTGCATAATGGTTATTGATTTTCATTTTTTTTAAACAAAAATCTCCCGTGGGATGAAAAAAAAGCATTGCTGGTAACAGACTTCTGGCATAAAAATACTTCAGTTAAAAGGTATTGGCATAAAAATTTTATTAAATATTTTCAGTATTTCAGGACTTCCCGTTTCCTGAGCCTGCTGCCATGTTTGTGGAGTTCAGATAGTCTCCAGATCAAGACACTGTGGGGAATGGTGTTTTTCTAATCCTTATAATTAGCAATGAAAAGATAACAGACATCCCTGGAATATTGAATAAGAGCTTCTTTCAGCGCATTTGTCTCTCCTTTCAGGTGTAAGTACTCCACAACATGCAATTTAAGCAATCCAGAAAAAGTAATTTGGGAATTAGCTGGAACTTCACTGAGCAGATTTTAATGGGATGTTACATGTAAAACGTCTTTTCAATGTACAGAGTTTTAGGGATTTAGAAATAACTAACAGAGACTCATCAGTGGGTGCTGGAGAATGTGCTGTCATAAATCAAAATTTACAAAGACAAGGTACAAAACAGCAAAAGAGTCTCAGGACACTCAGGACTGTAAAACGTCTAGTGGCTTAGGAGTGGGGTATTTTGAAAACCTGAAGACAACTAGGAATACTAGTTACAATGTTCAGAATTTTGTGCATTAACTATTTAATTGATGTTGATGGCCAAAAGATAATTCAAATTTGCCCTGTAAGATCTTCACTTTAGATGTAGCATGAAGATTTATGGTTTTTGTCAGTTTTCATGTTGAACAATCCCAGGTATATGCTTAATCTTATGGGTAAGGTCATACTAACTGTGACATAAGTCCAGTGGGATCTGTTGATGTGTGCCATAAATTTTTGCTGCTATATAGTTAAAGATGTGTGCATATACCTGAGCCATTTTATGACAAATGGATGGCAGAGATGGCAGAGAGGTTCCATGGCAGGGAACTTGAGCAACCACCACAAGCAAAAGCCACAGAGCTTCCCCCTGTCACAATACTGTCTTTGCTTCATCAGCATTTGTGGCCAAAGTCAACAGAGTCAAGTGCTTGGTTCCCCGCCCCCCCCCCCCCCCCCCCCCCCCAAAATGCCACTGTGTCTACACGTTAGGGCCACAGTTTGGCTCTGGCAACAGGACTTCATAAAGTGCCAGACAATACCTCTAACTTCCTTCCTGTCTGAAATCATTCACTCTTTTTTTAACTCTGGAAAACAAATTGTGCAGCAGTTTCATGTACATATAAGCTGTCAGCAGTCCCCACTTTTTTTTTATCCCAAGGTATTTGTTGTAGCAATAGTGCAGCAAATGCTGTCAAAAATCTTCTAAAGCAACAGCCAAACCCATGGTATTAGTGGTTATTACTATTTCTATATAGACCTCTGTTTTCAAAAGCACCTTGTGCTGGATTGCCCACTTGAGATGTCATTTGGGGCTGGATTCAGCAGGATGGGAGTTTGGTGCCTGATGAAGATCCAAGTCCTTAGGGGTTTCTCAAATCAATCACTCTGGAATCTACATGGCTAAACAAATTTTCTTTTAGTTTTTTTTCTTCATAGGGGAATTGTAGAGGAGCTGAAAACTCACAGCACACTGTGACACAATGAGGTTACTGCAAAGTACATCAAAATAGTGCACAACTGGAAAGCACAAAGGATCCTAAAAGGACCCCTTTGAAAACAACACATACTCAGAAGATGGTTTTAACACCAAAAGTTGTCAAGTAATATCATTCTGGCATGTTATTAAACCATTTTTTCTGCCTTGTAGACTGTGCAGGTAGCAGTACACAAGCCTATGAAAAAGTTCATAGCTAGCCTTTATCTAGAAATGTCTTTTTCCTACTGTCTCTTTGAAAAATATGCTTTTAATGAACAGCACTGATAGTACTGCAAACATCAATATATTTGTTTCAACCATGGCGGAATAGATGTCTGTTGGCTTGTTTTTAATGCACAGTGTAGCCATTGTCACGTAGTTTTATTGAAATGTAAATTTTTTTCCTGGCATTATCTGTCATCATATGCAGTGTTGATTATTAATTTGCACCTATAAGTGACCCCAGATAAAAAGCAAGCACGATCTTCTCAGATAACTGACACTGTGCAATATTTTAAATTGCTGAAATAGATTCTGTTGGATTTTTTCTACATAGGTAGGTATGTAGATAGATTATACAAGGGATGAACTGCAGTAACTTTCTTTTTCTAAAGAAGACCGCTGAGAAAGCATTTGCAACCACTTGAGTCTGTTGAGGACTTCTGCTTTCCTTATTTTCAGATCATATTTTACGTCTACACTGATCATTTGGTATGAAGCTTACAGTTTGGTGTGTTTGAATGATTCTCTTGAATGTTTTATTTCTGCACAGTGTGACATAGCCATGTGAAATACCAAATTTCACCAGCATAAAAGAGAAACCAAATATTCACTGTGTCAGTATTCCATGCATGTGAGTGATTTTACTATTTTCCAAGCTAGAGTGTGTTATAAAATTGGAGTCTGCGACATGCATGAGTGCAGACAGGAATTCTGCATATCTAGAATTTGTAGGAATCCAGGAGCAATTAAAAATCCATGGAAAATCTATTCTGCAACTTTATCTGTCCCATATCTCTGCTCCTGTGGTTTTGCTCAGAACCAGTGTTGTATGGGTAGGAGGTGGCTCGTGTCCTCTGAGATACCACAAAGCTGCACCTCAGTCCCAGGTGAACAGGAGTGGGAAGGCATGTGCACTTTCTGAGGGAAGTGCTGCTTGGTGCTTAACTCATGGGACATTTTCCAGTGTTCAGTTCTCTTTCTTTGTTTTTTGGGTTTTTTTTTTTCAAATGGTCACTCTTTCAGTCTATAAAACCTTGCACACAGAAGTTTTTGAAAAGATTAGCACTCCCAGCAAACTCTACAAGTGTCAATTTCTATTACCGTGTTCCTGATCTTCATTATCTAGGCTTCATTACAATAATGATGTCAATAGCGAGTCATCATGTATGCACTCAGTTGAGCACCTTGCATTTGAAGTGAAAGCCAGGAGACAGCTGTATGTGTTGCAAGAGGAAAGCAATACTTCCGGGCTTTGTTTTTTCTCACTGGACTCCAGGGGCCAAAAGGCAGGGCTTCAGATGTGTTATTGTGCAAGTGGTATATGAGTGATGATCAAATAACTAATATTCAGTCATTAGTGGTCAGTAACTGTCACCTTACTTAGCTGTTGTTGATTGTGCATCACTGGTTTATTCTTATGAATTCTGGCAGATTTTTTAAATGCTAAATAGGTTAATCCCTCTTCCCAGCTGAAAAACATGAAGTTGGGGACAAAAGTCCCCAAAGCAAAAAGAATTACTGGGAAAAAATTACAGAAGTGTAAATCAAGAAAGTAATATTGAACTTTAGAAGACAGCATACAATAATATGACACTTCATTCCACTGCTGCCTGAGGTTTATATATACTACTGTCACTGTCTTACTGTTCTTCACCACTAGTAATTTTCTTTCAATCTAATTTTTTTTCCCCAAGGGTTTGCCAAGGTTAAAAGTGCTAGAAAACCAATGACTATTCACTTGCCAAAGGACAATAAATTAAATTAACTGTTGTTGGTAGCCGAGTCAGGTCAGAACTATTTATATGTAAATAGGTGCAAAACCCTGATGGCACAGTGTATGATTATTAGCAGCTCATTGCAGACTCCATATTGAAAATTAAAGACACTGGAAAAGCAATGTGTTTCCTTTCAATTCTGCCTGCAACAAAACCACCTGATTTTCTGCTTTCACAGTAGCTTGTTATTAGTGGCCTTCCTATGCATTAGAAACATAATTATTCAAGGTCAGACTTGATGGGATCTTGTAGTAACTTGTTTTATTTTAATTATCTTCACATAACCACCATAGTAGTGATTTCCAATTGATGGTACTAATAGGTAGGTTTAATATGGGCCACATTGTTCTTCTGTTATCTGGGAAATGAGTGCTACTGCCAGTGATATTTAGTAACCTCATCTGTGTGCTGAGATCAAATCATTTAGCAACCATTTCCCAATACCATTTTGGGGATCGAGTAATAAAAAATCACCTTTTAGTATCACTTTTGTGTGCCACATCCTTTTCTCACAGGGTCTTTCAGACTTCAAGTGTGGTAGAAACTGTTCATTGTCTCTTGAGTCTCTTAAGATAGCAGCTGGAATCGTACCATGCAAACTAAACAGCATCAGTGTCCTGGGATTACTGATGCCTCCTTAGTGCCCATAGCACAGTTCCAAAGAGTATCTCTATGGCCTGCTTAGGGCAGTTTGAGAGCTTTGCTTTGGCGTGAACAGCAATAGAGCTTTTGGGGAAGGAGCACGAACCAAACCCAGGGGCTTCCATTCCCCTGAGTGAGAGCTGTTGCTTAAGCCCTGGTTTTAGCTGGTTGTGACCATCTTAACCCCTTATCTCAACCTCTTCCTGAAGCACAAGTCAGGATTTGGCCATTGGTTCCAATGCTGCCTTCAGGAGCATGGTGGTGACTTACAGCTGTAGTGATGAGCATGGTGGTGAATTACAGCTGTGGGCCAGGACTTTGCTATGAAGCAGAGAAACCTACACCTGGAGAAAAACAGCTCTAATAATATTTATATTGGGGTTCTTTCTTGAATCATCTATGACATTATATTTGTATTGAAACTTAACTAGTCTTCATCCTATTTGCCTGTAATTGCTGTGTGTTTGATCGAAGTGGGGGACTGTAAAGCTTTTACATTGCTGCTTTTTACCAAGAGTAAGGAACTGCTTTTGTGAAGTGTGTTCCATTTCAATTAAAAATTATTTTTATTGTTTTAACTTAAGGATGCAAGTGTGGCACAGAAAAGGATCAGCTCTGATTCTGTTGTGAGCCGCAGTGACACACATGCTATCGTAGTGCTGTAGGAAAGACTAGGGGTTGAGGATGCAGTGAGCTCTGCAAAGGTACCTCCCTTCAGTGCTCTGTAGGCTCTGTGTTTAAGCAGTTACTGAGGAAGGATTATTATTATGTGGAATTCTGCAATTACTGTCCTGGGTAGACACAGATAAAATAACAAAGAGCTCTTTTAAAAATAAGACCTTAGGCCACAACCCATTATTTTTTTCCCCCCAAGTGGTATTAAACAGGTCATTTAGATGCTGGGAGTTGGGTGTTTGCAGTTTGGTCCACTTAATCGGTTTAAGCTGCTTGTGTAAAGAGTGTTTAAGATGAACAGTTAAACACTGAAATTCCCCAGTCACTATTTGCACATATAGATCAGTTCAGGAGCACCTCTAAGGTATGTGGCCAGGCATTTTGAAAGTCTCAGTGGTGGCCTGTATTATTTGTTGCCCAAATAAGGTAAAAAATATGTCCCCAAGATAGTCCCTGGGATAAAGGTACGCAGACTAATGAATCTGGACATGCTGAGCATTAGGTCCAAAAAGTACCTTTCTTTTTGAGAATTTTTATGCTACACAGGTTTTCTGTTGGCTTTCGCTGTGATAAAACCCCTCATTCTGGAAACTATTACCTTTTTTAATTCTCTAAATAATTCTGTTGTGGGGTTGTTTTTTTTTAATTTCAAGACAGTCTGGTTATGTGCCTTGTTGAAAAATAGGATGTAGTGAGATACCACACATATAGTGGGACATTGAGAGAAGTGGAAAGGGAACACAGGGCTTGAAATGTTTTCCCGTGTGTACAATTATGGCAATGGGAACCTCTACCTAAGTAAACATACCATAGCTCAGAAAGTTATGGGCTATCCACGTGCATGTTACTTTTCTGAACAAATAATGCTTTCATAAAACTTTAAGACTATAAGTAGAAATTCTATTATATGCTATGTGGTATATATGGATTTTCAGTAAAACTGGAGAGTTGATCAGTGGTCTCAGTGCAACAGTATTCAGCAATCTACTTCCTTGTTAATTCCTGACAAACATATGTCTATGTACTTCTTGCAAATTTGTTAAACATTATATTCTTAAGAGAAAAAAATCAGTGTCTAGAACTCACCCATTTCCTAAATTGAATAGATTTATAGAGAACCTATGTTTCTTTCCAGATGGTTAGCTCTGCTGTTTAATACAAAATCTTTTCTATACATTAACATCATAAAATTATTTTCCTTTGTGGCATAAAACTAAATTTTCATGAGTATAACTTACAAAAAGTAAACATGTTATTCAAAGTGTAAGTCTGCTGATTCTATCGTAACGTGTATTTTAGAAGTATGCTCAAAGATGCAAATACACATTTGATAAGCAATTTTTCAAAGATTCATAAATTGGTACACTGTATTTTTAATCAGGCAGATGTATTTTCTTTACCACTGAGTCATTTTAATGATTGGTGTATTCAGCTTCAAGGATATTAAAATATGAGAAAATTGTACCTATCAGAATTATCAGAGAAAGTACTAAATATTTAGAAAAATACCTAATTTCAATCCTACCAGCTTTGAATTGAAATCATTACAGGAAAAACCCAGCATCAATAAAAATATCTCATTTAAAACAGAAACTGCAACTGTAAAATATTCATTATTTTGTCATTAAAAGGCAGTTAAAACGTATGTCTCTGATGAAAACTCTTGAACTGTTTTGCTTGTTTGAATAGGAAGAGAGAGATTGTTGGCAGCCCTGTGGGCAAATCCATACAGAAATTGTTTAAACATCACCTCAATATAGTTTCATTATGACTAAACATGCCCCAAATAAGTAAATGAGACAGAGAAATAGCAGCACAAGCATATCTTTGTGTTCTGCACTGATACTCAGTGTTATTTAACACAGAAACATGTGGAGGTTTGTACAAATTAAAAGGAGCATTGTGGGCAGCAGAGGCTTTGCAAGATAGGCTTTTCTCAGTATACTGCTGGTCTGCTTTTAACACCAGCCTTTTCAGGGCATCTGAGAGCTTTTAGCACCACCAAGGACCAGCCCTCTAAACAAATAAGAGTTTTGCTTGTACGGTTGCATGAGAAAATAAAAATGATGAATTTATTAATGTTCCTGTTGAACACCTAGCTCTGTAAGCATATGCCTGGATATTGACCTTTTACTTTGTGCTTAACCTCATTCAACTTTTTTCTGATTTAAGATTGCACTTAAGTACTTAACCGGGTTTAATTAGCTTATCCTGCAGATTATCCTGAAGACCATTGGGCACTCAGTTCTTGCTTCCATTGGTAGGGGTTCCCTCTCATAGGCAGCTTGCATGTGGCAGCAGGTTGTGGAGGTGTGATTGTAGGGTGGGTTTAAAGAGGTTTTTAACAGGTTTGGTGTTTGGCATTTTTAGCCTGGTGACAACTACTTTTCTCTAAAGTGTTAGCAGACCATCTGTCTTTGGTGGCTTTAAGTTGTTCCAATCTGTCCAGCAATTCACTGCACATAGGTAAGTAATAACAAATATGATATAGGGAACTCGCAATTATCTCTGTGTAGTGTTTGGTGCTGCTGCAGTGTGACAGCCTCTATGTGTGGAGGATTTGTAGTTCAAAATTTGCAGCAGAACACAGGTGTCAAGTGTCTCATTCCTAATTTGTGGAGAGGTATCAACTGAGTATCTGTCCCTAGTAAATCAACTTGTATAAGGCTAGTTCTCTTACGCCCTTACAACTTTAGGTTTATGAGCTCATCAGGATACCTGCAGTATCATAATGCTATTAGTGCAAGTATAATCACATCTTTCAATGTATTAGGACTGGCTACTTACAGTAAATAACATTTCTATTAAATGGCTATTAAATTTCTATGCCAGTCTGCACACTTGTACGTGAAAAAGCCTGTGTGTACACAACAGGCATTGATTTCACATAGTGTCCCTCAGTTCAACATACCTTGAGGTTAAAAGTGAGACACAATAAATATGGCTATAAAACAGGTTCTTTAGTGTTTTCTGTTTCTATAAATAGGTGTATTTTCTTCCTTAATTCTGTTTGGCCAAATAGCTATCTGACTATGAAATTCATTGTGTGAGGTGCTGCTATAAATTTTCACATAAAATTTGTATTTCAGTTCATATGGAAGTTATGGCTAAACAGTTTCTGGAAAGAACCCAAACCAACCTGAACACCAAAAAAAAACCCCACCCCACTAATTAGGGAGTAAATCTTAGGTGGTTTCAGGCATTTCTATTTTAATAATCACTGATGAGTCTGGATGCAACTCAACTACAGTTTCCTGGGAGGGAAATGGTCCTGGGAAGAATTCTGGCAGAGAATTCTTAAGATATTTTTCTTTTAAAGCATCTTTGGTTTCCCACAGAACATCTCAATAACAAAGATTTGCAGTTTTTGCTTTTGCCTGGGCAGCTTTATGCTGTGTATGGGTTCTGCAAGAAACACATGTATAGAAAGAATGGCAATAAAATACTTCTAAATGGAAGCACAAGTCTTATGAGGAGCAGCTGAGGGAATTGATGTTGTTTAGCCTGGAGAAAAGAGCCTCGGGGAGATCTTATCACTCTCTACAGCTACCTGACAGGAGGCTGTAGGCAGGTGGAGGTTGGTCTCTTCTCCCAGGTAACAAGTGAGTAAAAATCTCATCCCATGCTTTTGGAAATCAGCAGGGGTCCTTAGAGGAATCTGCAGAATTCTGGCTTGACAAATTGCATCCAGCTCATCTTCAGAAGTCACCTGGGATGCGATGACCACCTCAAGGTGTGCTCACCCTGCTCGTTGACCTAATTTATACTAGGGATAAAGGTAATGAACAGTTCATGGTGTGGCAGGTGGATTTTGAATGGTGGGTTTGTGCTAAACTCTGAGAAAAGTTCTTGCGTGAGGTGCAGCGTCTTTTGGCTTCCTCAAGGGTCAGCAGCCAGTAACGTGTGTCCCCATGGGTGGCCGCAATGATGGGAAATGAGCCATTGGCAGCACCTTCCTACAGAACTGGTGTGTCCCACACTCCTGGTGACATCCTGCCCACGCAACAGTGTGGCACAGCTGGTAAGCTACTGACCTGTAGCTAGTGTGGACTTTGTCTCTGTGCGGGCAGATGGTCAGGTTAGCACGTTGCACATTAAAGTGGTGCTGCCTTGTGCTTGTGTGAATAAAATCCCAAAGCTGCATGCTACTGAGAGCTTCAGTCCCTGTTCAGGGACATACCTGCTGTATGTTCAATGCTAGGTGGGACAGCAAACTCATTGACTACTCTTTTCTTTTCCTCTCTTGTAAATACTGCTTCTCACTGCTTTGCTGGTTGTATTTGTTCATTTATCCCATATCTCTGCCATTATGTCTGTGTTAGGGACAGTTGAAAATCAAGAAACCACAAGATACTCTTAAATCTTTACATGGAAGGCAAAGATAATCATACAGTTATAGTATTAGATCAAAGGAATTGCATGGGGAGAGCTTGAGAACAAAAATAGCTAGTAGCAACCAGAGAAATCACTTGATTCAAAAGTATTGTAACTCATAAAACACTCTTCAGCTGGCTAGTTCCTGATCTTGCATTTCAGCTTTTTCCCTTGCATTGCTTCTGGACTTCTGGAGAGCCTGCTGATTTTTCCTGCCAGGCACACATGTTTAGCTGTTCCCAAAACATGAATGAAAGGGAGTTTTTTGTCTGAGGGAAGTGCAACCGGCAGTGTTTGGTAATCAACTGGGTGTGCTCTGGTGGGCACCCAGGACATGGCAGCCGCATGGGTGAAGTTTGAAATGAGGAGGTGTCATGCTGAAGGACCTCTGCAGTTCTCACCTGGAGCTTCAGGCTCTGTGCTCACAGCATACACCGAAGTTTGTCCAAGGGATCTTTCATTAGGGAGTGCCAAACTTAGGTTGGCCCAGCCCTGTGCAGGGGCCCAAGTTTACAGTGAATATTTTCCAGAAATGCAGCAGTTATTCTGAGCAACTTGAAAAACATATTTTGTATTGTTATTCCTTTGGCATCTGTGGTTTTGCTTGCTGAAGCAATTCCAGTGTCATCTACTCAAGGTCACTGGGGTTTTGTTTTTCATTTTTGTTGTGTAGCTTTCTATATGCTTTCCCTGTCTTGCACTGAATGGAAGTCAATACCACATAACAAGATTAATTTTTTTATATTTTCCTTCCCAGAAACAGAGATCAGAGAAAGTTTTCCCTTGTGAATCTGCAGTGAGTTTGTTGCCATGTTAAAAGCCCCGCTGTGGCTCTGCAGGGGCTGTGGCCATTTCTGGGCAGGGCCCCAGTTCAGCTGTAGGAAACCAGGGACACTCTGGGGACCAGTGGCTGAGGGGCTGCAGCTCCTCCTGCTCCACCAGGGTGTGTGGGCTCTGCCTGTGGGAGGGCAGCATGGTGGTGACTTGTAGGCCAGGCCGGTGCTTGGGAGCCAGCGAGCCAAGCAGGGTCTGGGCATGCTGTGGAGCTGGGTGAGGGGAGGGGAGCAGGCAAAGAGCTGTTTGCATGGCTGCAGGAGGCTGGGGGCAGTGCCCGTGTTGGGCAATGACACGTGGTAGGGCTGATCTTCAGGGGACACATTTAAGATTTTAATGCCCTTACCCAGCATTTTATTTGTGATGTGGAAAGGTGTTGCCTTCTTTGTGGATCAGCAGAGGTGACTGATGGGGTGAATCACCATGCTTGTGTCTAGTGGTGGGAGCAGTGTAGGAGGGCAGAATGCCATTTGCCATGTTGTGGGATTCTGTGGCCAGAAGCTGGCCTCTGCCAGCCTTTTGTTACCGTTTCAGCAATGATGAGAGTGACAAGATGGTACCACCTGAACCTGCCTCTCCCCTGGCAGCTGTGAGCTGCCATGGTCCCGCATTTCACCACAGTGAGACGTGGACCACTGGGAAGCCCTGTGCTGAGGCTGCAGAGCAGTGCGGAGCTGCTGCCCCATGCATGCTCTCTTGCCTTGTGGCAAGGTCTGCCTCTCCTTGTTAAATAGTGCCATGGCTCCAGGAGTGAGTGGTTCAGTGCTGCAGCTTTGGGGGGTCAAAAGCGTGTAGGAGGGCTCCAGTTCCAACCATGGACCAGCAGCAGACAGGGTGAGCATTCAGCCTCTGGGAGGGATAACATAGCCAGCAGCAGGCGCTGTAAGACCTGAATAAACTTAAACCTTAAAAATGGTTGCAAAGAGCAAACTGAGGATTGGCTGCCTGCTTTGTTCTTGTGTTAAATGCGAGTTTAATTTTAGTTATTGACAGTAGATCAGATGATGCATTCTCTTTATGTGGAGCTTTAACAACTTGTTCTGGAAAATGATGCAATATTCCTGTGCTTTTTTGTTTCTTCCTTCCCAAAATGAGATGCAGTTGTTCTGACAGCCTCTGGCAATTTGGAGAGGAACATGCAGGTGTAGTTTGCTTTGCACATGTTCCTGCTGTATGCAGGGGTTGTTTATTGCTCAGCTGAACAAACTGACGAGTGTCCTTCTGGATGTTTCAAACTGTTTAGCAGAGAAATCAGAAATTATGTTGCTAGGACTTTTGGTTTTCACTACATGTGAACTCAAATAAATAGTTTGTGAAGGGTCAGTGCCTACTGTTCCTACAGAAGCTTGAAGGAAAATCCCTTCTGGCGTTATTTCTACAGAGGTCTGTGTTGTTTCTTACTCTGATCAAGATGAAGGACTTTCCTAAGTGCTTATATATTTGCTAATATTTAGTCTCCATAATAGAGGTCTGGAGACTTTATTTCTTTTCTTCCATATATGATTTGGCTGTATTGTTTACTTTGGGGCATTTTTATTTCCCATTGCTGTTCTTTTTTTTTTTTTTTTTTTTTTTTTGGAGACAGTCTTTGAGAGGTTAGAAACAGAAATTATACCGTATTTCAGAGTCAGAGTAGGAGTGATATCTGGTTACACAGTTTTGCACATAAATTGCATACTTTTCCATCTTTTCTGTACCTGTTTTTGCATTTGGAGTGATTGGACCAGGTACCTTCTGTGCTAATTATCCTGAATTTCTCCCATTGCCCCAGACCTCCAGTGATTTCAAAGTGACTTTCAGCTCCATGGAGTAATGTGGTTGGTAGGTGCAAATAGCAGTGCCACAGGGCTGTGTGGATGGGCAAATGCTCATCATTGTATAAACTACAAAGCTTTTATTATTAAGAGAGGAAAAGAAGCACTTTTGGAAAGACTGTTGTGATGCAGAAGTACTGAGCAAGGTCAAGGCTGCATGGTGGCTCTTGCCCTGCCAGAAGGTGGGAAGCGGAGCTGAGAAAGGGGTGATGCTGGCTGCTCCCAAGGAGGGCTCTCTCCTGTCCTACAGCACGTGTGTTACCGAGGCTATGAGGTGCAGAATAAATTTTGCTGGACTGTGTCTTCAGTTAGCCGGAAGGAAACAGCATTGTGGTGCTGCAGGCTGGCTCACTGGTGCTGGCCTCAGCTCTTGATGATGTAGGAGTATACCTGTTAGACAGGAGAGGGGATGTGCCGTGCGTTCCAGGACCTGGGTCTTAAGAAATAGCAGCACATCAATATTTAAACTGCTGAAAAAAGTTACCCTTTGTTACTGAAATAAAAGGAGGCAGGAGGTGGGGGTGAACTTACTTGCTCTATTGGGCCACTGCTTCTGAAATACCAAATGTTCATTAAATCATTTAATTGTGACAAGTTGCTTTTTAATTTAGTTGTGAAAATCATTCCAAGTATGTAAGCTGGAAGCTAGACCAGATCACTGACAGGCTGTGGTAATCTAGAAGCTTTTCAGGGAAACTTCCAAATTTCTCAGGGCTTTCTAAAGTTGGGGCTTGTTTTGTTGTTGTTTGGGTTTTTTTCCTTTGGTGTGTGGTTGTTTTTTTTTAAATGAGCCTTCTTTGAATTTGTGTTAGTCTTCCATAACGACATTGTTTATGAAGGATGAGTGGACAGGCAATTTAGCATAGCAAAGGTTATTTCTGCAGTGAAGATTCTTAAAAAATAGAGATTATTTGCTATGTTTTATATATAAATCTATCTGCACATCACATATACTCAGCAGCTTTGGACAGATGCTGAAAACTTATAAACTGCTAATGACTAGATTGTCACTGGTAAGGGCTTCATGTACCAGAAGTGCAGATAATGAGTTAAAAAGTTGTGTTGATTCAAAGTGATGATCTTAAATCCCCATATGAGACATTTTTTACAAAGCTTCACAGAAGTTAATGCGTGGTGCTTTTTTTTTTTTTAATGGTAGATGGACTATATGTTTTGGCCTTGTAGTATATTTGCTGACTTCCAGCTATTAAGTAGTTGTGGCAGTATTCCAGAAATTCTCCATTAAGAACATGTAAAACCTTGAAGCATATTATAATCTAAAGTTTTGCTAACCTTTTTTCAACAAGAGAGGACAATTTGAAGATCACATTGTCTGCAAATACTGTGGTGTTTTTTTTTTTTTACAAGATAACACCCAAAGTTATTGTGTTCTGTCCTTCTCTGCAGTTATTTTAACTATTTCCTCTATATAGTTACCTATATCTTTATAGTTTTGTGCCCACAGCTGAAAGTATGGGGTGTGTTATCATAAGAATATGTAGTAAGGTACTCCTAGCTTTGAGTTGAGAGTGTAAACAAAATAAAGACAGTGATAGCACTTTCTGCAAAACAGATCAGAGAGAGATGCATCAAATGACTTGCTTGAAGTCACACTGTCAATATGACGGATTTCAGTTTAGGAGAGTGGTGTTTTACAGCATCCTTTGATTTGTTTATTCCTTAGTTAAATGGACACACTGATCTGTCAGTATCAGTCAAGATATTACTTGCCAGGAAAGTGGAACAAGGGGGAAAAAACAATTCAAACTCTTGTGAGTACAGCCACAGCATGTGTTTGGAGGATGTTCTAGCCCCAGCCTGAAGAGATTAATCTGTGAGAAGCTCTAAAACCACATAGCATAAATGGGATGGGAGAGATTCCCCAGCCTGAAACTGCAGTTGTGGTGCTGACCTAATCAGTAAATTCCATGTGTCTGCTGTTCCCCAGTGATGATGGGACAAATAATCCATCTGTCATCTCTTGACATCCATAACTCCAATAATAACTGCACTTAAACATCCATGTTATATTGCAGTGGCAGCTGGTGTCCTCACATGGGTGCTGGAACTGTGCTCGGAGCTGGGGTCTGCAGAATCAGCCTCTCACCATCCTGAAGTACTTAAAAACAATCTATGGGAGAAGTAAGCCCATAATGTGAGAGATGTGTGGTCTGAATCTTTACTTGGAAATAAACCAACTGAAATTGCTTATTCTGCTATGGAAGTCCAGTGGGAGTGATTGGACACAAGGTCAACTGGCTTGAAGGCTTTATTACTGTGTTTAGCCATAGTAGACACCCTGTGGGAAGCTCTATCAGATATGGCGAGCATGACGGGAAAGCATAGATGCTGCTTTAGAGGTGGAGAGTTCTAAAGGATTTGTTAAATGTATTTTAGAGGTGAGGGAGACCTATAGTAAGAACACAAGATAACAACTAAACAGAAGAAAAATAAAGTTAATATACAGATAGAAAAAATATTGTGCAGCTTAATTGGGAAGAGAATGATACAGTTCTGTGGAACTTGATAATTAAACCCTTGCTGTGGGGAGGCAGGGGGGGGTGGGGGTGGGCAGGGTTGAAAGAGCCCACACATCTTTCATAATGCTCTACAGGGGATACAGGTCTTACCATATTTATTAGAATGTTTCAACAGTAACATGAGGATGTGCTATTTTCTTTCTTCTTTTTTAAAAAGAAAGAAGTTTCTGCCCTCGGGGTGCTTCTGCTAGACCTGAGAATGGTGTCAAAGAACTGCCAATGACAGAGGTTTTACACTGCTGCTTGGAAATTAAAAATTTGTTCTTAGAGACCTTCCAGGCCATTTGGATAAAAAGCAATCTCTCCAGATGGCCACGGTCATTTGCTCAAGGGCTGGAAAATAAATTCTCTTTCTTGAATGTTCCAGCCATATTGTATATACATTAATGAGATGAAGAAGTAGCGCTGTGTTCCGGTCCTTCATTTCCCTTAACACGTTTGTTAGAATGTAGACCAGGGCCTGGCTTTCCTGTTCAGCTTTTCGCGTTGTTGGTCTCTGCCACTGTGCTGTTACTCTCCCCCTCAAAACAGCTGGTTTTGCTTTCTTTCTGCTAAGTCCAGTTTAACCATTTTAGTTTATTATACAGAACTCTTGAAGCTTTTATTCAGTCTCTAAGGATCTTTAAATCTGATCCTGCAATGTCTTATGCAGTTCATGTATTAAAATTCAGATTAGGAAATGAATGTATTTTTCTATTTTATTTCACCTATCATTAAGCTTTAATTTTACTTTCTGCTGTGTTGTTATGGTTGATATACCCATCCAAACAGTTTCTTCTGCTCTTAAAGCTCATTTAAAGTCAGATTATCTTTTTTTCCCCAAAAAAGAAATATTGACATCATCCTAAAAGTGTAGTATTTACGTATGAATGCCATATTTATACCAGTAATATGAAAATATATTGGCTAGCAAAGAGTATGTGCTTAACCTAAGAGATAAGGCTTTATTTTCTTTTTTGCTCAGTTTTCCAAGCAGAACATTCTGACTAGCTGCTGGCTCAGTATAAAGTGTATACATGTGATGTTCAACATTAGACCTGGGTGAGTTCCTTGTGGTAAAAGACGTACTCATTTGCTCTAGGGAATCTAACAATCAGAAGGAAAGGGGAAAGATAGTGAAATCTCTAACAAAAAAAAAAAGACAAGTCCCATTTTTGAGCATGTATATCTGGTTGAGGAATAAATTCAATCTCTACTATAACCTAATATCCTTTATTTGCGGGACTCTATTTGGAAAAAAAAGGCAGTTACAGATCAACAGGGAGGAATTGTGGGCACACGAGCTTCCTTAAAAAGCAATGCTTGCAACTTCCTTTGCTGCATTGTGTAAACAAACATAGGCAGAGCAGTAGTCTGAAGGAAGATACTCCTGACTAATTAATAATAATTCCTGTCAAATCTAATAGAAATCCTCAGAAACATGTGAATTACAAAGTTGCCTGTATTACAGAAATTAGGATAAGATTTCAGAATGGAAATGTGTGATATAGAAATATCTAGATGGGAAACAACAAATGCAAGAAGTCTGCTACTCCTGTGCACAAAGGAAGCTGAGAAGTTTCACAGATACTTGCACTTAAATTCGTATTTAGAAATGGCTTTCTGCTTTTTCTTCATGTGCTTGTCTGTCCAGCTATAATTACCCATCCTCCTTTTTCTCCAATTACATGCTCTATAATGTTTAGCAGCTATTCCAAGCAGCAGCTTATTCCTGTGTGACAAGATTTAATTAAACTTCCACTGAAATAATTAGTGAGGGTATCTCAAAAGGCTGTTTAAAATCGATGCAGTACTGAGGACCAAATAGAGTTAACACTGTCATCAAAGATCAAAGTCACCAAAGAACGTGACTGAAAATTAAACCCCCAGCAACGGTCTAATGAAGAAGCATACTGAAGCAGTTGTGATTTTCTGCCTCTTGGGTCCTACCTACAAATTGATTTGACATGGAAAATTTCCCTCAGGAAGCTTAAAAATGGTAAATTTCCATTAATTACATAGCAAAGAATGCTCTTTCTATAATTTATAATCCATTAGGAATCTTTTTTTTATGTTGTTGTTGCTCTTCCATTATTTATGTTTTCTGCTTTGCCAATGGAGATTGGCTAGAGGTTGGTTTGGGTGGCTGTTTCCTGTTGCATCATGTAACTTGAGGCACACAAAAGGAGCTGAGTTAAGTGCCTAAAGCATGAGGTTCTGCAGGCGCACCAGAAATCCCAGCCTGGAGACATGTTCTTAAGTATCTGAGCCCTCAGAAGGCCAAGACAGTAGCTTTTCTCGGTAATGTGTAGTCTACCGTTTAATTCAAGTAGGATGTTCTTACCCCTTTGTGGGGGAGTAGTTTGTATTACGAACCAGATCCGAGCTCTGCCTAGGGACTATGCCTATGCAAATTTAATCAGCAACTGATTTCTGCAGAAGTTAGATCAAGGTGCCTTTTTCAGCGACGCAGGGTGCAGTGCTGTCATTTCTCTTGCACTAGTCGTGCATTGCGCAGAGCTGATCTGGGCAGGGGCCAGCTGTGAGCGGTCAGGAGCCTCAGCCACAGGAGCGAGTGGGACATGCTTTGCTCTTCCCTGTGCCCTGGGCTGGAGAGGTTCCTCTAGTGAAAATAACTCTGCAGAAGGAAATGCTCAAACATCTTCTTGTCTAGTTTGCATTATGGGTAATTTTTTCTCAGGCATTGACGTTTTATGGTTCCCTCTTTTGTTTTTAAGCGTTGTAGTATGCAGTTAGCTTCTGGAATTTGTAACTATACAACAATGCTTAAGCCATAGGCATGGCAGGATTTTGAACTGGCCTTTTATACGTGTGCTAAGACTTTTTAAAGCTACAATATCAAGTGTGGGAAGTATGAGTCTGGCAAATGATGAGAATGCCACAATCTCAGGGTGAGACAACAGTGCGCTGTGGTTCATGAGGGAGGACTTTCCTGCAGGTAGGAAGAAGTCCCTGCCTGTAGCTGGCTGCCCTGCCTAGCCCCTTTGAAACAGCTGGAGTGGGTCAGTTCAAGGCAGGATCCTGAGCTAGACTGGCTGGCCAGCGGGTATTTCTGTTAGAGCATCTCTGATGCTGTGACCTCCTTATTCCAGTGGTACATTCAGTCTGTTGTGCTGCTGTGCCAGGAGGAGGCTGTGACAGTCAGTGAATTTCTATAGTATTTATAACTGGACTCAGCTGATTTACATTGCCTGATGCTAAGGAGGCCATCCCTGGGTAGAAACAAGATTAAAATATCAAGAGCTGCAATGAGGGGAAGGGATTTAGTCGTTATGTGTTGCAGGTTTGTCATTTCTTTTGAGCTGTGCTCTGTTCTGCTTGGGTTGAACCATGAAGATCTGAATAATGTATTCAGAAAGTTATGCTAACTCGGTATGCTGCTGAAACACTGAAGATTAGTAAATAATTAATAAAAACATTTCTTCTGCAGCCATGTCCTTGCATGAGTCACTCAAGCCTTGCTGAATATGCTGAGCAGTCAAATGCAATATTCTGTGCCTGCAGGATCAGAATTCCTTCAGTGTTTCTGTTCTGCAGAAAAATAATTCTCTTAAAGCTACTTCAAGAATTTCAACTAGATAATTAAAATTGGGAATGATAAGCTATGTTTGTGATACGTAGATAACTATGTAGATAGATGTGTGTATATACAGATACAGGTAAATGGAACTGAGGCCAAACTGTAAGCAGCAGGAGAAAAGCTGGGACTAAGTAGGGTCAGGTAGAGTCCAAGCAGATGTACTAGAAAGTTAGTGCAATTTAATAATGCGTGTTTCCCCAGTGACTTAGCACCTCCAAAGCAAGTCAGTGTTGAAAAACAGCTAAAAGACTGGTTTTGGTTTTTAATTTTGATTCAACAGCAAAACTTAAGCTTAAAAATGAAAGTGAAGAACATTTACAGTATCAACCAAAATTGCTGCTCTCAAAGGAGGTAATTCCATTTGCCTGCTGCAAGGGCACGTGCCTGCTTGCAGCAGCAGGGTGTGAGCCTTTTACAGAGCCAAGTTAAGATCTCTTTGTGTAGAGCAGAATCCAGAGTGATCTTTATAATTCCCGCAGTGTGTTTGTTTTGAGCATGGGATATCTAGACATCATTCTTTGGGTCACTTCCATTTCTGTTTTTCTTAAGCATACTTAAAAAAAGCCAAGAATACATATTGTTAATTTACAGTGTTAAATATCATAGTCCTTGTTTTCACCCTTTTAAACCACTTTTGAACCACTTAAATTATCATGTGTGTCATGCTGTTCCAGTGAATTACATTTTAAGGTGCCCTTGCATTGATATAAGAAGAGCATTGACTGATAAAATAAGTATTCAGCACAGCTCTCATGCAACACAGGAGTGGCAACAAACAAGAATTGCTCATTTTTGAAGGCAAAAACCTGATGCAGTTAAAAAGCCTTTCTGCTGAGAATCCTCACCCACATGCATAAACTTTGTTGTATTCAAGTAGTGGCTGTGGTGTGTGCTCTTTTTTGCTGTCCCACAGAAATGAGGTATGTTTTTAAAATAAACATATATCTGAACTAATCCCACTTAATACACCTTATGGCTATAATAAAATACTATCTTAAATATACAGTTAGTTCTTTAGCTATTTTTGCTTTTATATGCTTAGAATGATTATTTTATGGTGGGGTTCATCTGCAGCCTCATACATGGGAAGGAAAATAAGCCCCTTGAAGTGAATTGGCCTAATTCATTATTTTCAAAATTAATATTAAAGAAGTAATGATATTGCGTGATTTCCAAATAGTTGATACACATTCTCACAGGTATCTAACACATTGTCTTCTCAGGTAATGCTGTACAGCATATGTAGTGATTGCTGTGCAGCTGAAGGCTCCCTTTCTATGAATCTGAAGTGCATTGCAATTTTGTTTTCCTGGGCATACTGCTGAAATATTTAGGTGTACAATCTAAAATGGGTCTTCTGACAGTAATAATCAAACAGGGTGGAGACCTGAAATTTACAGTATAATGAAAATGACATCTGCCTAAATGATAGAGGAGAAAAAAAATGGATTTAAAGAAAATTCAGGTTTTTTGTTCTCTTACCTATAATTTGGAAAAAATTGAGGGAGAATGCGCCAGAGCCTCTCTAGGGTGGGGATGGGCACAGGACCACCTCAACAAGTTCCCAGAATAGTTCAGGCCTTCCCAGACAGTCATCTAGAAATGTCCTAGTGGGTGAACTACTGAACAGATTGATTTGTGGTATTAATAATAAGAGAGTTCAAAAAACATTGGTGGCAGGAAGGAACTTGACCTGACCCAGACAGAAGAAAGAGTCATGGGAACAGCAGGGAAAGACACATTAATAAACAAAAGGCCAAGGCAGCAGAAAAGGGCTTAACACCTGAGACGTGTTTCCTCAAGCAGATTTGAGATATTATATATTTGAAGTACCAGTATCATAAATACCCAGGTGTCTGAAGGTATCTGTCTTTTAAGAAGCTAAGGTTAAAACCCAGGAGAGCAGAAGGAAGCGGATGGCTTTGCATCATGATGGAAGATAGAAAAGGACAGAGGCAGGACCAAGCCTGCAACTGAATGCAAGAGTGAGCCTGCATATCTGTATGAGAAAACCTGTCAAGGCTGCAGGTGTTATCATAATTCCTCTCAAATACAAATGTCAACAAAGGTTAAATTAGTATTTAATAAATCATGAATACCCTGCAAAGTTCTGGACACTTACCCAGCCATTTTTAAAAGGGTAGGTATCCCGCGTCAAACAGCTCTGCTTAGGTAGGAGTAGAGGTGTAGATTTTAACACAGGATGGAAGGATATTGGTGGAGGGAGGATAGAAGAGTTGTTTCTTCCCCCAAAAAGGGTGAGAATTACTGGATCAGGAGATTAGCAGAAGTAAATATTTGCCCCTAAGTTCACCTTGGCTCAGTTGCTGAGGAGTCACATTGTATTAGAGGGAATTGTAAACACAGAAGTTTTTCCCCTTTGACTTTAAGTTTAAATTTTCAATTACAGTTCTGGTTTAGAAACCATCTTGTTGGAAAAGCAATTCACGTGCATAATATAAATGTGCAATCGCATTGAAGAGACAATCCTATGTCACAGTATTCTTGTGAAGAATAAAATAAAATCTGTTCTTCTCAGGATGGGGGAACAATAGACTTTGACACTTATTTTTGCATGGCCACAGCTTGATTTTTCCTTTGGCTCATGTTCAACATGGAGCATCAAACCACGAACTTACGTGGTTGTTCCCCATAATGTGCCAGCATTACACATTAAGCATGAGTTGATCTACCATCCTGCTGCTGTGCAGCC
Organism: Falco biarmicus; assembly: GCF_023638135.1. Classification (NCBI taxonomy): domain Eukaryota; kingdom Metazoa; phylum Chordata; class Aves; order Falconiformes; family Falconidae; genus Falco; species Falco biarmicus. Next base: position 78,031,506 of record NC_079291.1, read on the forward strand.
TTCTCCCTTGGGCTGGAGCTGACAGCAGGACCCTTTGCTGGGCTGATTCAGCTGGCTAACTTAGCAGAAAACTTGAGTTTTGTGGCCATATTCTGCTGGTTCCATGAGTTGAATCAGCCCTCTATGAGGTCTGACCAGTGCCAGAGCTGGAGCAATGGGGTGGGACAAAGAGGGCAGCTGTGCAGGGACAAGAAGAGGAGCAGTGGGACCTCTCTGTCCAGCACTGGGGAGCTGTTTAGACTGATACTGCCAGGATAGCCTCTCATTCCTTTTGAGGTGGGTTAAAATTAACAGCTGGTTGATGACCAGTTTTAGGGAGACCAACATACGCTTATTAATTCTGAAAGAAAATTTCTCTTTGCTGTAAGGAAACCTTTTCCTGTTTCCGCTTCAATATTGCAATATAGAATTAGGGGGTAGGGTAAGAAGGGAAATGTTCTATTTCAGTTCTCATAATGTGATTGTACTTCGACATTTTAATGACTACTTAACAGAATATTGTCTTTCTTAAGATTCTCCTATCTAGTAAGGTAGAGTAAGGTTAGTAGGACTTGTTTGAGATGACAATTTACTAAACAGCATTATAATTGTATGATAGTATCTATAGTGATTGATATTACTGCTTAACCTGGGGATACAGTTGGTGATGTGCAGTCTTGTTATTGGCTTTGTTTCTCCAGAGAGCTTTAAATTTGGCTGAAGCTACATTTATTTTGCCACTTAAATGCTTTTCTCCAAACACTTGCTTCCCTGACGATTGTTCTTAGCCATATCTATCATCTAAGGATTTTAGAACATTCGAAGTTAAATCTCCTGGTGATTTTCTTTTCTTGTTCTTTATCTTTTTTTCTCTTTCAAGCTGTTGCTATCAATACTGATTTTTTAGTATCTGTCAATTTAATTTCTTTGCTGCAACTACCTTACATAATAGCTTACCATAGTGTAAATGCAATGATTTGTTATATTTTTATACTGCTAGAAGTTTGCCTGTTTGAACCATAAGTCTGATTAATATTGTTTGTTAAAATACTGTGTTCATGACATAAAGCAAAGAGGCACTAGAAAATGCAAGAGCTTAGTAGCAGCACTCCAGGCAAGAGATAATGGTGCATGCACTGGAGGAGGGGAAAGTCTCCCAGGGAATATACAGGCAGATCAGGTCACTGAAGTCAGAATAAGTATTCATCAGTGCACTTCCAGCTTACAGTGCTTCTGACAGGAACATGCTTGTGATTATGTCTCCAATTCACATCCAGTTTGCAAATTGTTAAGGTCTGGGACACAGACTGTGGGATGCCTGAAGGCAATGGGATGCAAAACAGAATAACCTTTGACCATAATACATCAGTATTTGGGATTTTTGCATAAAGTGCCCAGGTTGTACATGTAATACAGCATATGTCTAGGCAGTCTGTGGCTGATGAAAGAGCCTGCACATATTAGAGATGAGTGGGTTAAGTTTTAAAAGGTAGAAGGTTTAGATGTGAGCAGATGAAGACAAAATATGATCAGTTTATACCTCCTTTCATAAAGTTAGCCATAGGGAAAATATGAATCTTGGTGGGTAAGTTAAAGATGGCTCAAGGCTGTTGTCATTCACTCAGCAAGGCTGTGCTCCTAGAACAGCTGCTGCTGAAAAGAGCTCCTTTGCTTTTCATACCTCTGGAGTGAATCTTTTCACATGCTCTTGATAGCTTCTCTTTGAAAGATTTCTTCTGAACCCGTATGCCGTTGTGCCTGTTGATTGCAGAGATGGGACGAGGGGCTGCTGGGAAGGTGGCAGCACTGTTTGAGCAAGCAAAAATTGATTTATTTTTTTTTTTAATTAGTAAAATGTATATCAGTATGACTAATGGTCCAGAGAGAACAAGATGATTTCTATTATTTTTCCTTGTCCATCTTTCTGCAAATTCAGTCATTCCCTTTTTCTCCCCTCCAGCAGTCTTTAGCTCAGCCCAAGAGGGTAAAGTACCTGCAGGTGAAAAGTTAGACTTCTCAGTATTTGGTGGCCCAGATAGCAACCATCTGTAGGCAACACTGAAAGATACATTTTAAAGTTGCTATGGGAACTATTGAATCAAAAAATGCAATGGGAGTCTTTTGATTTGTATTAAAGGGCTTTAGAGGAGTTCCTAATTCTGGGAGGTCATCATCACTGACTTCTCAATCAGTTGATCTGTCCTGTTGGAACAAGAAGAAAGAAGTTTATCCTAATGAAAAATGTCTCTTTTCTGAGAAGATTATACTTTACTACCAGCTGGAGATGGGAGCAAGGACAAGAAGGCTGTTAGCTCTCCAGGACAAGGGGCATAGGGCATCTGGTGACTGTTGGTATCTAAAAATGTAATTTAGAGAAATGAGATGCTGGGCTAACTGCAGTATAGAAAAGGAAATATGGGGTACCTGAGGGACTGTATGGGATAGGAGGCTCTGTGTATTGGCAGAGTCACATAAAAGTGTGAGAGAATGTGCTGTCACAGACTTGGAGAAGTAGAGGGGATAGAAAGTGAGACCATTTTTTTTTTTAACTTTGTGGAATGATGTGGATGAAATCCACAGGTTGTTCCTCATTGTCATTAACTAGTTTGTCCTTCCACAGCAATAATCCTTTTAGCTAGGCATGGCAAATGTTTGCCTAACATCAGTGATAAACAGCCAGAATGCTGTGTTCATGCATGAAAATTGTCCTTATGGCTGTGGTTACTTAAAAAAAGTATTCTTCAAAATACCCTAAAAAGTCCTTTTTCCAGGACTCTGTGGAGGATGCATCATAGCCTGGTGCTGGAGATCCAAACCCATAGAGCATGCAAGTTGTGTGAAATAATTGAAGAATGGAGCTTTGTAAAAACATCTTTTGAAGCAGTATGGAATTTGTTGGTTGCCTTCTATTTGCTTTTAAGTTCTTCAATTGTTTAAATACCACCTTTATAACAACAGTGCCATTCACTCGGCAATTTGTCTTTTTATTCCTGATAATAAGCATGTTGAATACAAAAATAGCCATTCTGCTTGTGATCATCAAACTTTAGCTAAATTTCAGACAAAGAATGTGGCAGATCTCCAGAAAAAATATTAGAGCATCTCAAGCAGGGATTAGTATTTGTTGCTCATACACTTTGTGCTTTGAAATCTCTGTGTTGCTTTTGACGTGTTCAAAAATAATGAGCTATTGTTCCCCTAAAACACAATTTGAAGTACATCTGAATTGAATATTGCATTATTTTTGGATGAGGATGTATCTTCTGCAACAACAAAGACTAAATATAGTGTAAGAAAATGTTACGTGTTTGCAGAAGCAAAACACCCCCTATCCCTACAGCGATGTGGTTTGCACTGTTTTAGCTCAAGCTCGGTCAAGACATAGCCAAACTGTCTTGTTTCAGTTTGGAAGGGAAGGATTGGATTTGCACTTCGGTTTCTCTAGGTAGAGCTGTGCCTGCACAGGACTTGTGTGGGTGTATTACTGAGGGCAGAGAAGTCCAAAGTCAAGAGGTCTGTGCTGCATTTTCTAGAGTGCAAACCTGGCCATTGACTGAATTTATGAAAAAATTCTTACCTTGCAGTCTCATCCCAAGCTTTCTGTGGTCAGAGTAGTGAGCTCTGCTCACATAAATCAATTTGTCTAAAAGTGTGTGGTCCTAATCAGGCAAGCACCTGTCTTGTGGCTTCAGTGGGATGAGTCAGTATTTAGGAGTTACTTCAGTGTTGGAGAGGCTGGTAATCTGTTAATTGGTGTTCCAGTCTTATTTGCGATAGCTCTGATTTCCCTGTCTTTGAATGTTACAAATTTAATTCCCGATTTAATCCCTCAATCCTCTCATTTTCTTGCAGTTTATTAAATTAAAACTATATTCCATGTCATCTTACATAAACAAATGCAGCAAAACCCCATGGATAAAGTTTTGCAAAGCTGTGTTGGGTACAGGAAATCCGACCATGAGCCCAGTGAGCAGGGCTGCAGAACTAGTACTAGAACTACACCTACTTATTTTCAGAAAGCACTAGAATATACTGGTTTCTTAAATACTCAATGTAATTAACTGTAAAAAAATAAAGGTACCTGATTTCTGATCATAAATCCGTACTTAATTTACAGGATATTTTAAAGCTGCCCATTTGAAGGATTAGAGAGTGGAAGAAAGAACCATTGTTTCTCTATCTTCAAGCCACATGCAGACTGTGGCATCCAAGGACTGTTTTTTGATAAGCTCAGTATGACTTATCTCCCAATTGAAATATACATTGTTTTTCCCTATAAATATATTCTGGGATTCAGATTACTTTCAGCTGTTCCCTTTCTCCCCTTCTCAGCCTCCAACTTCTTTTTGTTTTTAAAATGCAGAGAAAATGATTTGCTTCAAAATATGTATCTGTTCATAACATAAATTCAAGGAGAGGATGGGGAAAGATGTATATGCTTGGCTGAACTAATGAGAAAATGACTCAGCCTGTGTGTAACATCTTCTTGTATCACATAAAGTATTTGACAAAGAAAAATGGATTTTGCTTTAAATACTTAGAGCCACCACAATAACTGATCATATTTTGTAGATTACAATAGGCTTAAAACAACAATAAACCCTGAGCCTTACTGCATGTTCTGTCTGAAGTTTATAAATATGAAATGCAGCTTAGTGACAAATCCTTGATTTGAATTTACGTAAAACATATTTTGGTGACATTAAAAATCTTAATTGACAGAAGAGAGCAGAAATGCAGAACCATAACCTTATCACCCCTCCCAAGAGGTTATTTTCAAGCCACCGGGATACAGTGTGGGCAATCAACTGTTACAATTACTACGCTTGTATTTACTGAAAGTAAGGGGGAGAAACTGCTTGGTCTTGTGAAACTAAAAGATACTCAGCCCAATATTTGATACCCATGTTAAAATTTGACACCCAAGCAAATCCGTGATCTGCTGTCACAAAAAGCATTAGAGGCCATCGTTGCCATTTTAATTGGTATTCCATTTTTAATGGAATGAGCATAATGGACAGGTTTCAGATAAGGCCACGTATTTTGGTTGTTCATAGTTCTTCCCTGTGGTTTCCCTCCCAACATGAGACAATGTATTAGGTGAATTTAGTTTCTCCTCTGAGAGGTCAGATTCTCTGCTCCTTCTTTAATCCTTCCTTAAATGAAGACATCTTGCTGTCTGCAGGGAAGTGTAATGCTGACCTCTATTATTTAGCATTCTAGTGTCCTAGAAAATGAACAGAAAAAAAAAAAGTCATATATCTAATCATATATCTACTGATGTAACATATAAAGTACTAAATCACTTAAACTGCTTGGTTAACTAAAACTTCATGAAAGTGGAAAATTTCTAAGCCTGAACAATGGGAGGAAACATCAGTATTCCAGGAAATTTCCATGCTGTTTTTCTTCCTTGGTACATTTTTTTTAACCCTGCAGCATATGCTGTGTGATATAGGGTATAAATAAATTTTATGACTTTTATGGTTGGAAAATAATTTACTTCTTGATATTTCTAAGGCAAGTTCCCTATGATTACTTCTTCATCACGGTATGTCTGTCCTGTGCAATGCAAATGTATGGTTCCAGACATATTTATGTGTCCATTTATGAGCTTAGTTTTAATTTGGTTGTATCATTTTTGCATGAGAAAATTGCAATATTACAACCTGAATATTTAATCTTAAATTACTTTTTAAACCAGTCTATTTCTACTAGGTTAAACCTGAATTAATATTTAGATAAATAAAAATTTGTCTTTGCATTATTTTGTTAACCTCTTATTACATAATTTAAACTTTATTGAAGTAATCTACTTTTGTACAAACATTGTAGGGATTTACATTGCAGTTTTACTAGTTTTACTGTAGTAGCTTAAATTCAACTTCAACTTATACTGGCTTGTGAAACCTAGTGCTTTTTCAGTGTACTCTGCAGAAGAAATTATTGGCAAAAATTGCAGATTTTAAATCAGTAAAAGAAGAAGTGAATCTGCTTTAGTAATTTAAATTATCAATTTTATATTTTCAATTTACCCAAATGAACGGAGATTGCCATGAACATATATGAGCATGTGAATGTGACAGGTAGGAGGAATTTACTGCATTCTTTACAAAAATTAGATGTTATCAATCTCCTTTAAGCGTGACTTTTTAAAGACATTGTTCACGACCGTAGTTTTTCTTCTGCAGTGCTTACTCTCTAAAGTAAACTTACCGCAACCATATGTGAGTTCAGAACTTAGTAAATTAAAAGCAGAACAAACAAGAACTGTTGATGAGAGAGCAAATGTTTTGGCATGTACAGAACAAGGATATAACTAATAACTCTACTGTGGTTTGGATTTGATGACATTTAAAATAACAAGCCAGACGTCTCTAACAGTTACATTTTGTAACCTCTGAGGGGATCGGGAGGACCTGTTTTTCTGCCATGGTATTTTTATGTAAAAAGAGAACTGGTAGAACTGTTGTAATAAAAGAATGCAGCAAGCTTTTGGTATCAATTTTCAGTGGAGATCCTGCTTGCTATTTCAGTATTGCACTCTTTACAAGCCTTGCACATTTTTATAGCGTTTTTATTGTGCATTAAAAAAATACGTATACCTTTTGACATAGGTAATAATTTTTATGTACATTTAATTTCCTGTGCAGGAAAGAAGGTGGTACAATTAGAGCTTGTGAGTGGGGAGGTCAGGGAGAGACTGTAGGAGAATTTAGGTTGGGTTGCTAGCCTCGGCGTTTGACCCAAAATACTATTTTAAAAGCACTCAGAATCTAGCCCTCCGTTTTCTTCAGTGACAGGTCAGAAATGAAGCCAGGCTGAGCATACTTAAAATAGATCTTTTTTGTTTGGTGGCAAATCCCAGTACTGTGTAACCCTTTCTCCAGACCACCTGCTAGCAAAGCTAATCCACTTAGAGTCAGTTCCCAGCACTGCCAGCCCTTCCCTGCTGTCCCACAGTCCCCGAGTAGCACCACTGAATTAAATGTAGGTCTTCTGTGCAAAAAGAGAGAGAAGCCTATTATAGCAAAATTCCCATGGGGAATCAAGAGGTTCAGATAACCCTCTGCAGCGGCAGCATAAAGGTATTTTCACATACAAAAAAGCCACTTCAGTGAGTATTTATAGCAGCTGTTTGTTTGGCTCCACACTGAATGGGTGTGAAGTCCAGTGACAGTGTGAAGGTTGTGCCTTGGGAGAGAAAAGCAACCTGACACTGTGTCAAGGATCTGCATTGCTCCGTGGGGCTTCAAAGCTGTTGTAAGGGAAATGTGCAATTTGAAAACTGCATTTTTAATACGTTTAACTTTCATTGCAGTTGTCATTTCTCACCCATCCTAAGTTCAACACGTGCAGCAGCTTCCTGACCAGAGGGGTCTGCCCTCCTGTGCTGTGCCAAAGCAGGGGACAAGGTACCCGTGTGTGCTGCTTAAATATGCAAATACAGATCTGCGGCAGTGGTAACGTGTCTATTCATTTGAACACATTATGGAGACTCAGTGGCTTTGTGAATGAAATACTGTTGCACTTGCACTCCTCTACCGCTGAGAAGCTGGTTTGCATGCAGCTGTATGTCTTTAAATAAAATTAGCTGAAATTAATTAGGTAGTTCCTTCTTAATTCTTTTAACTGTAATCCCATATCACAAGAGCACCATATTCAATCTGGCACAAGCTGCTCACAGGAGAGGCCCAGACATAAATTAGCATGTAATCTAAATTACCTTTAACCACTTAAAAGACTGGCTCATCTAGACTAGGTTAAAGTCATTACTGGTGAACTCTGGAAGTGCTGTAAACATCTATTTAAATGTTAAATCTGTGTTTCTTTGGTGCTAATCATTTGAAGCTGAATCTACAGTTTTGATTATGTAGTTGGGAAAGGCAGGAGTGCATAACATTCCTGAAAACCAGGGTGAGAATTGAAATTTCATCTGTCTGGGTGTCAGGGAGTGTGTGTGCTTTCAGCAGAGTGAATCCAGGCTCACTAACAACATCTGTGCAATTGCTGTAAATGGTGAATGGTTATATTAATACTAAGGTGATAATTTCGGCTATTAATGGGAGGTTTTGCCATAAAACCATAAAGGATACGGGAGAAGTTTTCGTTAGGGAGCATTTTCTACTTCCCATGTGGTAAAAGTCATATAGTGGAATGACTTAGACTCTGTGCTCTGATGCTTAGAAGTAAATCCCACATTTTAGGAGCAAAAGAAGTAGTTCAAATCAACCCCACATCCATTTGTGATTATAGCAGACCATCATTAGAAGAAGTCAGGCCAGAACAAATAAAGCCTTCATAAAGAAAAGTACTCCTCTGAGTGAAATAAGTTTACTAAGGTCAAAGGCTCTACTTTTATATGTGGTTATTATTTGTATATTTATGGTTTTATGCTTCAGCCCTCATAAATTTACACGGTATATTACTTATAAAGAACATTGTATTGCTGAAAAAGTTGTTACTCTGGTGATACTCTGCTCTAAATATGACTTGAAGTAGGTTTCTTTTACTATTTAAATAGCTATTCAGCTGTGAATCCTTGAGATGTCTTAGTACACAAAGTATTGGCATTTTGCCATATTTCATTATGATCAATGGGCTGATTTGCAAAGCAAGAATCCAACATCCCTTCCAGCACATGGCAATGTGTACTGTGCCTTTGGATATGGAAATACGCTCTATAACAGATGGACAAATATTATCACTAGACAACTGCATGATGACAAAAAAAATCTGCAAAATTGCTCATGGAGCTTTATGCAATTAGAGGGTGTGTTTTGTGTGTGTGTGTGCACTAGCAAAACCCAACTTTTTGTTTGGTTCATTATCCTGTAATAGTGATGTTATGATGGTGTATGCCACTACTTTGTGTCTGATGTAAGAAATACTGTAGTGGCAACTATGAAAATATGTTGAGGTGTTTTGGTTTTGGTGTTGTGGGTTTGGGTTTTTTTTTTGTCATCTGGGTGTTTTCAGGTATGCCATACCTTCCTAGACAGATGCCAGATATTCTTTTTTCCATATGTCCTGCTACAGTATCATGCAAGAGGTGCATCAGCTCGTCATGGGCTTAATAAATTAGGATGTATCAGGTGATTCTCCTATGTACAAGGTGATTCTGCACATCATGGCCCCATGTATGCTCTTGGTCTGTGGCAGTGCTGCTATTTAGTCCAACTCTTGTTGCAGGAGCAATTCTGTTTGCTGCAGGTTAAAAGTGTTCAGAAAAACACCCAATGTAGCTACTGGCAGGATGAAAATAATTTGATTTTGTGTCCAGACTATTTGTTGCTGTTATGTTTTGTATTACAGTAGCACCAGGGACCCTTCCTCCGAATTCAGGGCTTCCTTTAGCCTGGCATTTTACAACAGCAGGAAGGTCTGATTGGCTGCCCTGATGGCTCTATTGGGTAGATAAATGAGAAACACAAAGGCTTGAAAAAAGTGAGAGCAGTGATTTTCATCATACAGGCTAGTAATAGCAGCCTGGGAGGAGTGTGATTTAAGAAGGTGTCATCAGGAGCTGGACTGTGCTTCCCAGACAGTGCCACAGACCTTTTGTATCCTATTTCAGAACCTGGAGCAAGATAAACCTCTGCCAGAGCCTGAGTGGGGTACAGTAATACAGCGTTGCTTAGGAACTGGATTCCTCCTGGTTTCTCTTATTTGTTTGTCCTTGATAGCTGCACAAAAACTGGTGAGTGGGCTTGCGAAGGAGGACGATGTTGCGCTCATTTGTGAGGTTTCTATTATCATCAGTGCTGCCACAGAAATAAGACTTTCCACTTCTATTATGTTTATTTTAATCTCTTTTCACAGATATTATGTATGGATGAGGTATTAAATATTATGACTCAAATATGAGAATGTAGCTGGGTAAATTGCACTGAGGAGAGGTTCTTAATAAGGCTGCTTTCTGCTGAGGTCCTTAAATTGATCAGATCACTGTAGAAGAGGTTGGTGGTGTTGAGAACCAGGCCCAGAGAATCAAGATGGGAACAGGCTTCTGTTTTAAAAGACCTTTTAGAAGAAAAAGAGATAGTACTGCCTATAAGTGGTCTGCAATTTAACATTTAATTCTGCTTTTCTTCTACACATTCCTATTTTGTCTGACTGGCCTCATCCATTCAAGGGCTGAATACTTGTAAAGAATTTTGCTCTTTTACGACAAATATTTATTTATTTATATATTCATTTATTCACTACTGATGTTCACAGGTTTTATGATGCTTTAAGGGTGTACTGAGACAGCTACAAAACTCAAATCCCAGAATTTTCAGCATGAATTGTGACTAAGTAAGGTTTGCATGATTTAACTCATGTAAAATTACTCAGGTGATGTTTGTGGGCTGGTTGTAGTTCTCACTCTTGAACCATGAGTTAAATGCTTTTTTGTTGCCTCATTCCCAACTGTTCTAGAAAATAATTGATTACAATCAGTTTTCTGCCGTTCATATTCAAGTGCTGATTTTTTTTAAAAGCCCTAATACACTTGAATTGCTTTTTCTGAAATAATAGCCTCACGAAAATTTTATAGCTAATATTATCATGATCACTAGACCTTGGAAGTTTTCCATCTATCTTCTCTATCATACCTGGCTTCTTGCCTGTCACTATGGCTCTGCTGTAGTTGTTAAACTATGTCATCCCTTCATACAAATCCAGCTTCTCCTCCCTGTGAGTAGCTAATACCTGTACCATAAGACCGCTTTGTTTGTGCACATTCCATTGTAGCAGCCTCCTCTCCTCTTTTTCGCTCTTATTTTGTTCAAAAATTTTAAAGATAAATCTCCCTCTGGCATGTTTAGGAGGCCAGCACCTTTTTTTATAAGTTGTCATTTGAACTGGAACTGTTCTCTTTTATGCACAGGCTTTCTGCGGTCTCTTTGTTTGGATTGATTGTATCATTACAGATACTTCCCTTTGCTGGATTTGACCTTTACTCTCTTATTCTATTTAAATGTGCTTCTTTCTGAAGGCAGAAGTTCCAAATCCATCAATCTGCAGCCTTCATGCCTGCAAAAAAGTCCAGTTCTTTTGTTCATAAATGTCCGAAGATCTCCCTCAAATTATTTTGCCTGATAGAGATGTGCTCACATCCAGCCATATTTAAAGAATTTACTTGCCTAATTGGAATAAGTTGTGGGAAAAATGGAGTTTTTCCCTTCTTAGTTTAACAGATCTCTTTTACAGATTGGTACGTGCTACAAAAAGTTTTCAGAAAAGCTCATGCCCTTTAAAAGCTCATTTATACCAGCTTATTTTGCTCCACCGCTGTTTGCAATGTGCTTATTTGGTATCATGTGCGATTACCGAGTTCTATGTCTTATTTTTTGGTGTCGCTGAGTTTAGTCAGTGCTGTCTAAAAAAAGCCAGGATTGTGTGGGTGCCATCCCCACCGTGCTGTTCTGTTGGGCTCCCAAGTCTCCAGATCAGACTCTGGCTCCATCATGGGAGCGGAGTTTTTACATAGTCCATGCAGGTCAAACAGGGAAGGGAACTGAGGAAAAAACACTTTGAAGAAGCAGGGGAAAGGCACAGGGAAGTGTCTGGAATGGGAATATCTTTTGGAAGAACAAGGCAGAGATCAGAGTAGTCAGTGGAAATGACAAAGGGGTACCAGGGCTGGGTTCTGTAGTGTGAGTGAGCAGCCCAGGCTGGGCGCAGTGAAGCACGCGAAGGCTTCATGTCATTTTGCTTTAGAATAAGGAGGAAACAGCAAAGCCTGTGAACTCATGGGTGTTAAGTAGCCATACAGCTCCCTGCTGTTCCCAGAGAGGAACAAAATGTGTTGTGGGCAGAACATAATAAATGAAAACGTTTTTGAAATTGCATGGAATAAAAAATGAATGAATTCCTCCAAATAAGAAGTAGGAAAAGGGAAGAAGCAAATGCTACTAGACTGAATGGGGAAAGGGAGCGTGAAGATGAGAAAGAGCTGTTTCCAGGCAGCTGTGGATAATCCTTAGTAGAAATGAATGACAGACGAGTTTGTCTTTCCTAACTTGTGGAGCTGGGCTTACTGAGAGCAGAGATTTGAGTTATATTGGAAAACTTATAACTGAGAAAGCAAAAATACCAGGTAAGTGTCGCTGATGTCCTTTGGTTCATACACATCATTCAAGAGGAAAAAAAAATACAGCAGTAGTAGGAGAGACTTTTAATACACTGTAGGTGGGAAGAATATGATATATCAAAGGGGCAACATAAGAGGCATGCCAGAAGGAAGGTGCAAAAGATGAAGCTTTTATTACCTCAGTACACAGCATTGCTGAATTCGGTAAATATGGAATGTTTGGAAGAGAACTAGCTGGGATGGACTTCGGTTGGCCTAAGGGATTCGACTTTATTTGCACTTTTTTCATTAGGCCTGTCTCACAGTAGAAAAGGTTATTGCAAAAGGGAGATTGCAAGAGGAAATAAAGTAGTCGCAGTGTGAGGAGCAGGCAAGTGCTGGGAAGGATGCATTAGCCGGTGGCACAGTGAAGACATTGCTGCAGTGGCAACCTTGACCAGTCACACTCCATGCGAGTATAAAACCTTAAAATTTAGTTTTTAAGGCACCTTCACACACCTGACCTCCTGCTCCTTTCACAGTTTCAGTACAGTGAGAACAGCTGCAGATTTCAGAAATTTGTCAAAATATTAAGAATTGACAATAGAGGTTACTTGGATAATTTGGGTTATTTCTCACTTCTGTCTCATAACTTTAAATTCACTTGCATGGATGGGGAGTATTTACTGTTTGATCCATTTCATTTTTATATTTACACATTTAACCTGTAGATAATGTCTTTCACATATTAAAATCCACTCTTTTATAGTCTCTGTAAGACTGTTAATTCAGTTTGCCAAATGCAAAAAAAATTTCTAAAAAAACCCCCCAAATCAAACCAAGTAGCACTTTCTTTTTTAATGTACATGTTACTGATTCGAGCTGTGTATAAATATATCTAAACTGATAGTTTATTAGTATAGTGATTTAATGTGAGAAAACTATGACCCTTCAGAGTAATATTTGGTAGAAATACAGAATTTTAAGGAGCAACAAATTACATGTTTTTAATTCTCCTTTTTTTGGTGCTAGTATGAAGATTTTTGAAGAGCTGCACATTGCTTTTAGCAAGCTTTCTATTGTTCATTTCTGAAGATATAAAGCTTCCCAGATTTGTTATATTTTTACTCAATTTTTTGTTTGTTTTGTTGTTCATAACCAGTCAAACATATCTACTTAAAAACTACTTTTTAAAAGTTTGGCAGCTAATTATTTTAAAATAGTAAATTTGCTGTAATGGCATCATACAGCAAGAGAAGGGAAAATGCTATGGAGCAGGTAAGGAAAAAAATAAATTGGTGTTGGAAACAAGTAAGTCAACATTGTGCTACCAAGAAGAGCTGTGCTTCTCTACTGATTGCTTCTGAAGCAGCTCCAATGCCTTCATATTCTCCTAGTATCTCCTTCTCAGTGGAGTGTCACACACCTTGTGTCCCCTGTACCCCCAACTCAAAAATCCTGGATGTTGCCCTTGAGTCCCTGGGGTGCTTTCTCCAAAGGCTCCAGGTGGGGCCATGCTCCCCGGGCTGTGCTGTGAAGCACGTTTCTCACATCTTCTTACATTAGCAATAGAATGAGCTGTGCAAGGACAGTTAAGTTGTTTTGGTTTCCATTACTTAGCTATTGGTGACATATTCACTCCCTGTCTTGGCAAATTACTTTTCAGTCACAACCACAAACACGTCTCACAATGATACGACATAATATCTACCAAACATCAAAATTCTCAACATGTATCAGCTAAGATTGTAAGAAATTCCCATTCCATTTTACAGATGAGTAAGCAAAGGCAGAGGTAAGTGGAAGTGAGAATGAACAACCAGGTATTTGTGGTTCCAGGTGTGTGTCCTGTAACTGAACATTATATAGCCCCTAAGCAATGTAACTTGGGCTTTGCCTTTTGCATCTGTGTAACAATTGCTGACTAAAGCTTCAGAAATACTCTTTCTTCTAAGTAAGTCTTAAAGAGAATCTTGATCTATAACATCAGTATTCTGTCACCTGCTATATAGGTTTATAATTAACCTGTTCTTGGAAAAATGTCATCTTTCTCTTGTCCTCCAGAATGATTGGGCACTGCAAGGATGCCAGCTTTGTCGCTAGAAAGTAAATAAACCTGCATATGCGATGATAGCATCTCACCCAGCAAGACAAACTTTGCATCTCTTCCAAACTTAATTCACTACTCTCTGACTTTCTGGGCTGTGGGCAGTGAGACTATTTGGCAGCTGTTTGCTGTAGTAGTAAATCTGGAAATAATTCAGTGAGCTTCTAGTGGGAAGCTAAGGCTTCTGACAGTTGTCTGAGGCTTCTGCAATCCTCTGGTGCTACAAATCAGTGTGACCTTGCAATGCCATGCTGACACCAGCGTGCCAGAAAGGAGGAGTACCTGACGCGCTGTTGCATGGGAAGACACATCAACCTCTGTCGATGCCTCCCTCTTCCAGTTGCGACATAATTGTTTGGGGAATTGGGAGAACCATAAATAAGAGAGATTAAATTCTGCTGTTGAGACAGGAGTTTGGCTTTAAAATATCATGAGTTCAGGAGTCATGCTTGTGTGCAAGATGGCTGTGTAATTCTGGGACAAATAATTTTAATTTGTAGATAATCTGAAGCCTGTGACTACTTGTAACTTGTAAGCCCTGCTTTAGGATGCTGAAGTTGCTCTTTTGGTGTGGCTTCATTTTGGGCTGATAGGTGTTTCCATGATAGCTGTTCTCATATAATGTTTTTTTCATGATAGCTATTGCTGTTGATAATTTCTTAAAATTACTTGAACAGGCATATCTGTTGACAAGTCTGCCCCTGAATCACGTAGCCACTTGGTATAAATACCCATTACAATTATGAACATTTTAATGTTTTTCTCAGCATAAAATATTTACATATTCTGAAAGCATGAGGAACTGGTGCTTCCTTGAGATGAATTTCCCTGCTTAAAATGTTTCTACTTGGTAGTTTACACATCACCCATTATTTTAGATGTTAGTGCCATTTGCTCACACACTTACTCTTCTGAGATGTGTCCTACCCCATTGTGTTAGCGATGACACCAGCATTGCTGACTCAGTCTAACTCATATTAATGAAGCTTGCTTCACAACTACTTGTGATTTTAATGAGATTTGTGTTTCAAATTGAGTCCTTCAGTGCTCTCAATAGTCATCTTGGGCTTCAAAAGTCGACATGAGAATGTTTGTATTAACAGTCTCGAGTGAAAAGGTATTTTCTGGCACTGGGGATGAAAGAGATGGGCAGGTGAGGATTTTTCAGTTCATTCTTTGATCTTTTAAAGTGTTTATTTAAAAGAGTTATGCTTCTTGCTGTGATCATATTTGCTCATCAGTCACTCTTGGTAACACTTTCATTAGAGGTGGCAGTCAGCCGACCAGGATAGCTGTCATATTTATCACCCACACAACTGACTTGATGAATCATGTCCCTTGCTCAGCCTGGCCTCTCTTATGGATTGCCTGTGCTCCAGTCTTGTGTGATAGGTTCCCCATGCTTATCTGTAGAGCAGAGATGATGCTGTAGGTTGGATAAGCCAGTGATCAAACTAAAACATGCAACTCATTTTTCTGTACAAAGAACAGACTTGGAATAAATGGTGAAAAAGGAAAGGCAGGCCTCTCCTAAAACTGAAGAAAAGTGGATTTTCAAGGTGTACCTTCTAAGAATGTAGATCTTAACCTTCATATCTGTTTGTTATTGTACAGGTTGTAAATAAGACAGCTCTCTCTTTGAAAGCAAGTGTAATGCTAGGTGTTGAGAAGTTATTTTTTAGATGATATAATAAACCTTTAGAGATTTGGTATGAATTATTCTCTAAATTTTTGGGTGAAAAACTGAATGCTTGCAGCTCTGATTGCATTCCAGGTTAAATTCCTTTTTTCACCTCCCACTCCTGTCCTCCAAAATCGGTCTCTTTGTCTCTTTTATTGAATCTTGCCCTGTAATGTCAAGACTTTTTTTTTTTTTTTTTTTAAGAACATGAAAACCAGTCATATGCACTGACCTACCTACCCATATCAGGTACCCCTCTTGTATCATTTTTGCATTTGAATAGCTTTCTGTTTGCTCTTTTAAGTCCCTAATTCTACAAGCTCTTAAGCACATGTTTTGTTTTATGGTGTGACTTGGCTGCACTGACTTCAGTAGAGCTTTGGCTGCAGTTAATGCTGAGATTGCTTGTAAGTTATCATAGGATTTGGCCCTTTAGTTAGATGTATGGAAAATTATTACCTTGCTAGGTGATGGTCTTTTGTAAAATCTTTTGTAGACCTTACAGGAAATCCTAGTTCTTCATAATGATTTTTGTTCTGTGAGTTCCTTCTTTTCTTTTTTCCCACTGCTTGCCAGGATCACTGCATGACTATGAGAATGGAAGGTGTTTTTAGGAAGCTGTATTGTTGGATAGATCACATTAGAATTAGTTTGGCCATTCGCTTTGAAGAAACAAAATGCTATTAAATAGAAATTAAATCAGTTCCTTGTACCTCAGCATGTACCTGAGAGCACAGATGCTTGTATCCTTCAGTGGTAAGAATTATATATATGTGGGTAAGCACAGAAGCAATTCCCCATCCATTCTGCTTCTCAGCCTGTAGCATCAACAGTGACCACCCAATTCCCAGATTTAGAAAAATTTCACAAGATTACTTATTTAAGGGTGAAATTATGTAGTACTTATCTGGACTATCATTATATAAATTATTTTTGAACTTTAGAGTTTTTAGTCTCTATTTCTGTAGATTTTTTCACAAGGAAGAAAGAATTCCTACCTTCATAGGATGAAGGTTATAATCTTTGCTGGGCTAGCTAGATTATTTTTCAGTCTGTCTGGGAGAAAAAGGACCATTTATAGTGTGTATAGTATTGTTCTGCACTTAGATGTTTCTTCATTGAGACACTTCTTGAGATTGGTAGTGATAAAAAGCATTTGTCATCCAGTGCATGTTCAGTGACCCACGTGAAATGAGTTTATTTTTTAGGTAAAGGTTTTCAAAGCTGTACTGCTAAGAAAAATACATATTTTTTTCTCTCTCACTGTTTGCATTTACAGAAGCAGGAAAGATATTAAGATGTGGTTTAGCTAAAATTCCAAGCACATCAAAGATTTAGAATTGCAAAAGTTACAGAGGTGCTTTATTACTAGAATTTCAGTAAACTTGGTAGAAGATACTTGTGTGTTGCATAGTTCAAAATTTCACTTAGACACATGTTGGGTTCGTAATCCCAAAATTTAGTTCTGGTTGATCAAAGTCTATGTAATTTCATAGACAAAGTTGACTTTGTAGAATTACAGAATCATTTAGGTTGGAAAAGACGTTTGAGATCATCAGGTCCAACTGTTCACCCAGGACTGCCAAGTCCACCACTAAACCATGTTCCTAAGCACCACATCTGTGTGGTTTTTAAACACCTCCAGGGATGGTGATTCCACCACCTCCCTGGGCAGCCTGTTCCAATGCTTCACCACCCTTTCAGTGAAAAATCGTTACTAATATCCAGTGTAAACCTCCCCTGGCACAACTTGAGGATGTGTCCTCTTGTTCTGTTGCTTGTTGTATGGGAGAAGAGGCTGACCCTCACCTGCCTACAGCCCCTTCCAGGGAGCTGTAGAGAGCAATAAGGTCCCATGTCAGCCTCCCTTGCTCCAGGCTTAGCAACCCCAGTTCCCTCAGCTGCTCCTCACAGGACTTGTGCTCCAGACCCTTCATCAGCTTCATTGTCCTTCTTTGGACACACTCCAGCACCTCAATGTCATTCTTGAAGTGAGGGGCCAAAACTGAACAAGGATTCAAGGTGTGGCCTCAGCAGTGCCCAGTGCAGGGGCACAGTCACTGCCTCGGTCCTGCTGGCCACACTGTTCCTAATACAGGCCAGGAGGCTGTTGGCCTTTTTGGCCAGCTGGGCACACTGCTGGCTCATGTTGAGCCAGCTGTCAACCAACACCCCCAGGTTCTTTTCTGCCAGGCACTTTTCCAGCCGCTCTGCCCCAAGCCTGTAGTGCTGCGTGGGGCTGTTGTGACCCAACTGCGGGATCTGGCGCTCCTCTTTATTGAATTTCATACCATTGACCTCAGCCCATCAGTCCAGTCTGTCAAGATCCCTCTGCAGAGCCTTCCTGCCTTCAAGCAGATCAATGCTTTGGTGTCATCGGCCAACTTACTGAGGGTGCACTCTATCCCCTTCTTCAACTCATTGATAAAGACGTTCAGTAGGACTGGCCCCAATACTAAGCCCCAGGGAACACCACCCAATGACCAGCCCAGCCACCAGCGGGATGTGACTCCATCCACCACCACCACACTTTGGCCTCGGCCATCCAGCCAGCTATTTACCCAGTGTAGAGTACCCCTGTCCAAGCCACGAGCAGCCAGTTTCTCCAGGAGATGCCATGGGAGGTGGTGTCAAAGGCTTTACTAACATCTGGGTAGACATCCACAGCCTTGCCCTCATCCAGGTCACCTTGTCATAGAAGGAGATGGGGTTGGCCCAGCAGGACCTGCCTTTCATAGCCCCACGCTGGCTGGGCCTGATCCCCAGCTGTCCTGCACGTGCCGTGTGATGGCACTCAGGGTGACCTGCTCTGTCACCTTCCCCAGCACCGAGGTCAGGCTGGCAGGGCTGTAGTTCCCCAGATCCTCCTTTCTGCCCTTCTCGTAGATGGGCATCACATCGGTTGCAACTGCAAGTTTACAAGAAAACCTTTACTCACATCAGTTTCAGGATTTGTTACTACATTTTTCACAGGCATTTGCTATAACCTCCATGCTTGGGTGTTTGATTGCTCCTGGAGTGAATATTGACTTTCTGCTGAGACAGACATGGCAAGCTGAAGTGTTTTGTTTAACATTTAAAAGCTATTCAGGCAGCCTGAGGTTCGCATCCATCTTGGGAAGGGAGGGAAAGAATGGAAGAGCAAGATGGAAGGAAAAACATCCAGAAAAAAGCATCTGTAAAAAACAGTTCTTGTTTAATAAATTCAAATCTTTCTCTGAATAATAGAAAAGTAGATTTTGAAAAGCTTCTAAATAGCTCCCTGTACTGAGGTCAAGGAAGAAAATAATCCCGTTCACAGCAGAAGACCGATCAATAAGAAATCCAAACAGGATGGTGCTTTTTATTGTGGTTATGTTTGATGGCATTAGGCGATGGTGAGATTCAGACCATCGTAGTTTAGAAGCCTGTGTTTTCGGTGTAGATGAGAGATGTGCTTCCCACAGGCTGTTCATGTTGAAGATAAATGCCTAAAGTTATATGGCTTCTCTGACTTGCACAAAGACAATGTTTTATTTGTTTCTGCACCTTAGCACAGCAACACACCCTTCAAAACCTGCTTGCAGTTTAGAAATCACACTGAGGCCTGACTTGCCTTTGCCGAACTGTTTTCTGTTGATGTGAGAGAAGTAATCTGTTGGTAAGGATACTGTGGTCCTCCTACTGGCTGGGTCTCACCCTCTCCCTAGCCTTCACGGATCTTTCAGTGCCACTTGGAAAGATGCATTGTCACTCACAGAACAGACTGCATTTGGAAAAATGTCATACACACTGCAAAACGTGGTGCAAGTAGCGCTTTGTTGACTCTCCAGCTCGCTCAACTCTACAACTCTTTGTATGTAGAGTTGTAATTTATCAAGTAGATCGCATTCATGAATACAGTTGCTGTGTCATTTTTAGCACATATGAGTTTAATGGAAGGAAGCAAAGCGGGGGGGAAGTACTTCCAGAGGAAGAATTTCAGGGTCATGTGTTAAAGCATATGAAGAAAGTCATGTCTTAAATTCCCAGGTCCACTGTGGTGTTGCAAAAATTCTTGGTTTCAGTGAGAGTCAGAGTAATACCCTGTATTGAAGTACATGCTACAGGTGCCTGTTGGGAACTGATCCAATAGACTCAGGGAAGCTTCCACAGTGTGGCAATTACTGGAAAAATCTGTGATTATAAAGCATTTTATAGGAAAAAAGTTACAATTTTTACTATCACTAAAAAGAAGTGATGCCGCATTTTTTTTTAATTTTGCTAAAACAATAAATTCTATACATTTTCTAAAGAAAAGCAATGAACTACATTCTGACACTTTACTGTTAGTACCATTTGGAAAAACTATAGTTTTTTCTGAGATGTGTTTTTTCCCCAGATATGGTTAGAGCCTCAGCAACAGAAATTAGTCAGCTCTGTTGTATTGCTCTTGTTCCTGATTTACAAAGACGTATTAATCCCAATTAATCAGTATCCATAAGTGTAAAGATAATTGCATTCTAAGCTTTTGAAATGGGAGGGTCTTCCAGTTGTTTTTATATTTTCTAAAAAATTGCTTTTTGTTACAAGACAGGGTGATGAGCAAAGTCTTAAAATTGCTTTCTTAAAACCTCTTCATGTAACCAAATTTGTTAAGTAGCTTTGTATGAGTTGCCATCAAAAATTAGCTTGAATAACAGAGGAATTCAGTTCAGCTCTTCAGTCATGTTACAGGTGCACAAAACGTAAAGCAAGGGAAGAAACAAATACCCGTTTCACATGGATTTTAGAAACAGAACATCCTGATTTTCATTCATAGTTTGTACTTGTCCTGCTCTTTTTACTTTATATAAAGGAAAGGTGCCGATAAGACGTTCACTTGGTGTCCTAAGATGTCTAAATGAAACCTGTGTTGAAGACTGCTGTCCAGAACCCATTCCTGTTCCAGGTCAACTGACCTCTTTCAGAGAGATAATGTTTTCAGCTGTGGGGACACAACACACTTTTTTCTCTCCAAACTCTTCAAGGAGCAATAATAGAAGAACAAGACTAGATAAAGGGGACATACACCCCCCACACCACATCCAGCACCCTCTATAATGTTAAATTATCTACCAGAAAGTTCTATATCATTCAGATATCATTAAAACTGGATTTGTGTATTATACTTGATCAGCAGTAAGAGAATAACAAGAGAGAAGGATACTTTTTCTGTTTCTCAGTTGGTTAATTTCTTATGAAAGAAGAAAGGTAGGTTTAAGGTTTCCAGACCAGGCTGGTGCTAGATAACCACTAGCCCTTTCCATTATCTCTGTTGTCACTACTTCTTTCTCCTTCCAGTTTTCCTTTTGCTTAGGTCTGTAATATAGACGTAATTTATAACTTGGTTCTCTTTTTCAGATGTTGTCCTGGTCTTGGTGATTTTTCCTCAGTAATATCTCCATGGTTGGCCTTTCTTGACTAGTCCAGCAGAACTTCTTCCATGCTTTTGCTGTTCTGAACCTTCATTACAGGAACTTCTGACTTGAATGCATTCTCACTGTGCATGTGTGTACTGAGTGCAGTTGCTAACATAACATTTTAGAGAGATTTTTCAGCCTTGTACTGCTCTGGATTCAGATCTTCCTTAGCTTTCTTTCCTGTCTTCCATCAAACACTGGGTACCCACCCAGGCTATTGTTTTTTCAGGATGGTCCTATTCTCTTCCAAGAGATCCTTGCCTCAGTTCAACCTTTCCCTCCAGTCCATCTCCCCTGTATGTTAATATGAGCCACCTATTGGAAAATTTTCACTGTTGCCTCTTCCACACAAGCCCGTCACACCATCATGATTAAAATATTTCTGCTGACATAAATGTGAGAAACTTTGCACTAAGCCACTAAGCTTTCACAAAACGCTGTTTCTTTATGCCTCAATCTGTTTGGTTTTTTTTGGTTTTTTTGGTGGTATCACACCCCCACCCCACCCACCACCACCCATGTTTTAATTGGAAGTTATTTGGAAGAAAGAAACATCTTCATTTTTACTTTATCCTGTTCTGTAGTGCACCCACGAAACTGTGATATCTGCTATGCCTGAAGGTCCTTCACTCTGTTAAAGACTAAGAATAACTTGCAAGTCTGACAGAGAAAAATGAGTAGCTGAGTTTTCATGTCTCCCTCCTCCAACTGTCCCAGCTTTAATTTCAGGTTATTAATATTCACAGTAAGACTAAGCATGGTTAATTCCATAGGAATTTAGATTAAGTGTTTTGAGCCTGCAGACCAAGTTAGCTTAAATAATGCTGCCATGTGCCAATAATTTTTTGTTTTCCAGGATTCTACCCAGAAAGATACTACATTAGAAAATCAAGGCAGTTGCTAGGCTTTCAAGCATATCAGTTTGGAAGTATTTTAACTCTGAAAGACATCCAAAAACTAAGCCTGAAATGATTCTCTGTGTTACATTCTTGTCAAATTAATTCCATTTGAGAAGTTGCATCTGTAGAGTTTCGTTAACATTACTTCCAAACCCAGTTACCCACCCCCTTTTCTGGTTCTTGACTGTTGGAGTTATTGAATACCTCACTGGATGAGGTTATCTGGAGCCCTGAGGATAAAATTCTGAGAGAGTTTATTACTGTGAAAGAATTTCTATGGATTACTTATCATCGCAAGACTGTTTCTTTGTTATTTATATTTACAGTTATGACACCTTATATAAATTTACAAATAAGAACAGAACAGTACATGTCTCTTATGAAGGGATTTCAATACTCACTCTGCTAAAGCTCTACATCTTGAAGTAGTCCTTCTGTATCATTTTAGCAAATTGACATGTGATGTTAAATGGGCTGTTTGGTGTTTTTACAGTCCTGAAGGTGACACTGTGAGTTGGATGCAGCCGATATTATGCATAAACTTTCCACCTCTACGTCACCTTAGACTGACTCTCCATTGCATTAGTGCTTCTCATTTATGTTTTTGATATAATACTAGCAGCTTATGTAGCAGGTAAAACAACGTGTGTAGAGAGCCTTAATTGCACATTAAACTGCTGCCTTTGCTGAGCTGAGGGAACTCAATCTAAGGCAAATTTGAATTAAAGTAGTTCTGTCCATGCACAGAATTCATTAGCTGCTTAAAAAATCTTAGTATTGTTAGCTAAACTGATGTGGCTTTGAATGTTGATAAGGCTGTAGGCATAAATGATGTACGTGCACCACTGCTGGGGTGAAGAAAGAATGGCTTAACCTTTTCTGTCTTCTAAATATGCCTGATTTCACAGAGTCTGGATTAATGCCTGTAAAGAGAAATGAGGATTTACCATCAATATAGAAAAGCAAAATGTTCTTTGCTCATAAGGGACTAGTTATTCGCTGCTCTTGAGCTGGATCTACCTTGCCCATAAAACTGCCACCACGCAGCTCCCAGTAACTGGGAACTTGCTGGGAGCAATATCCTGCTGCCCATTAGGAAAACAGCAGTCTTTCAGCAGCAAAGTAAGCACAGCACTTTCAATAGATAAACTTCTCTACTACGTCACCTGGATTACATTGTATAATACTGATGTTCATTTAGAAGCAGTAAACCAGTTTAATAACTCTAAGTTATATTTTGTTTCTCTTAGCTAGACACATAGGCACCATTACTACACTATACCATCTCCTTATTGATCTGTAGTGCACTGCATGAAATAGGCCAAGCTGTCATCAAAGGCACCTGGCCTGGCTCCAGGAAGATGATGAAGTGATAGGGTAAATTTAATTGATGTGGTGTATTATTCTGAATGACTAAACTTGGCTGTATGTTAGAGTGGAAGTGTACCTTTTATCTTTGTTTTCCTGGAACTGAGGCTATAAAACTCTAGGCTACATCCTTTACTCAGGCTTACTGTACATGTCTGATACTATAGTGCTCTAATATCTTGCTCTATGTCACTGTCACCTCAGCTGCGAGGCTAATGCAAGAATTCATCTTTGCTGTGTTGCCCTTATATCCTTTGCACAAGGCAAAAATATTTACCAGACTAGAGACAGAAAGAGCAGTCGCTGAGTAATGTATGTGGAAAATGATCTATGAATGCAGACCTCGATTGACTGGAAATGAAATACTGTGATAAAAATCCCATTTTTGAAATGTGCGATTGTGCCAAGGAGTACATTGCCTGCTCTAGGGTTTTACAGAAGTTGTATAGTTTAAGCTTTACTTTATTTTTATATACTAACTGGAACATCAGGGAAGTGTACTAATGGGTTTGGAAAAACAGTTATTGTAAGACTATTGCCAAATTACCCAGCTATACTTTGCTGAATGCACTTTACAGCACTGTGTTTCTTATGCCATTCTGGATTAGAAAGGCTTTTAAACAAGGGAGGGAAGATGTCAAGAGATCTGAGGAAATAAAAAATAAAAAGTAAAACATTTGATCTGAGTTACTTCAAGTTCATATTGCTTGTAGTAAAAGATCTGGTTTTGAGACACTTGCTCTTTAAGCTGGCAAGGAAACAGCTCATGGTAGAGAGAAAATACTGTTTAGCTTTTGGACATGGCTGCTGAAGGATGGCTACAGTTTAGGAAGCATCACACCAGATTTACCTGAGACTGAGATGCATACCAGATTCCCTCACTTGGATTAAGTATCGGAAGCACTCAGCGTGCCTTTTTGTAAAATCAGTTGAAGTATCCAGAGATAAGAATGTGTGTAAATAAGAGACGTGGTATCAATTTTATTTTCATCTGTCATTTGGACAGGTATGGAAGCAGCAGGGCAGCAACAGGAAAAATGGGAGAAAACATAAAGTAAGAGACAAAGGTAGGAGGACTCACTTTATGGCCCTTGGGGCATGTGGAGAGTGGGCTGTTGTGCCAGCGTGCAGGGAAGGTAAGCTAAAACTACTCAAGGACAAGGGCTCCTGTGTGTGTGGATGGCTGTTATGATGTTCAGCATAGTATCTCGGAAGGCTTAAAGATGCAACAGCTTTTTTATGCCTGTTCTTGCCTACCTGCTGTACAGGCTCAGGGCACAATAGCTGATCCCAGCTGCTGATTTCTGCTCTCTTACTTTTTTCTGAAAGTCAGGCTTTGCTCAAAAGTATTGTTTGATGCGTATACCACCCATGGATCCATCCTGGAGCTGCTAAGGTTTTGCAGGAGTTAGCAGTAAAGTGTGCAATGAAGTGAGTTAGGTAGGAGCTCAAGGCTGTCGGTTTGGGCCAGTGCTGCGGCGTGTGAAGAGAGTTTTGCAATTGTACAGAGACATCTTGGTTAAACCTTTGGGAAGAATGCTTTCATTCCTAGAATGTTTTGGAAGGTTTGCAAATTCTAGTTGTGTGATGTTTGAAGGGATGAAAGCTTTGATCGCTGTGGGAGGTGTTGTGGGACCCTTGGCCCTGGAAAGAGGTGTGTGAGACCTCTGAGAAGCTGTGTGAAAAGGTGGGTGGGCCTTATTCACTGCTGGTTTCAAGAAGTTCAAGCCTCTGGGTTTTATTAACTTCTGCCAGAAATTTAATATTTCTTTCAGTATAATAAATTATGGAGAAAAGCTATGGAGAAAGACCTTCTCTTCCAAAGCACTGGAATCCTTCAGATCCAGGCTGCTGCAGCACAACCTGCCCCAGCAGAGGAGTGGCTGGGAAATGGCAGTTCTTGCTCCAGAGAAGGGGGAGATTCGTTGAGAGTGACCTTTCGGCCCTTCAGATATTTCATAAGTGTGCTCTCCTGAGGTGCTGTTATTTAACTACAGGCATCAGAACTTGTTCTCCTGCTGGCTCTGCAGCTCTTGTTCATCGACAGGTTAGAGCAATCGACACAATTCCTACTGGGCCACAGCTTTGGAAAGGTCATGTACGCCCCTGCGAAGCCTGTTGCTTGCCTTTTAAGAACAGTAGGAATCAAATCTTATCAGTAACTGTGACCAACACAGCTACAGGAGATGTTTTGCAACTTAATATTCTATTACAGATTAGAGCTGCTGGGAAAACTTTTGAAGTGAAACAAGAAAGAAACAAAAAGTAAATGAAAAGGTCTTTAAGGCTGAAGTCTTTTAGCAACCCAGTCTGTCAGTAGAGAC
The DNA here is from genome assembly GCF_023638135.1 of Falco biarmicus. Classification (NCBI taxonomy): domain Eukaryota; kingdom Metazoa; phylum Chordata; class Aves; order Falconiformes; family Falconidae; genus Falco; species Falco biarmicus. Next base: position 78,057,342 of record NC_079291.1, read on the forward strand.
TCTTCTGGATAATGTGTTGTGGGTTGTTAGGGAGCATGTCTGAAGGAAACAAGTAAAGATGTCAGTGAAAGTCACCAAATAACTTTTTTTTTTGTTTTTTAAAACAAATTGGGACCCCTTACCCCCCAAAAAAGACCCAAATGAACAAAATACCTACAACCTGAAGTCAACTAGTGCTGATTTTACACGAAAATGATTTTGTCTTTGTGGATTTTCTCAATGAAGAACATGCTCTGTATTGTGTGTCTTTGGGTGCTTAGTGTAAGTGTGGGTTTGCACCATAGCTCAGGAATTTTAAATTCAGTGTTTGTCACCCGGGATGCTGCATTGCCAGCTCTGCGGGAGCCGGGAGCACCGTGTGGTTGCACCAGCTGCCTGTGAAATACTTGTGGAAGTGATGGCTTGCTTGCAGCAGGGAGCTGGCTGGCATTCAGAGGGAAGGAAGATAGGGTAAGAACAATAAAGAATTATAAAAGGTGACATTTTGAGATCATGTATGTGCTGTGGTTGGCTGGATCAATGGTTCTAGTATCAACTAAACAAGTGCATAATTCTCTTAGGGAGCAGGTTGTGTTGTACTTATGAACTCAAGAGCTTCACCTATTTATGGTTTTGTGGCAAGATACAGTCTCAGTGGTAGGAAATTAAAAGTTCATTAGCAGCCCTGGTACTGCGCCGAGTAGGACATTTCTATTCTGCGTGTGATATCCAAGCATCTGCTTTGCAGTCAGGAAGTGACTTTTCAATGTAGTAATGGGAGTGGGCACCTCTAACATTGCTTGGAGTGAGAACAGTGCCAGAGATTAGTTTAACTAAAATTAATGAACCATACACATTGTGTAAGCCACAGGTACTGCATGTTTCAGGATGGTTAAAAATCTGCAGAAGCAGCTATAAGCATGTGTTAGTTTGTTTTGTACCTGTCACAAATATGTGTGTTCTTAAAAATGGATTTTCTTCCTCAGCTGAAAAAGGTATCTGAAAGGAGGCAAAACTGAACTAAATGACACTTGTATGTGCATTCTTATTGCACTCCAAAGAGTCATGACTGCATGCAAAAAAATTAGACAAATATCTAATCAATGGTTAGGTTATTCTGATTTGCTTGGTTAATTTGTCTAAGGTACATTATTAATAATAGGACGTTTTGCCTGCCTTGAAAATAATGCTTTGAAGCTGTTTCCTCATTCTGGAGAACCTGGTTCATGACATGTAAAGGCTTGTTTGAACATCGGTGAAGCTCGGTGCAAGTATAAGCTGTTTCTGAAACTGGTGCTTAGCACTTGTAAAATCCTACTGAAATACATAGGCTGAAACGTTCAGAACTGGAGGCAAGGTTTTAAATTCAACCATCCTATCTTAATTTGTAAAATGAGCATTGGTTTTCATACAGAGTATGATGCATATATACAGTAGTGCTTTGAGGACCTCTGTCATGTGCATAGATATATGTAGAATGAAGAAAGAAAAGGAGGTTCTTGTAGCTGATTTGGAATTTGGCTTTAGCTTGATTTATTTGTTTATATGGCCCCAAGGCCAGAGTGTGTGAGATGAGGTGCTGCTGCCAAGGTTACACACATTAAACTTGGTGGAAGACAACAGGAAAGGTTGATAGCAATGCTATTGCCAGCCATAAAGGCCTACGCAACATTCTTGCATTACATCTCACTGCTGATGTTAAAACGCACTTGATTCCTCATAGTCATTTCTATCTTAATAAAAATCTGCTGCTCTTAAAACCACAGAAAAATTCGAATGGCAGTTTGGTACTTATGGTAATAAACTGCTGCTAGATTCCTCCCGTAAAGCAGCTGAAACAGTGTTCCGGACTGGCTGCCTTCAGAGCTCTGCAGCATCTGCAAAACCCAGCCAGGCTGTCTCCTCTCTGCTGTAGCAACACCGAGCCAGAAGCAGGAGCTGTAAAGTTTAAAATACGACTTTTCAGCCAGAGAGCCTTCTCCGGCAGTACCGAAACCTTTCCCTGCATTTCAAGTGAGTGGGAGATTGTTTCCCCAGTCATAAGTCTGACTCTAAATGCTATAGCAACCAAAATTAGGCCATACATCATCCTAATAGTACTTTTCAAAGAATTCTTTACAGGATCAATTCAGACCATACAAAGTGGTGAGGTTCTGAGCCCAGCCACTAAGTATAGGACCATTATGAATGTATCACAGGATGAAAGGGACCTGGGGGCAGGAAGCAACACCACAAAGCGGTAGGAAGAACGTGGAAAGGGACGTAGCTGTTGACAAAGTTTCATCTTGTAGTTTGCATGATAGTGCTTAGCGTTATGGTACCTTCTTCATGACTTTTATCAAAGCTGCATTTGCTGTCCCCTTTTATTGTGAAATCACAGCATCGTTTGGGCTGGAATGGACCTTTACAGATCATCTAGTCCGGCCCCTCTGCAGTGGAGGGGGCTGTTAGGAGGGGAAGCTCTATAAATGTTGGAGGTGTCTGCTTGCCCAGCAACCTTGCTGGTGGTTGTGTGTGCTGATTTTTAGTAACAGACGATCAGATTTCTCAACACGGTTGACACATACTGTTCCTGAGTACAGCATGCTGATTGCCTTAAACCTGCTGTGCAGGTGGTCAGGCTTGTGCAGGTGAAAGCAAGGTATGTCAGTTCTGCCTGTCCGCCTGTGTTGAGGTGACTGACTAATAAGCATTGGTGATATCTGTGTAAATTTGCAGAAGATATTGAAGTCCTGGGGTATGAGTAGGTAGCTAATTTCACCTGAATTTGCTCTTCCTGATGAGGTATGAGCAGCCTGGAAGATTGGTGGGGATTTTACTTGTAAGGCAGTTGTTGGGGGAACCTCCTACAGCCTAAATAAATTCAGTCCTTGCCCTGAAGCACTAGCAGCAGTGAGCCTCTAAATGCTGCATACTTGAGCAAACTTTGTGAATGACCAGGGCAGTGGCCCTGAGCACTGGCACAATGTTATTAGAGCACTGAAACTCATTTTTTGGTTTTGGATTTCAAGTGAGGACTCTTGTGTGGAAGCATGCTGTTGGAACTCAAGAGGCAGTTAAGATGCTCATGTGGACTTTGCCAGGAACCACCTTTGCCCAAGGTGTCAATTCCACAAAGACAACTTATTTTGACCTGAAAAAAATTAAAAGATGGAAAATCCCTTCCTTCCTTCTGTAGCGAGTTCCAAAGATTCAAAAACTCGTGGTTTATAAATTTCTGCTTATTTTTCATTTGAATATTTGGCTTTCATTACCAGTTGTTTGAGTGTCCCAGTGTGTTTGTCTCCTCTGTATTGAAGAGCTTTTGATATTTTGTCCTTGCAGAGGTGCACCTATAACCCTGTAACCTTCTGTTTTTCCTTGTGACAGATGAAACAGATCAGGCTCCTTAATCTTCCAGTGTAACACAGCATCATGTATAACGGCAGTTGTGTCAGTAGGAAATCTTACACTGAAAAACGTCAGTGTCAGGAGACAGCAGAGGAGTTTAATACATCTGTGTTGGGTTAACGTAGGCCAGACATCTCATGATTTGCATTCATGCAAATACCTTGCCTTGCAAATAATCTTTGAAAGAGTAGGATACACCACAGCATTCATGTGAATGGCAGGTTGACAACTTTTCCGTTAGCTGACAAACATTAAATAGTTCAGTACGTGATGTGAGTAAATGAAATTGACTTTATTTATGCACACGCATGGAATGAGTCTTTCTTTTATTTGTATGACAACAGGGATGACAAAACCTAATGAGAGAAAGTTCAGGTCATAGAGAATTATGGATTAGTGGTGGATAAATACAGAAATATGCTGCTCATATAGGTGTGACTGGATTGTAAAGAGGCTATTCAAAATGAGAAAAGGCCTCTGGCAATATAGGTTTATCCCCTGCTAGCTCATTGCTATCCTACTCAAGTAGTTACCTAGTTGCGGTTTCACAACTGGCTATGTTTGAACAAGGAAAGTGTCTTGGCTAATTTGTATTTAAGTTGTGGTTTGAAATAAATTAATACTTACAGTATATAATATGTGGTTTTGATAATAGGCAGCACCTCAAGCTTGTTTTGGGGCTCCTTAGACTAAGTAGGAATGCTATGAAATACTGTGCCGGCAAAGCCAGTGAGACCACACTTGATAAAAGGCAGGAACAGGAATGAATGAGCTTGCACTTCTTCCGCTTCTTACGGGCAGAGTGACATTCTGGATCATAAGACTTAATCCAATCTTTCCTGCTTTCCAGTTTTTCCAGGTTTCTTGAGGAAGACTGGGGAGTGGAGGGAAGGACTGTGTCTGTGGTTTCTCTGTTACCAGTGAAAATGAGCAGTTGTTCCATTGTTTGTCTGCGGAACTTAAGTACTTGGAGTTGTGTGTTATATATCAAAAAGTACCAAGGATGCAAAATCTCAAAGGTAATCCTTAAAAACATTCCAAAACTAAGAGGTACTCTTCTTTGTTTAGAGCAATACCTGGAGAGCCTGTCCTTTGGTTCAGTGAATGGAGTTGATACTAAAAATGGAGCAAACTATCACAACTATTAATTGGTGAGCAATCAGAGGCTCCCTTTGGTAGAAACAAGGAATAATATGGAAAATATTTCCCTCCCTTTCCATGATTTAAACACTAGACCAGTCACAGCACAGTCACTGCAGCATTAACAGCTGCTAACAAAAAATAACCTGCACTGTGGATGATGCAAGGGAAGAGGAAGTAAGAGAGCTGCTATAATTATTTCTCAAACATATTCTGTAAGTCCTGAATGTATAAAGTTGTTTGAAGCTGCACATGATCTCCTCTCCAGCTCTGCTGAGCAAGACCAGAGCTCTCACTGGAACTGGGTGGGGGTGGGGAGCTATTCCCTGCTCCTGTGAACAGAGCAGAGCAGGGGGTGAGCAGCCGGGAGGCCTTTTCCCCTTCGCTTGTAACTCAGAGCATTCTTCACAGGGTTGGTGAGAGGGGTGGGCTGGCATCAGTCTTGACCTCTTCTGCTGCCACAGGGGAATGGACACGGGTGGAGAAAGGGCACATCTCTGTGTGTAGGAGGCAGTAGGGGGTCACTGGCAAGTGACAGCAACAGCCCAGTTCCTGGGCTCTTGCCAGGCTGCTGCAAGCCCAGCTGGCCTTTATGGACTCCAGGATCTTGTTAATTGATGTGAGTGAAGCTCACTGCTCCAAGGAGAGAAAAAAGGACTTGTGAAAGCTGCTATGGCAGTGGGGATGTGTAAATACACTTGATAAGGTTTCTCTGGAAATACACCTTTAAATAGCTGATAGGCAAGACTGCAGAAAGATAGGAAGTTAAGGCCAAATGAATCATACCAATAGGCTTTGCTGGGAGTACTAAATATTTATGTTTGTTGTTAGCATATGCATCGTATTATGTGCCATTCATCTCAATATAAATACTGAAACATCTGACATGGCATTACTCACCATGTATAACCTGTCAAAGCATGTCACTCTAAATCAGTCATATTGTTGCAATCTCATTAATTAATCGTTAAGTAAAAAAAAAAACCAAACACAAAACCCAACAGATTTTTCTTCCTGAGTGAGGGGCAAAGTTATGTATTATTAAACCAGTCACAGTGATAACCTAACAAAGTTCCCTGACTATTTTTATGTGTTTCTGTACGCATGTATGATTTTTTTTTAATAATATCTTTCAAAGGTTGCTTTTTCTCTACATCATTTTCATAGCTTAAAATGACATGTCCATTAAAAAATGAATGAAATTTGTGTTCTTTATATCCTTGGGGAAAATCTCGTTTGCAGTAGTAACATCACCCCATGGTCCAGTACTCTTTAGTTGCAGTACATGGTGAGAGAAACTTTGGGACTATCCTTACCATATCACAACTCCTTAGGAAGGAAGGGGGTGTGTGAGAGAGAGAACGAGAGGTTTGTAGCACAGCTTCTCCGCTGGCAGAAACTGTGATGCTACTGAAGGGTCTTTCTAGCAGATGATTTGGTCGTGAGACATCTGTGTCCACAGGTTCCCTAGAGATCCCAGCAAAGAGTAGAAGCTGGCTGTTTAGGAGTAGCTGAGAGACTTGAACTATAACTTGTGGGCTGTCAGACTATTTTCTCCAGGACAGAAGTTGTGTAGCCCCACACACACTTGTTTTCGCCTCTGTGCCAGCTGGTTACACTGTGGCCAGCTAGAGCCCTCTCCTCTTCAGGAGCATCCCTAAAACCAGGTTTAGATGGTGCTTAAAAAAAGAGTTCTGCGGAGGTCAATGATACGCTCTTAATTTTGAGGACTAGTGCAGCCTGACAGGGCAAATTTTTGAATATTTTAGATTACAGTTCCAATAACCCTAGATGTTTGCTCCATGTATCTTTTCTTTCTTGAGCACAGACAACTTCTCTGTTAAAGAGTTGAACTTTATATTAAATATCTATTTAATATCTTTTGTTTTTGCTTATAAGCAGGCTCTTTGCTGTGTAGGTGATGTGAGTTTTCTCTCCAGTGGAGCTCATACAATGTAAAGTACCAGCATGGGAGGAGAGGGGCAGAGCTGCTGTGCTTCACTTGGTTTTTAGTCATCTGATATAACTTTTCCTCCTTCCCCAACTAGAATTTTTGTGCACATGAAGCTGAAGTCAGTTTGGCTATAAAAGGTCATCAAACACTGGCTAATCTATCCAGTATCTATAATTAGAACATAGAGAAAAGAATCTTGTGGAAGCACTAACAATCCCAAAGAAGCTAATTAAAGCTGAAATACGAATATAGTAGCACCCTCCAAGGGGGGGTAAAAAATCAATGGCATTATTGCATTGAAGGAAGAAGGTTCTGAACCTCAACTCAGATACCCTTTGTATTCTGAATTGCACAGCCTCCATCTGAATCTGATTTATTTTTATTTTTTTAAGTTAAATTAACTAGTAGGAACTTCTGCTAGAATAACAACCAGGGGATTGTAATTTTTTTTTTCCTAAAGAAAGAAAAATTAATTATTTCCACTTGTGGCACAAAAGGCAAGAAGCCCAAGCATCAGCTCCTTTCCACAGATATATAGCAGGAGTGGATCTACATTTACAGAATTGCATCAGTGTAAATAATGGAAGAACAAGATTTTTGTAGGGTAAATATTCCCTTGGCAATACAGTTTTTGCTGCATGAGAGGTGCCATGGCTTTATGTTCACTTCTCCAAATCTGTGAGCAGTCAAGTCTCAGCCCTATAAAGCATTTGAGCACATGCTCAGCTCAATGTCCAGGCATCACCTGGAAACTACACATATTTATATTCACATCTAAGCATGAGCCTGTGTAGCCGTTTAAGCTGGGGCTTGGGTATGGCAAGACTGAGAGTCCTGCCAGTATTTTTTTGTATTGACAAAAGCAGGGCTATAAAGGGGAAAAAAACCCCAACCCAACAACTACTAACTCACTTTTATTCACTTCCTAGAGCGTCCTGCCTCACCTTAAAACTTTAGTATATATGTGTCCCAAAGGCCCAAAAGACTCAAACAAATTAGCATCTTCTCCGGATCTCTTAATATACCTGCCTCTGCATTAAAAAAAAAAAAATATATAAAAAAAATAAATTAAATAAATTAGCCCGGACACTGGGATTGATGATACACATTTGGGATTAATAGCAGAAAGGAGTTAAGTGATTGGCCTCAACTCTAAGCATAAGTCCAACAGAGAAAACCTGTGCAACACCCTTTTGTCTTCTTTCCCTGTAGTTACCTTTCTGTATATATAAGCATCAGCATATCTTCTTAATTCATAAATCTAACCTTAATTTAACACACCTTGGAGTCTCTGATCATGCAGTAGTGATGCTAACTTTATCCTTAGGTTTCTTTCTGCTCAAACTGCAGGGCTGGCAGACCCTGTGGGGAAATGTGTGGAGTTTTTAGGTAAGATGCTGTAACAGTAATTAATTTTGCACTACTTCCAGTTGTATAAGAGGCCAAGTCAATACTTTCTTCCAAGAAGGAAATGAAGGTGGTGATGACTGGGGCAGAGGGATTTAAAGCAGTGAATGACAGAGGCAGGTGCGGGTGTGAGAGATGTCACTGGAGGAAAGAGCTCAGGGTGGAGCTTTGTGCTACAGCCAATTTAACCTGCTGCTGGGAGCAAAAGGGACAGGCACATGCCTTCCCTTTGCCCCAGCCATGATCTTCTGCTGCACCCCAATCCTGGCATTGGTGTTCATTTAATGAACATGGGCAGGTGGATGGCAAATAAAATGACTGAAAACTTGATGCCAGTTCATGGGCATTGCTGTGAGTACAAGGGAGTGGAGACCAAGCAGCAGTGTGGTTAGGTTGGCTCATCCCTGTCTTAAGACTGCACTTCTTAGTGGTGTAAAACACAGCTGCCCCTGCAATTTGTTTTGAGCAACCAGTGGAGCCAGGACATGGACAGAGCACATAAGCTGGAATCACCTGGCTTGGGCTGACCCAGGGCTGGCTGGAGAGTGTTCCCTGCTTCTGTGAAGCTGTCCCTGTGCTGCTGCAGGATGAGGAGGAACACTGCATGTTGCTTTCAGGTGAGGTGGTAGGATCAGCCCTTGGACATGCTGCTTTTTCAGGGACTGGTACAGCTGACCACATGCTAGGGCAGATCTGTCCCCGGCTTTTAGCCACTCCTTCCTTCCTGTTGCAGCAGATGAAAGGAGTTGGGGACCAGAGCCCGTAATCTTCATGCTGCTGCCCGTATTGCCCACAGTACAGGACCCGTGCTGTCGGAGGACAGGGGAGGTAACTAGCTCAGTCACACAGGCCAGGCTTGATGCTTATTCAGATGCGGTGCTGATCCCATTGCCTCTACGGAGGTCCCTAGAAGCAAACCAAACGTTACTTTCAGATACTCCAAGGAGTCTGAAGCTAATCATTTTGCTTTGTTTCATTAGCTCAGCTGTAATGTAGCAGAGCTAATGCAGTCATATCCCAGTTAAGGTACCAAGCAGCTTTAGCTGCTTATCTGCCATGGAAAGAACCACATTCACTTTGGCGATGAAAATTAAATGTGGAAATAATTCCCTTTTCCTTTTTGGAATATTACTGTGCTATTAAATAGGCTTAAGACCGTTAAAGAGTAATGACATGAAGTTGCATGCATCATTATTTTAAAGGAGATTGAATGAAAATATACTGTCTATCTGTTCCAGCCCTTGCCTAATCCTCAGTTTAATAGAGATTTGTAAGGGCCATGATGCGCATACATTTAATAACAAAGCAGAGTCTTCAATCTCCAAAGCTGGAGTTTTAGTATCTGTACTATGAATGAGGTAAACATAAAAGACACCAAAGATCCTGTTTTCTCAGTCTCAGTAACTTTGAAGTTTTTCTGTTAAATAACATCGTTAAACCTAGAGAAATTATATACAAAATAATAGTAGAATATCAGATTCTTTGCTCTCAGTTACTCTTAATGTAGCATCTGCCTACAACCAACTGATGTCTATAGTTAACTCCTTAGTTGCCTTTGGCTCCACTGCCCTGATTTGAGCCGACTGGGGCTGCTGCACAGCATGTGGTGGCTTCCCTGGTTTATCAATGGGGAGGTGAAACCGGAGAAGACTGAAGACCAGGTCTTCACTCCTAAATCCTGTGTGGTAACTCAGGGAGCAGAATCTGGGTCTTTAAACCTGTGACCAGCATCCTACAGCCTACTCTAAGAAACTTTATTAGCTGAGCTTGGACTCTCAGGTCTGGTTCTGATTTGTCAGTGCTGAATGATTGGCAAGATTAGAGCATAAATTGTCATCTCTTAATCTCTGTGTACTTGCCTTAATTTGGGAATTATGGGTGTGTTTGTGGGAATCAACCAGCTTCTTTATTCTTTGTAAGGAAAAAAAAAATAACCCAAAGATCCTTTAATTCAGGACTCCAATTTCATGTAAAGGAAGCCTGGCATACACGGTCTTTCACTTCACATCTGATGCACTTAATGTACAAGGCAGGAAGAGTTGCCTTTTGTCGCAGAACAAGGAGCTCAATGAGGTTGAGGAAAATCATGGGCACCTTGACCCACTGCCCCTTGGCCCTGAAGATCTGCTGCCTCTTGTGCACCCTGGCTCAGCCAGCTCATCCTGTCCTGCATGGCTTTTGGCCAGAGCTGTAAACAGCTCCTGAGGCATGTGTTAGCACACAAGGCAAAAACAGAGGGACATATGACCACAAAACTTTTTCATCTTACTTCATGTACCTCTGCATTGGCTGCTCTGGTTTATATTTAGGTAGATCTCTCTGGAGTCTCAGATCAAGCATGCACTTAGAAAGTAAGGCAGTTCCTTTAGAGTGGCTGAAAATTTGATAGAGGTTCCTTTCCTACTCTCAGTCTGAGAGAAAAGGATGGACGTGTGTGTGTGCATGCACACAAACACACAGAGCCCTCTGAGAGGCTGGAAATCAATTCACTGCATTGCAAAAACTTCAGAAATGTGTATCATCTGAGCTGGCAGCAATTCTGCAAGCCGTGGAAAGGCAGACCCTTCCCTGTGACTTACAGGGGGCTGGGAAGATGCAGTCAAGGAGTGAAGTGCCTGCAGTTCCCCCAGGCTGTGGGTCTGAGCCCTTGAGGCAGGAGGGAGTTAGGAGGTTGTTTAGTTTTTTTTTTTTTAAGACATTGCACTTCAAATTTATTTTTATTTGGGAGTAGAACTAGATTATATCAGTGGGAAATCTTCACATCTTAGTTGCCTTCCTTCAAAATAAGGACTGAAATGGAATAGAAGATATTGCCAAATAACTGGAACATGTATTCAGAATAAAATATTCATACAAGCTGGAAATAGGGCCCGTGTTTAATAAGAAAAAGAGATTGTACACTGTGATAGCAATTATGTACGTTCAAATATTGTGCATTTCTTCCAGTTTTGGTTATAAATCCACAATATATAATTAATGATCCTATCAATAATGTATTTCTAATTTTAAGACATGAAATAAAATCCCCTTGCTTATTTTTACAGGATGGCCCTTTAAGAGAAATCTTTCTTGTCATTGAGTCTTATCATGAGACACAAAGAAAAGATCAAGAGGCTGAAATCTACGATAGATTGGCAGAGAAGATCCTGTTTGTAAAGTGAGAAGTATTTGAAGTTTTTATAGATCCCAACTTTCCTTTTACACGCCCCTCAAAAAAAAGTGACTGCAAGATGAAAGCACCTAGTTGGGTCTGAAGACCCATTATGGGATGCAGTTTTATCTCTTTCAGTCATCATCTCAGGTCTGGACAGGTGAAAACAGAAACCCATTAGTGTTTGATTACTGTGTGAAATAAATTGGTGGGTTCAGACTCATTGGAAGTAAACCACGTGCCCATTATATGAAAACTACCCTTAGAGATTTCTCTAAATTGATAGTTTTGTGGGCTGTCTCAGCTAGACGATGAGTTCTGAGGCATATGAGAAGTGAACATTGCCTTTATATGGGGACTATTTCTGTCTTCTCTTATGTTGGTATCATACCAATCATTGGTCTCTACTGATGTCCTAATTCACCATGACATATCTGGGGCAATGCTGTCCTCCAGGGTCTGGTGTGCAGTGTAATGATGGGGCACCAGAAGGAACTTTCCCAGATGCTCATCCATAAGGTGCTCTGCAGGTGCACTCTGAAGGTGCAACTTTAATGAGTTGTCTTTATTTTAAAACCATTGTTCATGTTGTTCTTGGGATAGACTGACAAGCAGTTTGGTTTAAGAGAAATATTACAGTCAGTGTGAAGCAAAACAAAGAGTGTCTTCCCCCTTTTTTTTCTTTTACCTTTTACACTTTCACTTCCCTCTTCTCCATTACTATTTAAATGTTGTTTGATCCCTTTTCCAAAACCTCTCTTGCATTTATGACAAGTAGTTTGTCCCTTACATTATTAATTGACACTTGTAGCAGCACCCCTAGCAGCATAAGCCAGTTATATTTGTTAATCTTTCCAAGCTCTCAAATGTGCAGTAGTGGCCAGATGTTTACGGAAGCCGTCATCCCTACCCTTCACACATTAGTGGTAGTTAATGTTACCACATCCTGTAAACTTAACTTCCTTGGCTTTTTTTGTCAACTTATGCATTTCTCAATGAATGATGGGATTTTCTTTCCTATTTTTCAAGATTTCCATCAGTAATATGTCAAAAAAATGGTACAAAACCAAGGTAAGTCTTAGTCGAAGCAGTCATCCTATTCAGATAATGGTCATGGTCAGCAAACGGTTTTCTTTTAAAAATCAAAAGCAGTAGCCACTTGCTGCTCTGGCTGCTGTGTGAGTCACTGGAGCTGGTCCTCCTGCGGTGGCCCCTGTATAAACACTGATGCTCCAGCAGTGTGGTATGGTAATGTGGGTGTTGCAGGTACGGGCACTTGGACAGCAAATGAAATTAAGAATACAGTCATTTCAAAATTCAAAGTGTAGAGGTATGGCTAATGTAATGGTGAGCAAAAGTTCTTTTCAGTTTAAATGAGAACTTGCTGTGACTACACCTGAACTGTGTCTGTATTCATTTCCTTAGTCATCTCTGCTTTTGCTTTTTCTCTCAAAAGTAGGTATTATACCATAATAGTCAAGCAAATCACTAAAACTCCCTTCAAAACCCTCTCTGAAGGACTTGCTGTCTTTTAACAAAGAATACAGATTACCAATTGAACTAGAATGTAGAATTTCAGCTACTGATAAAAAATTCTAGGGAGTGAAACTTAGGAAATGTGCTGAGTAACTTTTAAAATGGAACAGGTTAAGATTCTCGGCGTACTTATGAACCGATGATGAATAAGCGAAGGTCACTGAGTTTATTTTACTAGTACTTATATACCCAGCTTCATGTTTACCCGACTATGCTGAATCATTCCTAAACTTAGTAACTACTTCGGCTAACTAAATTACTCTTGTAGACTCCTCTACTGCTTCAAATAATTTGTATTATTAATAAATAACTGCCCAGTTTTATAGTAGGGTGGTACAATTTCAGCAGCAGATGTGTTGCAGTGCTTTGTTTCCATGGCAGATGTGTCTTAGCGTTGTTTTCAATCTCAAATAAAATGTGATTTATTTAGAGTTTGTAAATCAGTTTCCTTTGCAAAGTGCTTAAGGATCGAAGCAAATATTCTAATGCAAAATAAAGATAATATCTAAAGATTATAATCTGCCTTCCAACAGCAGTTAGTCCCAAAAAATCACGAGGCAGAACTGCAACACGAGAGTGGCCATACTAATTAGGAATAAAAAGTAGAAGGAGGAGTGAAAAAGGCAGAAGGCCAGGCAGGTTTGCAGGTGGCCCTGGCAAGCACGGCAGAGCTTTTTCCAGCTTTTTCCAGCTTCTGTGGCCTGGCTGGAGGAAATCGGCCATTTCTCCGGGACAGAGGCAAGGCAGGTGCTGCTGGAGCCCAGCTGTCTGGGTGTTTGCTGGCAGACGTACCTGGTGCAGTGGAGCTGCTGCGGAGAGGTCTGCTCCTGGAGGTACCAAAAAGTTAAACAAAACCCGGTTCTCCGGTCCTAGAGGCTCAAGCGAGACTTAAATTACTTGTACTGTGTTAACAAAAACTTCATTATGAGACAAAGTGCAGTAGCGAGCACAGGTGCCTCTGAGAACCAGCCTGCTTAAGAATGCTCCATTTAAAGAGACACTAAGATGAAATGCTGCAGAGACATGCTTTCTCTTCACAGGAACATCTCATTTCAAACAGTGAATGTTCAGTTTAGTCTGGATCACTGGTAGCTCAGGAAGACATTTCTTCAAAGGTGCAAGGCAAAGAGACTGGTATTCACAGCTGAAGTGCTCTTTAAGAATTCCACTTGCCTTCAACTCATCTCTCAAACAGAATTTCAACAAACATCTCGCTTGGAGGAAGAAAAAAGTAGTCCTTAGCTGAAATTATTTGTGGAAGTGAGCACAAGCAAGAATGCAGCTGCTGAGGAAAACAATTTTCTTCTCCTCTCTTACCTAGCAAGAGAGTTCTTGCCAAGGTGGACAACTAACCAACAGGGGATCTGATCAATAAGGCTTTTGCCTACCAGGAAGGAGAAAGACTAAACACAAACTGTTTATTGTGGGACTATAAAAGGAAATGGGTGTTGAACTTCACACCAAGAGCTGCTTGGTGAACAGAGCCCCATTGTGCTAGGGCACTGTACAAGCAAATACTGAGAAAGATAGTGCTTACTTTGAAATGTTTATCCTCTCATAGGGAGCCAAGGGGATGGAAATAACGCTTTGAGAGGTTAGCCTTCAAAAACCTAACATGCAGATCATGTAATCAAACACCTACTGGGATATTAATTGATTGTTAGTCATTCACAGTTGACTCTCAATGACAAACAAACTTATTTTCATCATATCCCTTAATTTGTATTCACGGACATTAGACATCTGTGAGAGGGAGATAAATGTGAAAGACGGTATTGTGCTCCCAGCTGTCCTGCTCTTCAGATAGGATGTGGCAGTGAGATCATGCATGCCCGCTAGCATCGTGGCTGCGAGGAACCTCCCAGGCCGTGGTGAGGAGCACCTTTGACTGCACAGCCCGCCATTTACTGCATTCAGATTGTCGACATGTCACAAATATCTCTTAACATACATGAGGGAAGTTAATTTTCAATTCAATCCTAAAAATGCTTTGCTATGTTGATAATGTGATGACAGTAGGTAATAGCCCATTTTTTTTCTATATAAAAATCAAATAGAAAGAAAATATCATCATTGTTAGGTTTATTGTCCTATTTCTGTTCCTTACCTGAGTCCGTGAATTACATGGATGTAAAATGAGTGTAAAATGAAGTAGAAAATGGAGAAAATATCTGCTGTATAGATGGAGAGGATAGAAGAAAGCAAAAGAGATGGCAAAAGAATAATAATAACTGTTGCTACCCAGAGAAAGGTTGGTTGGTTTGGTTTTGAGGCAGGGTGGTTTCATTAGGCACAGGATGATGTGACCTTAGCTATCACCTCTGTCAAAAGAGAATGAAAAGCCAGAAGAAAATGAAAATGTTTACAATAAATGAATATAGCTACCACACTTATAAGAAGGAGAGATACTCTATCTCTTCAGATCACTCCCACAGGGAAATGTGGATTATTTTTCAGTATGGATTGTTCTTTTTTTTTTTTTTTTTTTTGTTTTGAGCGTTACGTCTTTTCCTCTGGCAAGAAGTGGGCATTTTCAGAAACATTGCAGTGAGCTGAACATTACATGCTTCATAAGCAAAGGATAAAAAAGGATAACAAGATTTTAGAGAAGGTTGCTGTTTAGGAATGTGAGACATTTACAGGTTGTTACTTACACATGTCTTTACATTGTCTGGCTCAGTGTAAGAAATACAATAATATTTTGCCATGAATTATATTACTCTCCACATTTACTTATGCTAGTTAAAGGAACTTGATATAACTGAGAATTTAAGACACCATCAAAGCCTGTAATGGTGTTCACTAAGGAGGGCAGATTACAGATGAAGAGTGAAACACTTTTAATGTTTCCAGCTGTTCTGCACCAGCTCTGTGTATTGCATCACAAGTTTTGGAGCAAGATCTGGCAGCCCAGAAAGCAATGCATTGGTTTCTTCTGTTGAGGTAGTACAGGTAACCTGTATAGAGCAAAAATACATCTGGTTGTTTTGGATCTTTAAATTTCTTTTTACAGTAAGGCTCAGCTTTCTGGCAGACTTCTCCCTGAAGTCAGTGGAAATTCTGCCTGCACAGAACCTTCAGGATGGGACTCAAAGGAGTCCTCGTACTTTACCTGACAGAAGTCCATGATCTAACTTTACATTTAGGTAGTGTGTTTTTTTCAAAATTTCTTTGGACGACTGGAATTTTTGAGTGGCCGGCAGACAGGACAGAAACATAACAAGGAACAGAAAAGCAAACAGTTTGCAAAGTGATGCTTAGTGTCTTATGCTGCATATTTTTGTGATGCTATATAGACCATTGTGATCTTCTGTTTTGCATGCAAATAATCTGCTGAAGGGAGATGTGGCTGAAGAACTCCTGCAGTTGTTGAAAGTTGAATTACACTATTCAGTGGAAGACAGTTAGAAATTGCCCATGAAAGGCTCAGATTTTAGGCTAGATTATTTTAACTCACAGTGTACTGGAAACTTTGTCATAGTCATCAAAAAGCCAATGGCAAAAGAGCAAAAGAGAGCAGGCTTTGTCAGAACACGGGTTCTGGTACTGGTGGAGTTTCTGCATGGCAGATGGGATGTAAAGGAGTGCCCTTTCCACCTAGGAGAGGATGACAGCCTTCTTCCATACTTGGGTCCCTGACTATGCCAAGATCTGAGACAATATTCTGCTGATGGTGGCAGTGGTACATCTCTCTGAGTGATGAAGTGGATTTCTCCAGGCTTTGTATTACAGCGTTTGGCCAAATGGAGTGCTAGGGACAGGGCTAAATGATTTTTTGTTACTTCTGGGTGTAAAGAAGAAATAGAGTCAAGGTACAAGGAAGGCGTTAGCTGAAGAATGTGTGTATGTATGTCTTAATTTTCATATGAGATGCTGAGGTCATGAGTTAAGTAATATATAGTTTAATGCCACCAATACTCTTGCATAAGCTTTATTACTTTTAAAGAAGCCTGTTCCCCAAAGCAGTATTTGATATAGGGAAACGTTTCCATGTGCTTCCATGAACGTGTTCCAGAAAAGCTGTGCCTCTCTGCTGCCACCAGTGTGACTGGCCTTAGCTTTCTGTTCAGCATGTTCTGGCTATTTCTGGTGGGACAGGGTGAAGGCTGTGCTGTGTCTGAGAGCCAGGAAATCCTGCTGGGTGTGATGTGACCCACCGCTTCTCCTCACCAAGTTTGTATATGGCTCTGTCCCTTTTCGTAGGATTGTTTCTAATTGGAATGTGGACAGCTGAGTGAACTCTCAGCAAAACCAGGACTTGCACATCGTGATAGAGTTAATGAATTCTCACAGAGCCTGCTGCCTGCACTTGGGAACAGGACATTCTCATCTGCCTTCATGCATAGCTTTGCTGCTTGAAAGCGGCAATGCTGTTACGGATGACGTGGGGGGACAAGGAACTGCTAGCATTCAGGTAACAACCACTATGTTCCCCACGTTTCTGGCTCTGCTGAGTGATTTCACAGCGAGACGAAGTTATTCTCTTGACAGAGTTATTTATACACGATGTGACACAGCTGCCTTCTGAGGGATGGCAGCTTGCCTGCCTGAGAAACAAACTTTGTGGTGCCACTCGTGTTGTTTCTTCCTTAAAATATTCATCCCATGCTGTTAGATCAGTGGTGGAAATGCTATAAGCACCAAAACAGTGATGAAAAAAAAAAAAAAAAAGGTGTGGAAATTGCTTTATGTTAATCATAACCTCAAAAATTGTCAAAATTGATTTGCTGTTTGTATTTCCCTTCCTTGTGTCAATAACAAAAGGCCTTCCGCTGCAGGAGGATTAGAAATAAGGAGTCTGTGTTTCCTCTTGAGCCTGAACTTCATTTTACATCTGCAGACTTTTTTGTCGCTGTACAGTAATTTCAATGGCTGCTATGAAATAGTTCCTAATTTATAATAACAATGAAAAATCAGGATCAGCCCCTCCTTTGTTGCCATGCATTATGAAACCGATTTCTTTTGTGTGAGGCACAGGTACAGCTTAATGAGATGTTCTTTGGCTTTTTGCAGGGACTGTTTCCTCGTGCAGGCAAGGTTTTAGCTGGGAAGAATACTTCCATTGTTCTTGGGAGAACTTCGATCTGTCAGCCTTTGTATTGCCCCGCTTCACCCCAGCTCTGCTGGGCTATGTTTATGTCTTTCTCCCTATTGATGTGATGTCCTTTTGCTGCATGTTTTCATTTGTATGCAGTAAGGCTTTTCGCCCTTGTTTTCCTTTTTAATTTTTGTTGTTGCTGGGAGTATATTCCTCCTCATATCCTGTGGTCTTTTTTATTCTGTAACAGTAATTGTTTTGCATTTTCTTGAGGCACCGAGCCATCTCAGTGGTGGGAGATAATCTTTTTTTCTGCGCAGTGAGTTATGTGCATGAACAGGCAGAGTATGTGGACTGGGTTTTAACCTTCGTTGCTATTGGTTTTCACCTTTTCCAATCTTCTCTTTGCACTGTCTTTTTTTAACCTAGTTTTTAGTGATTTTGAGGTGCTGGCTTTGTTTTTGCTGTGAGATAGCTGAAGCTTAACTGTGTCAGATGTTTGTATGCTTGTTCCTTTAATCCAACCAAATTAATCTTTATGAACTCAAAAGCATCTTTGTTCATATTGTCCTTGTTTTTAATTTAAAATAGAAATCCCTTACCAATGTAGCAGTGCATTCAAATAAGAATTCAGAATACTTACAGCCTGATTATTTTGATGGTATAGTGTGCTCATGTACCGATGCTTAGAGCCTCTTGGCTATAATACTAGTTACTGGAAGGGAGAAAAGAGCCTTGCAAAATCACAGTGGTTGCTGGGGATATGTTTGGCTTTGAGTACAGGTGAAAGTACCAGTCTGTTTGATCTTCAGCTTGATTATGTGGAGACAGTGCATTCATAAAGCAAATCCCTTGGGGAGAAGGAGCTAATGGTCAGCTAAGAATGTCTTTTAGCTTGCTTCAAGCTTCTACCTAGCACAGCTCTGTTGCAGGTTCTTTGTGCTAACTGGATACAAATAATCACCAATATGATGGAAGCAGACTATGTAAGGGAGGAAATCCTGTGCACAGGGTGATGGAATACTGACTGTGTATATGCAAGTGATGAAGTTATGTCCTAGAGGTGAGACTTTGGTTCCTTTCTTACCTTTTATTTTACCTTTGAACTGGATAAATACTGTCCATGTGCAATGAGGTTTCCTCTACTGCACAGGAAACGCTGAGAAACATGTTTCTGTCTGTTCTGGATTTGGTGTACTGGTTGTGCCTTATATCCTTGAGAAGGACATTTACTTCTCACACTGACAGTGTAGGTTCTGGTACATGCAGCCCCTGTGGGTGGCTGAAAGCAGTACCTAAAGCCAAGAAGATCAGAAGGGACATTTTACTTGAGCTAGATTAATGTGAGGAAGTCAGGCCAATTCTAATGTTTCACAGGTGGGAAACCACAAAATATTTGACAAGCTGAAAGCTCAATATGATTTCAGTTACACAGACACTAATGTCAAATAAGCAATTATACAGAAGTCAAACTTCTCCTGTAAATTTGTAACACAGTAGAAGAACATTATGCATAATTACGTTACATATCATTTTAAGGATGAAGCTCATATTCCAGGCTCCATTAGCTTTCAGAGTCTTTGTAATATATCTGTTGAACACATCCTAAAAGTTAGAGACAAGATTATCATTGATTTTTATTCACAGCAAGAGATTTAGTTGACAATTGATGCTGCAGTTTCAGTTCTATTTCTTTACATACCCGTTGTCTTAAATGTAGGTATCTCTATCCACAAGACCCTTGCATGACAGCAGTCGGGATTCTGGGCATATTTTTTGACCTAGTTAAAATTCTCTTATGGCAATGACATGTGGGTGCTGAGGAAAAGAGCTGCAGTGACTCATCAGTTGCTGCTCTTAGGTGCCTGCTCTGCCCTGTTGCCAGAGGTTACAGACTATGTAGCAGAGCTGCTGGAGGCAAATCTATAGTTCTACCTTGCTCCTACAATTCATAGCCTGACATTTTAATGTAAATGGCAGTTTGAATATCCTAGGCCATGAATTGGAGTGACTGAGGAATGGGCCCATAGGAAAGTTATCTGAATGTGATAGTAGCTTACAATTCATTTAAGCAACCCCATTTTTCCTTTTCTCCCAGGAACTTCAGACAAACACTGAGCTTGTTCTGTCCTCATCTGCAGTGAATTCCTCTGTTCCTACACACATGATTACTGTCTGTGGTCAGAAACCTGCCTTGGAGATGTGGCTGTCTGGGAGGCACTGTGAGGGGGGTGGATGAAGATGATGACCGTGGGGAAAGAAGGCTAAAGATCAGATGGTCGTTGTGGGTGTGGGTTTAGTGTCTGCAGATTTTTTTTATTTGAAGAATTTGGCAAGCCATATTTAAAGTTATTCCTTCCTGGGGACATGCGTTTTGTCACTTCGCACGCTAACACTTGCTGAAGAGGAAAAAGTAGAACTGTGTGATGGAAATATCAGTTCTCTTGTAAATTGGGCTGTTAGCAAGTCTGGAATCAGATTACATATGAGGTTCTTATTATTCTGTATCGGAAAAAGCTGCTCAGATATGTGGTCTCAGCTGACTCAGGCTTCAAGTTGGACAGGTTTTCATAGTGTTTGGAGGTGGGAGTGATGGCGCTCTGTTTCCCAGTATAGGCTGGTCCTTAAGGTAATGGTATTTCCATTACAGATGTAAATTCTAAACCAGGAAGAGTCTGATTTCTGGAGTAGTGTTAAATGCACATAGTGCTGCTCTGAATCAATAAAATTAATCAGTTCTTTCTATGTGTTTTGTTTTCTAGCCTCTGTTCTGAATTGTTTTGTTTTGCTAACACACTCACTGTGTCAATTTAAGTGTGTAGTTCTGGGTTAGAAATGGGGCTCTCTTGTGTTCCCATCAGCTCTTCAGCTTTTGAAAACTAAAGGTGTTTGATACTGTTCTTTTTTTAAGCCCATTTTTAAATAAGCGTAACAATATAAATTGTTGGCAAAATTAACCTTCTGAATTTAAATTCTGAAATGTGGTTCACAGGCAGAAAGTCAATTCTGAAAGCAGTGGCACTGATAGGAAAGTCTGTAGATTCAGGGGAGAAAAATGACTAATTTGATTTCAGTGCAGGATTAGGTTTAATGACAGACATTCCACAAATGCTGTATAATATAAAACAAATTGCTGCATAGAGGACTAGTATTTCTGCTTACCATTATAGAAGTGTACACCTGCGTTTCAAATAAAGTCATGACCAACTTACAGAAGACATAACACAGCTAGAATAATATAATACAAATTGCCTCATCATCATGGATTGATCTGTTTAATGAAATGAAGCCGCTGACCTGTCTCCATTACAATATAACACAGCAGGTGGTAATGTGAGATACACAGTAATGTGATGCTTTCTAGTGCTGTATCATATTAATAATTTTTGTATTGTTGTAATACTGATTTTGTCGATCCATGTTGTGAGTACTGACCTGACCTTTTTCCCTCTCTGTTTCAATCACACTGTAAATAGAGGAACCACAGCACTTTGCAGGAATGGGTATGATTCAATAGCAGTAAAAGCATGTTCTCCATTTGCTCTGCGCTGAAAAGCAGCGTAAGAACCCCCCTGTAACAGACTACTGACCCTTATAAAATGCTTTTGTACAAGTATACTCATTATTAGCTACTGTCAAAGAAACAAATGCTCTCTCTCCCCTCTGAGATTAAGTTCTCTGAATGACAAACAGAAGGGGAATGATACAGTAATTTGCTGATTTAAGGTTTGGGAAGTTGATTCACACTTTGCAGAAACAGCAGTGATGTCAGTCCACCAATAGAAGATTTTCAGACCTCAGATAAATGGAGATGCTTTTGACTATTTTGCACCAGTTTCTTAAACAGAGATACAGAATGAATATCTATTTTGGGTAGGCCTTGTTACTGAAAATCAGTATTTACATATACAGTGTATCTACAATATTAGAAATACCTCTTTATTCTAAAGATAGGCAAATTCACAGATCTACTGATGGCCGCTATCCTGTAACGGTAACAACTGCCGGCAACATGAAACTTGGCTATTAAATGTTTCTCCTCTACTTGCATTGTTTTCTGCAAAAGTATTGTATGTATTTAGCAAACGGCAGTTTGACTAATCTGTTTTATCTCTTTTGGCTCTTCTATTAGTATTTTGGCACTTTTTGATGTGTTGAACAACCCAGTTAACAGCATTTGGGCTTCTCCTGGAAGCTCCTTCTTCAAGTGTAGTACTTGTGGGAGTTGTGTTTGTAGGGATGCACCAAGACTGGGAGTTACTGGGTTACATCCTTCATTCTGCTGTGCCGGACAAGGTACAAGGCTGGATTGGAATGGATTTGGAAGGAAGGGGAGTCTGAGAAGAAACAAATGTCCTTTCCTATCTGGCAGCACTCTGACTTTGCAGTTGGACTTACAGGAAAATGTAAGGAAGGTCTTCAGTGCTCAGTTTCTGCAGTCGCAAAGCATAGCTTTTGAAAATGTCAGGCACTTGCTCCTGACTGACGCTCTGTGCTAAATGTGGCAGTCATCCAGGCAGGCAGCCTCTGGAGTCTGCTTCCCTTTGTCTCTAGCTGTGACCAGGGCAAAGATCCCTCCCAGACACAGCACTGATTATACACAAGTGGAAGTGTTTCTTTCTTGAAGAGGTGAAGACTTGATAGAAAACATTTGCTGCATTTCAGATAATGCAGAGATAATAGTTCACTCGCATTTTAAAACTGCCCATAAGGAAAGGTATAAGTCAATATTATTTCAGGCAGAATAAAAGGTAGAATGTGTTAATAGAATAATAATGATAGAAGCACCGAAAGGCTGCCTTATTCCACGAGATTGCTTTGTTGCAGCAAGGCATGAATAGTGTTTGATCAAGCCACGAAGTACTTGTTTCTATCAGGTTGTCTTTATGCCGATATGCTTTTATGGATAGTCCCCACCTGCCGAGCCATGCAGCTGGTGGCCACGCTGGTCAGTCAAGCTGCACAGGTCCTGCGTCCCACGCACGAGCTCACAGGAGCTGGGGCTGAGCTGCTGAGCACTTGCTGGGCTGCTCTGAATGCCTACATATGCGCTACAGGCTCTGTGTCGGAGGGTGGACTGGTGGGCTACCCCATGCACAGCCATGCTCTGCACGTCTGTAACCACAACTTGCTACGTGCAGCAAGAGTCTATATATACGAATCAGCGTATGGTAAAAAGGTAAAAGACAAAAGGTTCTCAAGATTGTCATAAACTGTGTCTCAAAGTCTTTCTGCCTAGTGAATTTTATGTTCAAGGGCTGTAAAGAAATGACAGCAAGAGAAATTTCAGTATGGATAGCTCTGCTAATTGAGCTAATAAAACCTTCTAGTGAAAATGACAGATAAAGCACAACAGGATTGGATTTCTGCTGGCTCCTAGAACAAAATTCAGAAAGGAAAAGCTTTTTTTTTTTTTCTTTTCCTGGGAAGTATATTCATTCCCATCTTTGTGTCTGCTTGTTCTTAGTCCTGTACTTAAAATAGCAATGCCAGGAGATGCAGGAAAAAGTGAGTTTACAATTGAAATTCTGAACTACTTTTCAGAACAGTGCTAATAAGCAATCTAGTTGCAAGCAGATCAGTCAGTAGTTTCAAACACTACATGTCTGTGTTCCTAAATGTTTGCTGGTCAGAAGAAGGAGGATCTGACAGTTTGTCAGAGGAATAGAGAACAAAAACATAGATCATGTAAACCAGAAGTGGTGTAGCCATCGGAGCAATCACATCTGCCTTGAAGGTGATGGGTCTGGACCCTCCCAGGCGGGAGCAGGAACAGAGCTGCAGGAGAGGTGAGCTAACTCCCCAGCAGGTGCATGCCTGCATTCTTCTGTATGGGTAGAGCTTGGATTTTTTTTCAGATGGGACACCACATGGCCAGATGATGATCTGCATGCACAGTGCTGCCATTGAGCTGGTGTTTCTGCCGGTGTGCCATTAATCCAGATTAATTGCTGCTCCTTCCTAAATGCTCTGCCTTGGTTTCCCGACCTAGTGCTGACATGTGGGGAAGTGCAAGGGGCTGGTTAAGTTTCTTGTCACTCTGTTGGCTTCATACAGCAGGAGTGATGCTCTTGTTCCTCTGTTCTGAATTTTCCAAGGACAAGCATCAGGATGTCAGGACTGCTTGGGTTTGGGAGCTATGGCCTGGTCAGAAAGACCTCCTAGGATGGAGTGCTTGCCCTCCTGAGCAAGCCCTGCAGCAGCATGGTGTAGGACAAGCTCCAGGAGCAGATGCATACACAAGGGATGAGCTTGGGGTGCAAATGTCAATGGGAGAAGGGAAACCAGATTGCTGCCAGGCAGACAAGGTCTGTAGAGACAAAACCAGATGTGTCAGCCTGGGAAGCCACAGCAGGTGTGTTGGAAGGTAAAGCTGGAGGGAAGGACAATTTTGCGAGGACACAGTGAGTGGGAGGGGAGGCAGGATTTGTTTTCAAATCAGAAGATTTGTAGTTTGTGTTTAAAGAGTTACATGGTTCTTGTTTAGGGTTTTGTATTCTAATTAAACAGCTTTGGAGACTAAAGCCTTTGTATGCTTTTGGCATGGTCCCCCTGAAGGCTGCTCCCCTCCGGCGCCTGCCCTGGTGAGTGCTGCCCTCCCAGCTGGCTCTGAGGCTGCCTGCCAGGCTGCCCGTGTCCTCTTGCTCTCTTCCCAGCTTCCCACCTGCATCCTCAGTGGAGTTTGTTTCTAGCAGCAGAGACACGTGGAAACCATTGCTAGACCCTGCCGTGCCCCTTGCGCTCTGCCCTTAGCATTATGGAACAAGTATGTATGGACATGCCCTGGCTGTTGCAATTTTCCAAGTGGACAGTAGGTCCTGGCCTTTTCTTCAGGAAACCCCAGCAATGTTCTGCCAGGGTTTATCCCTACCAATGCTCAGTGCTGTTAGAGGAACAATCAGAGTTACTTGAGTGTCTGACAAAATAATTTTAGCACTGAAATGTTTTTTATTTATGTTCAGTTTCTTTGTCTTAGCTGGACCAGATAGTGTGCATATCTAAGTAAATATTTCCTTCCTGCAGCTAAGTGGGGAGTTGCAAGAGGATGAGAGAGAATAAATAGTTATGCAACTCTTAATTAAAAATTTCAATAGTGGTTGCAACCAAAATTACACTTTTCTGATATCTCTGTTACTGTGACAAGATTTACGAACTCCTGTTACTATAAAATTTTGTATGTCATATGACTTAAAGAAAAATGCTTCTGACAAGGAATAGCAGAGTTTAACTTTTTTATTTATTTATTTTAAACAAACATGTATGGCTACTGATAGTCCTGGGAAGAAAGAATTGACTGATCTGGCTGGATAGAACCAGCGGGATCCATATGAGTTCATGCAGAAAGCCCATGGACCTTGTTCCCAAGTGGGCCAAAAGGTGTATTGAGAGGGAATATCTTGGTTATGCTCAGGCTTGTTTTCTGATGGTGCTTCCCTGCCTCTTGGTTGGTCCTGTCACTTCATGCAGCTGCCTGTGATGATGCTGTGACAACCAGAAAAGACCTCAAGCCCTTCCTTTTCAGGGACTGTGGAGTCCTGCAGGGCAGTGAGTGGTATTTCTGCAAAGGAAAATGGAGTTTGTAGGCAACTGAGACACAGACTGAATTTAGACCATTTGAAGAGGCCGTGTGAATGCTGGGCGATAAGTATCCTGAGTATAAGTAACCTGAGAAATCAGGTATTTCAAAGCACCTCTGGGACCTCTTTCTGTCCACAGCTCTTCAAATTTCTTATTGTGACTTATTGAGGTCTATTATTTGTGCTTCACAGGGTTGCCATGGAATTTATTAGGCTGAGTTGTGAATGCAGAGAGAAGTTGCTTTCAAAAGAGAAGGAAATGTGGTTTGCAGGGCTGCCTACAGATTTAAGACATGCAAATTCAGTTTCTTAGAACTTCTAAAAAAATATTTCCTTGCCCACATTTCCTCTCCATACTTTGGGCTTGGAGAATTTTGCTTTCTAATTCCTTGTTTCAGGGTGTTTATATGAGAATAACAAGAAGAGAGAAAACCATGTCTGACAGCTCTCCCAATTTCCTCTTTTACATATGCAAGAGGTGCTTTCTAAAAGCAGCAGCATCCTCCATGCATGTGTAAATGAATTTGTTTCGTTAGTAATGCAGGAAGGCTCTGTGCTTTTGGATTGTTTTCAGGAGGGATTTATTCAAATATACAAAACCAGATAATATTTTGGGTTGAATTATATTACGGTGAGGGGAAGGGACAGCAGACGTTTACCTGGAGCATACACAAACAGCATCCCTGAATCTTGCTGGGATTTTTGGCAGGTAAGGCTCCAAAGAACCAGGCAGAGCAGCAAGGGCAGGTTTGGAGTTTACATGTAGACATCTTTGTTCCCATCTTTGAAACTGGAATGTAGGCAGCTTCTGTCAGAGTCTGGGGAGCCAGGG